>NW_008824035.1:4756279-4808207 GCF_000699105.1 Pygoscelis adeliae
GGAAAGATTTTTTGTTTGGGGGGGGTTGTTTTGTTTTGTTGGGTTTTTTAAAACGTAATCTTTTTCAAATGGCATTCAGGTATCAATGGAAACTAAACTTTAGATATACTTAAAAACACCAGTCGTCTTAGTCATCCAACTTGCTGGACACAGCAAAAATCATTCGTCTTATTAAACAGACTGGTTTTTTAAGCAGCATATTATCTGTAGTTACTGAATTTAAATCAATCATTTTAGGCTAATATATCCTATAAGATTTTAAAACTAATAGATCTCAGGCTCTCGCACCTCATTTTTATTCACAGATTGAAAGGTGAAAATAAGCATTTCTTCTATTTCAATTCCCAGCCCATTTCTCAACTTCAAATGAAATACTTAATGAACTGTACTAGTTGAATAAACTGACACAAAGAAAATATTCTGTGCACCTGCAAAAGAGGCCACACTGCCAAAAGCCGGTTTAGCACTTCAGCTAACATCAGTTACAGGTGCTTATGCAGTCACTTTTCCACAGTTCAATGGTTTAATTTTCTTTAAAACTTTGGCAGCTAAACTTTACAGCTTGAGTATCACTTTGGTAGCATTTTATTGCTAGTAGTAGAATAGTAAAATACATTTTTTGAATATTTTAATGGTATTTTAAAGGAGTATCACAAATTACGGCATTAGTATAAGTTTTTGTAATATTTAAATATGACCCGTGTTTTATATATCTGATCTAAATTAAGAACCTTTTCTGTTTTGACCTTTCCTTAAAAAGGAAGTCCTATTATGATTATTTTCTATTCTAGTCATGGTAAACTAGTTTTAGTCTCAAATTTCAAACTTCTTCCTGCCAATTTAAGAGACATTAGGATAAAATAGTGAAACCTCCTGAACTTGAAACTTTCTGGGAGGTTTCAAGGAATGATAAGAACATAAGAACAGCTATATTGGGTCCGTCTCGCCCATTATCCCGCATCTAACAGTGGTAGCAAATACTTAGGGAGAGGGCATAACTGCAAAGAGGTGTAGCCTACCAGCTTGCAAAAAAATAATATTTGAAAGATTTCCAAATCAGAGTGGCATCTAGACCACCATATTTTAACAGCCACTGATGAGCCACCTCTTGTGAATTTGTCTAATTCTATTATAACTCATTGATTTTTGGCCTGTAACACTGAATTACACAACTGAGTTGAATGCTTCATGAAAAAGTTAGCTTAGGGCTGTTTCGCTTTGTAATCTGTTGAACGATAATTTTGTTCGATACTCCTAGTGTTTATGTGGTGAGGAAAGTGAATAATCATTCCCTATTAATCTGTCTTAATATTTAAAATAGTAAGATGACTATTTCTGTAGGAAAGTTTAAAAAAGGACTCAATCACAGAGGGTCATTTGTCCCTTTTTGTGGGAGGGTTAAAAAGAGATGACCAAAATAATCTGCGGGATTCATCTTTCTAGGGAACATACTACATCCTTCTTTTACTTAATGCCTACAGTAAACGGACTTCCCTCTAATGAAGTAATGAGTTACAAAGAAGGCAAAACATAAATCAACAGCCAGTGTGTCTGGGGAAATTGTGCAACATATTGGGAGGGAGGTGCATCTTTTGCCAACTATGTTCAGGAGTAGTAAATATACAACTCTCCATTATACTTGGCTGAGATTCCAGATATCTGTTGTGAGAAACAATCAAAATCTGAAGTGGCACTTCAAAGTAAAGAAACAAAAAAATTAACTATCAACTAAGGCTCTTGAAAGGGTACATTAAATAGAAAGCAATGAGAAAGAACTACATGGCAATGGGCAAACTGACTGAATTATTTAACTGTTATTTGTAACTTCTCTAATGATGACTTTCATAAAGATGGGTTCATCGGTATACTGGAACATGTTCATATGGAAGCAAACAGTAAACAATCATTAGTGAACAAACATTGCAAAAAAGTCTGTAAAACTACACTAGTTTGGTTTCTTAAGAAAAAAACCAGGGTGATCTACTACCTCAAGACTTTTAGTTGAAGTCGTATTTTTTTTAACTCGAACAATTTCAAACTATCAATCAGCCAATACACATTTTGCCATATTGCCTCAGAGCTAATACAGCACATAGTACTGTAGAGATTTATAAACACACATACACACTCCTCTGTCTAACCTAGCACTAGAGTGTACTGACAGAGATTGGACTATAGCCTTCCAGTAGGATATTATACTATAGCCTTTCAAAACCTTCAGCTGCAAATATTTAGCTTACTAAGTGGGCTGGTCTGTTTCTTTTTAAGAGATACTACCTTTGAAACTAGCTATGCATCATAACAATATACACATACTCACAAACACAGCAACGTCACAAAATTAGTAAAATAGACAAAAATCTTAGGAAAAACACTGACATCAAATAAAGTGTGTCAAAAAGCAGTGTAGACTTTTGTAACAGAATTTATGCCACCATTCTAAGTCCCATTCATCACCATCCCCCAAACCTTCCCTGAGGCAATAAAAAGCTGGAAATGAACGTCTCAGCTAGAGAGCTACTGCAGGAAAATGTGTAACTCATGATGGAAAAATATTTTTCTCCCTATTTAACATATTTTCATGGGGATAACCCCTTGCCCCAAAGTAAGGCAGATTAAACCAAGTGCAAAGGGAATAGAAACAAGGGGAATAATTGATGAGAAGCAATCTTTGGTGAAATCGGAGGCAGAGGGACTATTAAAAAAAGAAAAGGGGTTCTTTGGTAACCAACTATGCACATAAATTTATTACCTGCACTACTACTCAATTTTTGGGTACAGGGAAAGGAAGGAAAGACTGGCTTGTTTTCTAAATGAGCAACCCAAAGACAGAGAAACACATGGAAATTTTATTTTTATATATATATATCTCTTTACAGAAAGCATTACTGTATTCTTTTGCTGCAATACAAAGATAAACTTTAGCTATGCTGGTGCAAAGCTCATTTCCATGAATCAAGGACAACTAAGTAATACCAAGCTTAAGTCATGAGGTCAAAATATACCAAGCCTGCATTCTGACTGAAATGAAAAGTTATCTTCAAACCTTTAGCTTGCCTGAGAACAGAAACCATTTGTTTTAGGAACAGAAGTAGACTTTAATTGATCATCACAATTCTTTAAAACCAGATTAAACTGAATGCTGCAGAGGAGAAAAATCTATCAAGTACAGTGTCATCCTCACAACACCTATGACAAACAGCACAGAACAACGTTTGATATCACTACTATGAGAGCAGTCTTCCAGTGCAGAGAAAGATTATAAAGTCATATTTGCTTAAGGAAATAAGCAGTATTGCCTCAAACCACAGAAGGCAGCATGTGCTTCTATAATGCATTTCTTTTGAAACTTATCAATTTCAAAATGTTAATTTTCCCTGAATCATACAGGAGATAATTATTATATGCATGTAGTACACTCAATGTACTGACAAACATCGGACCGCTCAGCCAATAAACTGACATTGCAAGATTAAGATGAACAGGATAGCTTTTATGTAAGAAAAAGTGTCTCTCCTACTTACTCTGACACAGCATGATGCTGTATACAAGCATTAGCAACATTTTGTTTATCAAATGAATAGTTTCAGTTCATACCTGTTTTCGTAACTTTTAAAAAAAAAAATCATGTGGTTTCCTCCATATGTAAAAACACACTGTCTGTATATCCATAGTATCTCAACACCAGCTTGAAAGAGGACTAACCAAATATATGCTGTTTAAAATGCCCCCAAGCCTACTTACAATACTTCTACTTCAAAGCAGGCAAGAAAGAAGGAATTCTTTCTGAGCTCTGAAGTCTGAGCACAGAAACGCGTGACATCCATACCCTGGAGGTAACAATTTAAGCCCTGTCAGGCCTATCAAGGGAGAAACTTCCAAAGACTCCTGGAAGAAACCTTGTCTTCAATTCCCTTGGACTTCAAACTAAGACATTGCCAATGGAAGCATCTCTGTTGACTGACTTAGCAACCCGAACACATAGGGCCATTCAAACTAAATGAGTGTTTTGAACAACCCCATGAAGCATGATTTAAGCTAGAGCAAGCCCAAAACCCACAGGAATATATTAAGCTGATTAAGTATATTCTCTATCTGAAGCGCCTGAAACACCTTAAAGAAAATTCCATAAGAGCGCAAGTAACCTTTCCCAAACATTAAAAAGACACGGCCACAACACCAACTACTGCATCAAAATGGAAAATCAAAACTTTCTAGGCTAGTACTGTTACTATCCTGTACTAGACCTGCTGAGGGTTGGAGCATTCCCAGGTAGCAATCTGTTTTCAGGAAACAAATGTCCACTGCGAAGACACTACATAAAATGTCCAGAACTGAAAGAACTGACTGTTCAAAAGCACAAGTGCCTCAATACAGTTTGAACTTCAACTATCATTGCCATTCTTAAGCTTATTTTAGGAGAGAGACTGTAATCAGCCATTCCAACCATCATTTGCACCCAAGTCTTCCACTTGCCTAGAAGGTTGGTCAGATGGGGGGTATGTGCACATATGTATATATAAAAGAAGAAAATCTTGTTCTCAGAGATTTGCTATAAAGCAAAGAAATGCAAATTTTGGAATACCAAAGTAAGACCTTTCAGTGAGAAAAGCAAGACACTTGCCCTACTTAGCAGTGAAAGCTTCCAAAGGGAGGAGTTAAACTCCTGTAGTTTACAAGAGAATTTTATAACCTGCTATCAATAAAGAAATAATTGCTTTAAAAATTTATCTAACCTCAATTTTAACTAAACACTAATAAAGGTATAAATTCATTAAGAAGCTAAATTTTATTGTAATAGCCAACAATCAAAGTAACCTAATCATATCAGCTTCCCACAATGCTTGTACTCAGAAAACAGCTTCTGGAATCTTCAACTTGATTCCCGAAGAAAGGGAGAAAGATGAAAGAATAATTTAAACAACAACAACAAAAAAAAACCATCGTGGTGATACCTACATATACCTCACTTTTTTTCCTACCTTAGTATTCAGAAGTGACAAGTATCACCGAATACTGTGTCTTCCTCCAGGCAAAATCATAACTACTTAACACCAAGGAGAGGAGCAAGAGAAACTAAGTTTGTGTGCACTCGACCATCATCTATCAAATAAAGCAAATGAAACACTGAGCCAGTCACGAAGGCATTTCCAGCTCAAAGTGACATGTCCATAAAATGGATCCTCCATAAATAAATTAGTGCTCTCCTTCCTGCCCATATGGACTGAAAAGGAAAAAACAAGCTGACATCACAAAAAAACCCAAAAGGCTAAACCTCTTACTCCCCCTTTCCTGTTC
Organism: Pygoscelis adeliae; assembly: GCF_000699105.1. Taxonomy (NCBI): domain Eukaryota; kingdom Metazoa; phylum Chordata; class Aves; order Sphenisciformes; family Spheniscidae; genus Pygoscelis; species Pygoscelis adeliae. The sequence continues at coordinate 4,761,578 of NW_008824035.1, forward strand.
CACCACCTGCCATGCAGGGAAACCAGTGGAAAAGAACACTAAACTATTAGGTGCAAAAGGAAACTAGAGGGGACAGTAGCATGCTTACAGGTGCACAGAAAATTACAAGATGGCTTATGAGGGCCAACAGAACTACAAACATTAAAAACTCAGACAGTTCAGCTAGTTTAACTGAAAAGCCTGATAAGTTGAAAACTCTCCTACTAAAAACAAAGCACCTGTACTGGCATGTTACATACTTGAAAAGTTGTAATGACACACTAGTGTTTCTAAAAATAAAGAAAAAAGGAACATTTCTGAAGTGACTAATGTCTCATACTCTGCAGGGATAGCTAGTTGCAGTTGCAGCTAATGATCACACAAAGCATTCCTTATAGACTAATGGTCTATGAAGAAGCACACTTTCACTGGACATTAGCTTAGCAATAGCCTGCAGGCCACTGCTTAAAATATCACGGATGCACCAGTTTCACGTGGGTAACCATTTATTTGGAAAAGACTTATTAAAAAACTCTAGTCTGAAGTTGGTAAACATCTAAAACAAAACATTTTGACAATATTTTAGGAAGATCATATCAATTTACAGATAGCCCATTAGTTGCTACTATAAAGTTGCGTTTTACCATTCTACATTGCTAGGTCACTTTTAAAAATTCTAACAATAAATGCATATGTATTCAAAACCTCAAATTATAAGCTAGAGAACACCAGACAGGACTATTTGCACATACTGTTAGTAAGCCTAATATACATAACCCCATCCATCATGGGCTCTCTGAAGATCTTAACACACCACACAAGAATGTCATCCACTACCCCAGCAAAGCTATCTTTAAGATGAGAGAATGACTGTTTAATCATACATCAGCAACGAAACAGCAGTTTGGAACAGGGAATAAAGGCAATCACTCAACAAGGTCTGCAAAGGTAAGTCCCTACTCTGCAAAGGCTTCTCAGCTACCATCTCTGGTGAAAGAGAAACATTAGGACGTGATATACTCAAAAAACCAACCAACCAAAACACACATCCAAAACCAATGCCAACAGAAAACAGTGCTAGTTAACCCAGTAATTACTCTACTACCTACATACAAGGATCTCCAAATGTTTCATCATTGCAAACACTTGTCAGTTTACTAGTTATTGCATCAATGATATACTCGCACACAATTTGCCAAAAATCCAACATAATACATTTTGCACATCCAAACCCAATGCCAACAGAAAACAGTGCTAGCTAACCCAGTAATTACTACCTACATACAAGGATCTCCAAATGTTTCATCATTGCAAACACTTGTCAGTTTACTAGTTATTGCATCAATGATATACTCGCACACAATTTGCCAAAAATCCAACATAATACATTTTGCTGCTATAAAGATCAACAACAGCGACTAGACAAAATGTATTCATCTAAGTGGCATTTGATTAGAAAGCAAAACCCACCACCTGTGCTGAATAGAGGAAATAAGTGTTTCTTCAATGACCTCGATATACCAGTTTTAAAGAAATGTTACGGCTTCGCAATTTATCCATTCAAAATAATTTTGTCTGATTATGTAAGCTCAGACCAAAGGAGGTGCAACAACACTACAGACCAGAAAGGAAACATTGTTAGAGATGACAACTAATCCCAGAGGGCATCAAGCTCATGCGGAAACAATGGGAAAACAACTAATTGTCAGTCATGGTCTGGCTGCAATGAAACAGCTAAGTTTAGTCTTCTAAAGGTACACAAGTTCAAAAGTGATGCTTCACATACAAGAGCCTTTATGCCAGGCAGAAGGGCTGAGGAGTCAGACAGCCAGAAGACCATGTCTGACACAGAATTTCAAAATAAAATCTTTCACTGGGGTGTAGGTTACCTTACATTTACCACAGGCTAAAACTGTGCAGCTAAAAAGTATTCACTTTTTAGTGAATTATTATTCACATACTGTGATTTCACTGTTCACTGTCAGGTTTTGTCTATCGCCAGTTTTAAATTTAAGAAACAAGGTAAAAAATGGCAATGAAGAATTGACGACAGCATTTGGGGCTAGAGATATTGAAGTTTACCTCCATTCAATTTTTCAAACGTAAATCAGCTGTTCAGGCATTTAGTTGCCTGTATCATTCTTTGCAAACTGTTGTAATGTCCACATCACGAGTGTACCCTGGGAAGTTCTGCTCACAAGAAGCAGTCTCACAAGACAAGCTCTCTCTGCTGCCAGTTCAGCAACAGTGTTCTCAATGTTCTCTATTGACCCACAGAAATACCAAAATCAGTAGATCATTTCTTCACTGTTTGTCATGGTTCAACTCCGGTTGGCAACTAAGCACCACACAGCCGCTCGCTCACCCTCTCCCTCCACCCCCACCCAGGTCGGACGGGGGAGAGAATCGGAAGATCAAAAGTAAGAAAACTCATGGGTTGAGATAAGAACAGTTTAATAATACTAATACTAATAATGGAAAGTAAAACAACAAAAGAGAGAAATAAGCACAAAAAAAACAGGGGAAGAGGGAAAAAAAAAAGGGATGAAACTGCTAACCACCCACCAACCAAAGGCACACCCAGCCAGTCCCCGAGCAGCGATCACTGCCCCCCAGTTTATATACTGAGCATGACGTCATATGGTATGGAATACCCTTTTGGCCAGTTTGGGTCAGCTGTCCTGGCTGTGCCCCCTCCCAGCTTCTTGTGCACCTCCCTCACTGGCAGAGGATGGGAAGCTGAAAAGTCCTTGACTTAGTATAAACATTGCTTAGCAACAACTAAAACATGGGTGTGTTATCACATCATTCTCATCCTAAATCCAAAACACAGCACTATGCCAGCTACTAGGAAGAAAATTAACTCTATCCCAGCTGAAACTAGGACACTGTTTCAAACAGCTGATTGGACACATTAAATGGTTGTGTGCTCCTCTAAATTTTGTAATATATATTAACAGCTGCTTTATTACCATTTGTATTGTAGCATGAAATGTATTCTTTACCCAAGCACATTTTCTGTCAAATAGGGATTTTTTTTTTAAACAACAGATCTATATTTATTCCATTGTCAACTGAAACACGTACATCAACATTTTCAGTATTAAAAAGTTCTTTTTGATTTTGATAGGAGAAACCTAGTACAATTAACAAATCCCTGCCAGCCTTGATATTCTTTCGCACTATACTTGAATTACGGATGAAAAATGGAAAGGGAACTGGAGGTGTAACTGAACCCAAGGCCCCTCTGCAGAATCTGCTTTCAGTACTCTTCTGCTCACTAAACCAAAAAAGGCAAGATACTTGGAAGATCTACACTAAATGGAAACGAAATAAGCAATGCCCCTTCCCCCTCTTCAGGTTTCTACAGAGATGCAGCATTATTTGTCCAACCCATCCAAACAAGAATGAAGACAGCACTGGTACTTCTCAAAAAACTATAGTCATTGGGTGTGCAACAGTACATATGACATCGTCATTGGGTTTTCATCTACATCTGAATGGATGATGGCAGGTTTCAATAGATAAGTATTACATCTGAATGTAGAAAAAGTAAACTGTGGAGAAACAACCACTTCATTGTGTCACTGTTTCAGTAATTGTGCTTAATAGCAAAACACCAGGATGCAAAACCCACTACCAAATTGAGACCTACGTACCTAATGGAACTGAATGACTGTGCTTCCTTCAGTAATTTCAGCCCTGAGTATCAGAAGCTTCAAGTAAAGCCTTTTCAGTTGTAAGAAACTATCAGGTATTGCTTACTTTGCAGTCCTAATTCAGACACTGTCAGCAACACCACCTGATAATCCAGTTCTGCGGGGGGAGAGGGGAGGTGCTCAAGTATGTTTGCATCTCACCTTATGTTATGGACACAGCAGATTCTGTGTTCATACAGTTAAAGTCTTCCTGCATTTTTCTAAAATTAAACATAAGAACCCACAATTTCACCTGTTTGAGAACAGAGAGTTAGCTTTAAAAGTAGAGATGCATTAATTTCAGGGAAAAGAAAACAAATAGCTGAGTAATTTCCTGAACAGTTTTAAGAAGATATATGCCAAGTATTAAGAAAGTAATTTGATAATAAGTAAGATAACAAACTTGCTTTTTTGCCCTCAAATTTTGCCAGTATGTGGAAGCAATGCAAGATATACGGTACTTTCAAGTCAAGTACAAGATTGCTTTTATTCCAGCTCACTTTCAAAGTTACAGGTGACAAAGGGCAAAAATAAGGGTAACTAACTGCATAATGGAAAAACTATGATTTCAGACAGAGTCAAGCTGATCAGTATTGTAAAGAGTATCCACCACAAAAAAACCTGAAAGAAGTAACCATACAATAAAAAATATTTCCCCCATCATCGCCATCTCTGTCTAGCCAGTAAAGGCTTTAAGACTAGGTATAACATATTATTAACTTAACTGGAGCAAATACACAATTTATAAAAAAGAAAAAAGTTTGAAGGCAGTATCTCAAGTGCCTTTTCTAAAACCACTGCTGGTTCTTCTCATGTTTGAGAACAACAGCATTCAGTTTCACGTACTTATTAAGCATCAAGCTCTAAGTATTCTCTGAGCAGATCACTAAATAGACATTGTTTCTACATAAAACTGTGGATCTGGTTTCATAGAATACAAAACATCCAACAGAAGTTAACAGGCAGAATTGTTCCACAATCTGACAATTTATATAACAATGGATTCCCTGCATTTCATCCCTAAAGGCATTCTGCAAAAGTACCCTAAAAGGTAAGCACATGACAGTTCTTGAAACACAGCTCTACCATGGAAAGCAACACTTGCTCGCTACATATATATTTAATCACATCCTTGCTCCCAAAGTAAGAACACCTTTTTAAAATTATTATTATTTATTTCTGCTAGCAAGTGTGAGTCAATTCAATAATTAGACAGGGAGCCAGACTACTGTGGTTCATGCATCAATGATATTGATGCAACCAAATTGTCCTTCTATTTCTTCATTTACTTTTCAATTTGCCTCTAGTGGAAATAGGAACATAATTTAAGGTCCAGCAACTTGTACAGGAAACATAAAGGCAAAAATTAGGTCTAAAGAACTGTAATCCGTGATTTAAAATCCAGAAGAGAAAACAATTAAATTTCAGAGTGCAGACTGAGTTTATAGGACTGACAGGTAGAAAATCTTTCATTTACCGTGTAAAATAAAACAATCTGAAAGAGAACCATTGAGACAAACACATTATATTTATGTTCTCTATTTTAAGCAGCAAGCATCCATTTAAACTTCAAATATATATTACTATTGCACTGAAAATGAAATAGAACCCTAATTGGCTGCTCTTCTCATGCTATATTTCATCTCCTTTACACTCTATAGTAGAAGGATTCCATAAATGCTATGAAAACTGAACTACCTGGTAGCTTACCGGAGAGTTCAAGAGCTCTAGCATTTAACTGTTTTAAATAAAATTGTGTGAGGTTGAAATACTCTTCTCTCCAACCCTCAGCTTACGTATAACAGTATACTAGACAAAACCACTTTTTTTTTTTTTAAATAGGGCTCAGAACTATATGGAGAACAATCTCTACTTTCTGAAACATGCTAAAATGTGTTTACACAGTGTTATTTAAAAATATGCAATAAATGAAGTGGCAAACCATTCAACCATTGGACCTTTAGCCACAAACTTTTCCATACCTCATGCTTACCAAAAACACAGCTCAAATACATACAAGTTATGGCAAGAATAAGTCTTTACCCAAGATTTTTAGGTATGAGAAATTCCTGTGTGTCATTAAATACAGAAGGAGATTTTTCTATATTCTAGAATACAAAAAAACAGAAGTGATCCAAATTAACACAGAAATTTGAACCTAAAAATTTTCATGCAGCTTGATTTCAGTATTTTCTACATCAGGCACAAAAATGAGCACAGATTTCCATTAGAAGTTAAGTTACACAGCTTCATCCAGTGAGCTTTATTAGAAATTTTATTTTAGCTTGTTGTTTTTGTTAATCAGCCCTTTCTTTTAAAAATGCAATTAAAATAAACAGACAAGTGAACATTCAATTTCTGAAGTTGTAATCAGACTACTCGATGAGAGTAGTATAACTAGAGGTAGTATTTCTATCCTTACCCCACCTGCTTACACTCAGAAATTTTATTGCACACCGTTAGGAGACTACCAGCAGTACTCAAGAATACAGGGAGAATTGGATGATGAGCTCCGGTGGAATGCAGAGAAGCCTCTCCTGAGCATTATTCATTTGCTAAATGCTGTCAGTGTACAACTGCTTTACAGGCAGAGACTAAAAGGATTCACCTTCAATCTGTTTTTGAAAGCTTCTATATCTACTATCTAGGTGACAGCTCAGTCTGCTCTCAATCCAAGAAAGTATTTCAAACCGCTTTGTGTTCAATGTACAAGACTCTAGCTCTTTATAATTGGAAACCAGTGTCTGAACTCTTGGCCTTCCAGGCACACTGAAAAAACACAGGGGACCAGAGTTGCAGCACTTCATGTAGCACCCTCTGATATAAGAGGGAATTAAGCAGAAGCCTCTCCTAATCACAGTTTGCTCACCTGAAAGTCAGATAGGCAAATAGACTCTGCTGTGCAGCTTCTTCCAAGGCAAAGAGCTGAACCGTTTGCAATCAGCATCTCCTTCTTTCTACCTCCTACCCCCAAAACAGGGCAGTAGCTCAGATAATCAGTAAAAGTATTTGCACACAGCAGTTTCACACTCATTGAACCCAGGTTCCTCAGCAAAAATGCTGAGGTTTTTTCCAATGACTTTGTTATTTGAAAATACTTTGCATAGGTTTCATCTCTTCCACTCTCAGGAGATTACAATGAAGGACTGTCAGCAACCTACCCAGGCGAGGAAAGGAGAAAAAAGAGACCCCAGCTGTATGGCTGGGCGTAACATACAGCAGGATACAAGGCTCAGGTGCAAATTTGCCGTGCTCAGTTGCGGTCTTCAGCATCAATTGTTCAGAAGTCCAACTTTTGTCATTACAATTGTCTTCACTGAATCGCAAGGCAAACAATGGGGTGCTAAAAAAATTCTTTAAATACATAAAATCAGACTACAGACATACTCAGAAAAGAAAAAAGAAATAAGAAAGTACTATATATTAGCCAAAAAAATTAAAAAATAAGCAAGCAAGATATACATACCCAGTTTTAGGGCAGAAGGAGTCACTTCAATCTCACCACCAATTGGCTGAAAGGCTGCCAGCTGAGCCGCTACCTCCGTCTCAAAAGAGTCTGGGCTATTTCTGTCTGTCAAATTGCCATTGGTGCCATCAGTCTTACGGTGAGTTTCTTGCTCATCATAAACAGCAATCAGCTATCAAAACAAAAGATAATACAGTTCGTATATTTAAAGTATTCCCAAACGTCACCTTTTTTTTTTTTTTTTTTTTGTTAAAAGCAAAACTTATCCTTCATTGGGACTACAAAAATAACAATCTTCTTTCAGAACAGCTAACAATAAACATACTGATTCAGGAAAGCACATACATTCGTGTTTAAATACATTGACTTCAATATGATGTAAGTATATGCTTCAGCACTGCCCTGTGCTGACATGCTTTTCTGAGTTAGCATGCTACCATTAGTGAGCATTTTACATTGTTCCAAAACATTTTAGGGCTGAACATGCTTAAAAGCACAGAACAGCATTTAATTCTTGGGGGTGGAGGGTGTTACTATTTTAAAAAATTTTAGTGCTACTGACTGACACACTGCACAAAGGTAACACAACCATGGAAGCTGTACTGAGCAAGCAGATAACGTGTTATATTTATAAGTATATAATAATTACATTCCAAGGACAAGATACATCTGGCACATTGACAGAGTGCAGAGTTTCCCTAATCGCCCAGCCTATGCCTCTGTAAGGATGAAAGTTTCTCGGTCCAGCTAGGTACACGTACACACGCACGTCTCTACCCACCGTGTATCTACCACCTCCTCCCATTCTCTCCTGCAAGCTTATACCAGACAGGTTGTTTCCGAGAACTGTCCTCAGTCACTGACTCTTCCACAACTTCAGGCCCACAGGAAGGTCAAGATTAAGCAACGACAGACTGCCAAGTCTGCTGTCCAAACGCACATTAATGTTGACATGAAAATGATAAAAAACACCAGAAAAATCATTGTTTTGCTTCAGCTAACCTGGCCCTTCACAAGGATCTTCCTTTTGGTCCCTACTAATAAAAAGTGATCAGGTAACGTGCATACAGCTTCATCAACAAGTGACTCAGATATGTGTGGCTGGGTGTAAATTGTGTTACAGTTCCAGGAAAACAGTTAACTGTGTCACAGTTCTGGGAAAACAAACAAACAAAAATGATCAATTCCCAATGAATCTAAACAAATCAGAAGACTTGCTGTTCTCAACCAACCAGGACACTTGACACCCCAGAGCCCTCTCCAAGGGGAGAGGAGGTAACAGCAGCAGTTCAAGCACTTTTCCTGCCCCGCTACCTGATGTGGCATAGTTCTTGTGCCATACAATGACAAACCCTTTGCCTAATAAGCATTGTACAAGATATCTTCATCTTAAGATCTTAATTTATTTCACTTTTTCTGAGCTTCTTAGGATTATCCTAAAGTTTTTCTTAGCTAATCCTGAAAAAGCCCACAACACACACAACTGGTTAGGCAATGTCAAGATACACACAGAAACAACTTTAAAGGATTGATTTACTACTTTCTCTCTCTCTCTGTGTTATTTTAAGGAATGCATACACGCTCTCTATATAAAAATATTATTACATCAAATCTCCCCTGATACTTCTAAGACGTGTCAAAAATTATATCCTATGATAAGTAGTATAGTGAAACAAAAAGACAAACATTTACAGGAAACTTATTTGCCTAAGGGAAGAAATGAATGTGTATGAGAGGGAGAAGAAAAGAAAAATGGAAAGAAAAATCCTGGAGTGCTTCTAAGGAAGGAACTGACATTTTCAGGTCTTCCGCTCATTTATAATTTGGTTGCTAGAAATGTGTCAGCTCATATTTACCAATGCATATTTCAGAGACACACAAAGCCCCTTAAATAATTAGGTAGAAAACTTGCTTTCCTTTTCCATATGGAGCCTGTTTCCTTTCCACGGCCACACAAATAGCTCTTAGAACATACAATTTGTTTTTTATTTGTCCAAAGCATATAGGAAATATTAATTCCAGTAACAAAGACAACTCTTTTTGTACCTTATTCCTGCACTGCAGGGAAACTACCTAGGTGTTCACACTGCATTCATCACCAAGCCATCACTATGCCCCACAACTACATTCAGCCAAAAAGGCTGCCTTAGAGTCAGACGTCAACAGACCATGGCAATTTTCTCCAGTCCCAAGAAAAAAACCTATGGTGTCTTTTGTTTGTTTCTAAAATGACTATTCACATTCATGTTATTATGGAAGCCCATCACGATTCAAGAAGTTACACAACTGTTGCCCACCAAAAGGTTTGCTTTCTCAGTCTCACTTCTGCTGTGGAAACTTAATTTTCAAGAAAGAGGCTGTTACTAATGAAGAGAAAATTCGAGATTGTGTAGGACCGTGGCACTGAAAGCACTTTAGATAATAGTAGGATACAAAGTTCACTTGAGCATTTGCAATGTAGAATAGAGTAAATGGAGCTCAGCTGTGATTTGATGGGAACAAGCAAGTGAACTCAGCTGGACCAAGCTGAGTTTCCCTGTGGTTTCACACCCTAGCATATCAAATGCTGTATTACATTGTAACACTCTACGCTTACTGCCCCAGGATGTTGCAGAGACCAAAAGCAGGGATTGGCTCAAAAAAACTAGACAAACTGATGGAAAAGACCAGCAAGAACTGTCAAATGGAAACACGCACGCACTACCTCAGACTCAAAAGCCCCCAAAACATGTAGTAGTAGTAGTAGTAGTAGTAAAAACCAGAAAGGTAAACCAGGAGAACACTGATGTTATAATTACCCTATTCTATATGCTTTCTTCAAGGGTCCAGGTTAAAATGAAGTTTTGATTGTAACAAAAACTTTGTTGTGTCATTGCTCCACCGAGCATCCCTAAAGCACCTGCCATAGTGTTGGGTGACACTTCCCAAGAACTAAGAAGTTACAAGTCAAACAACTGCCTTGATAGCTGGTCAGAAATGAGTTTGGTTCAGGCAAAATGACATACAGAAATCACAGTGTCTGAAAGTGGATAAAACCCCCAGGACTTCACCTGCTTAATTACCCTTCCAGGTAATTAACCTGGAAGGGTTGCAAATGGTTTGAAGATTGTATCAATTCCACTTTCATTCACCTATCGAGAAGGATCAGCGGATGGGGACACTCACATCCTCTCCTCCCAATTCCCACAGCAGACTCGGGAGAAAAAGACACCTCCACCACCACCCCTATTCCCAGTCCCCACCTTATCTGCACCAGCACTCCATTTCCATACTCTGAGCTGGAGCAGGCAGGGCACAGGTACAAGCCAACAGCAGGCAAACACCTGCGATACAGCCTGGCAAATGGCCACAAGAAGACTTCTCAGAGCTAAACCACATAGGCCTCACACGCATCTGAAAGCAGGGAAGGTTCTTACGGCTGTCATTCCTCGAGTGACTTCAGTGAAAAGCCTGCAGTTCCCTAGTCTACACCTAGGCACTATTTTGACAGATTAAAAAAACAGCAAAAATGTATTTCTTTACAGTATGGAACACACCATTAATTAAGTAACACGATCTAGTATTAAACTCCCATTTTTTAGAGAGTGTGGAAAGGAGATACTTCCAGTAATGCATGTGGAGGTGGCAAAGATGCAATGCCTTTCCTCACCAATTAAATACAGCCATTTGTCTTCTAAAATGTTTATTCGGGAGAGAACTCCTCGGGACTGCAGTTGCAGGAGCACCTTATCAGTAGCAATTTTAACATTATAAATACACTGCTAATCAATCAATGCATTATAAATATCAGCTTCAGCCTTTCAAAGGGAATGAATACAATTAAGGTTATGTAAATTAACTATTCATAAAATAATTGTAGCAATTTACTTCTCTTTTCCAGTATGGAAAATTCTTTAATTGGAACAGACTGCAAATCTCTTCTGATGGAAAAGAACTTCAGGACACATTAAGAAATCCCCCACAAACATATCATGAAAACAACAACATTGTTTGCAATGCTAGTTTTTTCTTCACCCATTCAATATTTATAAATATTGAGAGTTCAGTAGGTCAGCTGATTTATTTTTTTTAAACACATCAAAATATTACTCTAGATATTTGTAAACTGTAGAAGTTATGCTACTACTCTGTTGCAGTTTTGTACACTTGCTATACTTAAGTATCTGGTTTTTTAAAGGTTATTTAAAGAACATGAATATTTACTGTAAAAGATATCTATGTATTTCTATATAGGTAAAATGGTTCTAACCCCAGTATTGTTGTAATCTTTATTAACAACCTACCAGTTACCTAGACAACCAATAAATTATCAAAACTTAGCACTTATCTGTCATTTTTGATTACTAAACTCTTTCCTACTTGTATTGATGTAGTCACAACATAAGACAGCAATAACGAACAGTGCTATTTTAGTAGCATTTTTGTTGATCATAAGTGGAAAATTCATCACAAGGCAATGTAGGCAAATTTTAACTTCGTATGGTGTCCTACGGTACAGCTCTTTCAATATTTTACTACTGATAATTCAATTGCAAAGTTTGCAGAAAATTAAAACAGGATTATGTAAAAATTAAGTGACTACATTCCCAAACACACAGAGCAACACGCACACACATTCGCTTAAGATCAGCCCTCATATACAAAAAGGCGGGTAAACACCAATAGCGGACAATGATGTTACTGAGTGAAAGGGACCAAGTACAAAAGCAGCAGCATGTTTTACCCCAGGGAACCACAGGCCACTAAGATACAGAAAACTGATGCAATGTTGCATTTAAAAATCCCCACAAGACAGTGTTCCCATATCCCTGTTCCCATGTGAAACGTTGCATTTTCCAGGGGCTCTCAGTCCTTCCAAAGCTAGCTGCACGCTACTCTCTAAGCCCAAGCTGCAGCTGCAGAACCACGTTCGAGCACACGGCACCTACACGTACACTGCAGCCACGCTTCACCGGGTACGGGGATATACACCATACACACAAGAAACAGTAAAAAGAAGTCCTTCCAAATTAAAACTGCAACAGTTTTGTTTTAGTGCTTGCTAATTAAGCTCAAGTAAATATAAACAATTTTGTGGAGTTTCAGAATTTCAAAGAAAAACATCCCCCACCTTTTGAACAAATAGCAGAACTTTACAGATCTTGCTTCAAGGCACTTGTCTGTTAAACCAGAAACAGCTGACTTTCCATTGCCCTATACACCATTTTAAATAAAAGGTTTTGTAATTATTTCTCTCTTCAAACCACACTTTTGACAACTAGATTACTGTTAATAAGGTTAAAAACTGTGTATTTTGCCAGCTTTTCTGTACTGAATTAGAAAATAGACACCACTATTTCCTCTCTGACCCCAAACACTAGGCATGTACACAAGGCACTAAGGAAGAAATGGCAAAATAAAAGCTTGCCTGCAATTAAATTAATCAGCTTTCAATTACTGTCAGGATAAAATCACTAAGAGAAGTTCTCAGTCATAGGCTAGCATCAGTATGCGATTGAAAAGATGCAATTTTCAACAGCTGGAATGATATATTCAAAAGCACAAAAAGGAATTAAATGCTCAACTTGTATTAAATTTTTCATTCAAGTTGGATGGAAATTTTTCCTCTTAATTTTTTCACCTTCAAAACTTCATCTACATTCTTCTCTCACTATGGACAACAAAAGGTAGTAAAATTGTCGGTTTCTTCAAGGCTTGTTTGTTTCCTGTTCAGATGCTCCCCGTCCATTACTTCAAATGCTCATTTCAGAGAGAAGCCTGCGGGTTTTTTAACCACATCTATACTTCTGACAGCCAGCGCTCCTGTGGGAGTGATTATTAGTTACTTATAAAATGATGCAGCAAGAAAATTCTTCCTTTTGAGGGTCAATTAATAAAGACTTTTCACACCAAGCACTCGCATCTCAACAAAGAGCTGTCAGGAGGGGTGAATGAATAGCTCGGTGACTATTTCCTCAAACTTTGTGACATAAGGAGAAGCAATGGCTCAAGCTACAGCAGAAAATGAAGTTCACCACAGCATCACATCACCTTGCTCTGTGATCCCTCAATTTGGGATCTGTGGGATTAATCTTTTCTTTATCCCTACACATATATAACAAAGGAGGTAGAAAGACACAGTGTTTCTATATGTAACACACCGATACCAGAATACAGCAAACTTCAAAATAAAATTAAAAAAAAAAATTAAAAAAGATCAGAACAACTTCGATTCTCCCCAGGTGCTTGCACCTGCAAACAACCAGACACAGATGAAGAAAGGCTGCCGTTGACAGCAGCCTACATATGACCAATGCAAAAAGAGAAAAGGGATCCTTTCCTCTTTTTTTTTTTTTTTTCCCCCTTTCTCCTTTCTTTCGGCAAGGTTATGTGTTTGGCCAGGTCAATTCTTTACTCCAGCCATCTAAGACACTCGAGCATCAGCACAAGATAAAGGCAAAGTTACCTCTTTAGTCAGCAGTTTGCACCAGGCCATCTTAAGTTCAAAATCTGACATCTGCTTTGAGGCTGCTATGGCCTGACTTTCATCTTTCCCCAACCACTAGTTTCTACTGCTCCTTCACACAAGTGCTACAACTTGCTAGATCCATGGTGAGTCAGTTCAGGGAACTAAACCAGGAAGAAAAGCAACTCTCCATCCTCCACCTGCTTCAGCTCTGTGAACCACACAAAGCAAATTTCTGTCAGCACATCACTGAATTAACGTCTCCTTAGACTACCATTGCCTGTAATCTTGCAGTAGTGACATATCTCTGTCTCCTTCAATGAAGATGGACCGATGTTTGTGTCCCCGCTCCCATGACAGCACAGTACAGTGCTGTACACATACGCATCATGAAGTCTGAACACAATAGCAGAAAAAATCAAGGAGTTCATCTTCTTAACAGAAACTCTTCTACGGGCACGGGTTATACTTTTAACTTATGTCCACAAGGGGACATGAACGCTTTAGATCGAGGCAAGACCACCGAGAGTAGTGTACCATATGTTGAACAAAAAAACTTCATAAAGCCACTGTGGAAGTTGTCTCAGAACTCCACAAACTCATTAATGTAAAATCAGATTTTATATATTACTTATTAAAGACTCCTGTTCAAATGGTTAAAAGATGAAAGAGTGGTAACAGTGCAACATAGACAGAACTAAAGTAATTAGGGTACCTCAAAAACGGATTAAGGTGTCATTTAATTTTTCAATTTAAAACTTTCCTGGAGCTCTACAGCCTTTCTTTAATGTTCTTTCAAGGTATTCTTCTGGTATATACTGATAAGTATTTAAAATGGTATTCTTGCATAATAGTTTGCCTTGGAATTCCTTTAACTTAAAATAAAGGCTGTCAAGGAAAAATACCAATATACGCACCATATGGCAGCCTTCCTTCACACCTACATATGAAAACAAATTACAGATACATTACATGAAAGCTATGGTGATTAGCTCATCTTATTTACCTACATGCCAAAACTACAAACACCAAAGTATCTTCCCAAAGACCACCTGACGCTTTTCCTACCCTTATTATTCAGATTTCTTTTGGTACTGTGTAACAGTAGCCAAGAACAGAATCCTACTGCACACAGTACAAACACTGGTAGCCTCTGCTCTCAAAACTTCTCAAGGACACAAGGAAAATACGAAACAGGAAGAGAAGCAGCATGCCTAAAAAAGAGAGACCAGACCCAGCCCAAGTCCCAGCTCTTTCTGGAGGAAGGGAAGCAAGTGTGCCAGTGGCAAGGAGGGATCCTTACCCAAGTGACAGTGCAGTTGTTTTGGTACAACCCAAGGGACAGAGCAGGGGACAAAATGAGGAACCAAGGTGGAACATTAGACCAGGACTCGTAGAGCCCTGCAGGATTTATTTTGATTTAAATGCACGGGGCCACTGGAGGTCCTCAATACTGCCAAATGCTTCAAATGTTTGTATTTCACCATGAACAGGCACCATGGCAAGAGGTGATACTTTAAATAATAATTTTCTTCATAAATTAAGCTGAGATTTTCAAATTATCAATAAGCTGTAAAAGTTTGTCCAAACAGTGAGATACCAATTGTTTCCAGTCTTCACATTTTAATCAGCAGATCTACTTCGCAAGAAATTTGGAGTTCCTCTTCTTGCCCATCACTTCCTACATCTAAAAGAGGATTAATTAGAGACAGCCAAACGTAAAGAAAGGACCACATGTTAACCCTCTGGAGCTCCTTCCCCAGCCCTCCTGCTGTGCCTGTGCTGTGGCACTGCTAGCTACCCAATGGAATTTTGTTTGCTAAGAGCTACGCTGACTGCGCCCACTTGAATTTACCACATTTGTGGTTACTGACATCACAGCCATGGGAAGGGGTTCGAACTCTCCATTACTTCTGGGAGATCAAAACTTCTGGTCTGCTTTGTTACTACAAGTCTTGCATTTAGCTCTCAGTTTTGTCACTGAATTTGGGTAACTACCTAAATTTATGAACCTGTGTTTCCAGATCTCTGAGAGTTTCTTAACAGCCTGCTGTAATTTCTCTTATGGCTTTTGTTGGGGGTTTTTTAATTGCTATTTTGGGAAGGTCCTCAACTATTCTACAAATGCAAAAAAAAAACTGTATTAAGAAATCGTGCCTGAGAAAACCCTTTTGTGCATGCTTTTCAGAAAGTCTAGCTGTTGTTTTTGTACGTGTGATCAAATCAAAAAATATCCTTATCTTCCTGTTATTTCCCTGTAGCTGAATTGGCAGGTTTTGGGGTTGGGTTTTTTTTCCTTTTTTTTTAAAAGGTCACACAAAAAAGATCTACCTGATTGATGAGACCTTATATACTACTTGTTCCTGTCACACCTATTCCTTTGTGGGCACCCGTGTCTGTACTTCAAACAATGCAGCTGATTGGGTACTTAACATTGATATTTGTGGCAAAGTTTGATGAGCCCTTCAAGGATGACTGAGATGTAATTTTTTAAGCCACTTAGTAACTACTTGAGAGCTGTTATGGAGATCCATAGTAACAATACAGATATTCCTTGAGGGTTGACTCTGGGTAGCTTCCCTGGCAGATATAAATGCTAGTGCTAAAATGTCAAGGATTTATAATTATGATGGCGGATGCATAAAACACATAAAACAAGCCTTATTAGGGTTGACTGAAGTAAATATACCAAAGGACATTCCTCCTTTCTTCTTTAAAAGATCCGTGTTCAATGCTATTTGTAGCCTGTCACACTCATTATGTTTTCATGTGAAATAGCTTCTGAGTTTTGCTAGATAACAAATGCCCTTTGTTTTTATTCTTCCTCTATCCAAGTGAAAAAACAAAT
Organism: Pygoscelis adeliae; assembly: GCF_000699105.1. NCBI lineage: Eukaryota > Metazoa > Chordata > Aves > Sphenisciformes > Spheniscidae > Pygoscelis > Pygoscelis adeliae. Next base: position 4,778,014 of record NW_008824035.1, read on the forward strand.
GGAAGGAGGACTGTAAAATGCAAGACTGATTATTTCCTTTCCGTTTACCTTGAAACTGAGTACTTTCACCTCTGTGGACTTTAAAGAAGACAAGCTAATTCAGGGGAGTCCGTTTAAAATGGCACTATAGAAATGTAGATATTAATATCAAAGACTGCATTACTTACTAGAACCATGCTTGTCAAATGCACTTATTGTAATCAGCCATTGAAAAGGAAAAATTTACTGTACCATGGTATCTGAAATAAGACAGTTTATCCTTAGAAATTTAAGTAACATCTTAGTTACTATATTGTGGGTAAGCATCAATAAATGTTCACTTTCATAACATGAATTATAGTAATTCCATAATATGAATTATCTTACCTTAAAATACTATTTTAATGCTAAACGAACAGCTTAGTCCAATTCCATTGGCAAGCCTCCTATGGAACACACAATCAAACAAGCCAGTAACACAAAAACCACTTCTTGATAGAACGAGCACCTTTGTTGAACAAAGAACCCACAGTAACACTGGATACTCCAAGCCACACATGGAGAAGCGAGGCAGAGGGGTGGAAAGCCAGATGAGGAGAGCTCAAACTGCTCCCAATTCCTACTGCAGCACAAGGCGTTCCTGCAGCCCACTCCTACTTTAGCAGGCACCTTGCCTGTCAGAAGTATGCAGCAGACCTCTCCAGCAAACTGCATCAACCTCTTCTCCCCACCTTCTCACCCCTTTCTGGATGCTTTGGAAGTCCTGGAAAAGCCGATGGGTTGTAAAAATCCAGCCTGTTGGGCAGTCCTGATTTAAGGCACAAAGAAATGTTTAAGTGGACTGCTGCTGAGCATTCAGTTACAGACAAAACTCCAAGAAGAAACTGAGCAGCTCTTGGACTCGCAAGCTTCTTCATTGCTCGGGCTTTTTAACAGGGTTTCTAAGGAACCCAAAGTGGGAACAAACAGGCATCAATCCAGCCAGGACAGAATCATGTGCGAGGTGGTACTAGGCATGTGGATCCACACTTGCTAGCACCCACAGTATCCTCAGTCCTCCTTTCCAGTAGTTTCCTTCCCACTCCACTCATACCCTGTGCATACTTTTCAGCCCATCCACACGTATGTTTGTGGACTCTGACAAATCCCCATTAACTATGATGCCATTTAAGGTGGCTGAAACATTGCACAGCTTTGTATAAAAGGGGCAGAAGCTGATGGGGAAGCAAGAGAGACGCTGCTCCCTGCTAGCTTTCCCCATTCCAGTCACATCTGATCCGAATATAGGACTTGATAGGGCTGAAAGGGAGCTGGGAAAAATGAATTTAGGGAGCCCATCACCATTTCTCCTAATTGCTCTGCTTGTAATCCTTCTTAGCTACAAAGGCTTGGAGAAAACCTTGGCCTTCAGTACACTGCCAGATGTACTTGCAGCACTGTCCTGGTTTCAACAGGGATAGAGTTAATTTCCTTCCTAGTAGCTGGTACAGTGCTGTGGTTTGGATTTAGGATGGGAACAAAATTGATAAGGCACCGATGTTTTAGTTGTTGCTAGGTAATGATTACACTAGTCAAGGACTTTTTAGTTTCCCCTGCTCTACCGACTGAGAAGGCTGGAGGTGCACAAGAAGCTGGGAGGGGGCACAGCCAAATTGGCCAAAGAAACATTCCATACGATGTGACATCATGCTCAGTACATAAACTGGGGAAAGCTGGCCGAGGGGCCGCTGCTCGGGGAACGGCCTGGGCATCGGTCGGCGGGTGGTGAGCAACTGCACTGTGCATCATTTGCTTTGTGTATTATTATTATTATTATTATTATTATTCTATTGTTTTTATTATTTTATTTCAATTATTAAACTGCTTTTATCTCAACCCACAAGTTTTTCTCACTTCTACTCTTCAAATTCTCTCCTCCATTCCACCGGGGGGGGAGGAGTGAGTGAGTGAGCGGCTGTGTGGTACTCAGTTGCTGACTGAGGTTAAACTACAACAAGCACCAACAATTTTTACTTGTTCTCTCTTTTGTCTTCTAGTGTCTTGGCTGCATATGATGAATACAAAATTTAAGGAAGGAGAGTCCTCCAAGGTAGCTTGTTAACCTTGAGATTATATAGACATGTGAAAATCCTCAGAAATCTAAACCAAAGTAAACTGTGGTGAAGAGACGTTATACCATTTCAGTAAGATCAGAGGGTATAATTGAAATTCTTAGGAATTTGCATGGCTCTTCATACTCTAGTCAATCATTTATGATGTTAAAAAGCACTTTGTGTTTGTAACTAAGCACTTCAACTTTCATATCTTTTCCAGATTCCAGTTTAATGAGTAGGGCCCACAGAACAATTTAAGTTGGAAGGGACTTCTGGAAGTCACTGGTCCAGTCCTTCACTCAAAGTAGGGCCACGGTGGCACTTAGTTCAAACTTTAAAGTTGGCTCAGGTTGCACAGAGCTCAACCCAGTTTTGTGCACCTCCAAGGACGAAGATTTCCCAAGTCTCTGGGCACCTGTTCCAGTGCTTGACCACCCTCATGGTGCAAAAAAAAAAGTTTCTCATATCTTACTGGACTCTTCCTCATGACCATTTAATGTCCATTACCTCTTGTCTTCTCACTGTGAACTTTCAAGAAGGCAGGGTGTAGTCTTCTCTACACCCTCCCATTCAGTAGTTGTAGACAGCAATAAGATCCCCCCTTATCCTATGAAGTTCACTCACCCTCTCCCCCCACGTCATATGTTTAATCCCTGATCATGTTTGGTGACCCTGTGCTGAGCTTGTTCCAAGTATGTCAATGTCTTTCTTCCACAAAGGAGACCAAAACTGGACACAATAGTCTAGCTGTGGCGTCACAAGTGCCAAACAGAGAGGCGGAATGGCTTCCCTTGACTTGACGGCTACACTCCTGCTCACCACCTGAATGTGCATTTAGCCTTCTTAGCTGTAAAGCTAAGAAAAACCCAGATCAACTTCTACCAAGTCACTCTTTTTTCCCCTCTCTCCCTAATTTGACAGTATGCATCGTGTAAAAATAGGTTTTTGCTTTGGCCACAATTACTCAAAGACAGCGTATGAATTAGCTGTTTATTTGTTACTAAATGGCTTTGGTCCTTTTAGAGGACATTATGGGATGGGGGAATGGAACTTCAGAAGTAAAAAAAAAGCAGCACAAAAAATACTTGAATTGTAAAACCCATCAGAAAGTGTAAAACCATCTGTACAGCATAACACACGCAACAACTTTCATTAGTACAGACAGGCTTGATAAATCTTGGGATGTTGCCACACATCATACAATTCTCACACTGTGTTTCTGCCTGTGCAGAAAAACATTTCAGTATTTACAACTGCCAAGAGTCCTATTCTTACTGATGCCTCGTTTAGCGAGACTGCATTATTTGCCCTGTCTCTGACAGTTTATATGTCAGGCTCTAGAAAGGCAAAAGTAAGCTTACAAAACTGGTTGTCACCTTGCTGAGGAAAGGTCTGCCCCTAATGATAAACTAATGCTACCAGTCTCTACCAGTTTGTTATTAATTCTGTCAACAAACAGTATTCTTAGGGGGTTTCTAGTGTGTTATGATAATGCATACATACCCCTTTGAAAAAATAGAAAATAAACACCTTTTGCCTTTCACACAGTGACCTCATTTTGAGAAGAGTCATGACCCTATATGCTTCAGCAGCAGCTGACCTTGACCTTGAGCAACCATGTCCCTAAAGTAAGCTCCTAAATGTCATGATCCTTTTATGCATAAAATTTGAGACACAGAAGAATAGAAGAAGAGTGGAGAGAAGTCTAACAAAAGTGCAACAGGAATGTCACCAAAATCCTCAGAATGTATTCAGTAATTGGCTAGTTCACATAGCTTGTTTTATTATACTCAGTAATAGAAGACTACAAAGTCCATCAGTGTCACTCACAGAAGAACTGTTTTCTTTTTTTTTTTAAAGGCATACCAGTTTAAGAAGTCTACAACAACTAGAGAAGAAACCTATAAAGTTAGGCTCTCTCAGAAGATCAGTGACACACAAAATAGTGAAACGTTCAGAAACTTTAAAAGAAGTGTGGTGGTTCCAAACACTGCAGTTCCAGAAATATACGTTCCCAAATGAACTACCAGAACAGAAGGACTAGAAAAAATATTTTGACTTGACATCTTAATGCACCATTACTGTGAAAACAATGAAATGAAAAGTAAAATTTCCAGAGATAGTCACAGCTCTGCCAATAACAAAAAACCCTTCAGTGACAATTACTCCTTTGAGCAATCAGTTCATAACAGACATCCTACTGCTGCCTTGCTCATTATACTACTTAAAGAACGATCTATGTGTTAGAAATTTCGGTCATTTTTTACCCTAGCATTAGCTGCCCACAGCATAATTTCATAGTTAAGTTTCTTAATTTCTTAGTAAACAAATTAAATGCTGACATCATGTTCAAGATCCACAGCCAAATTAAACATACTATTTTAAGGTTTTCCAACAGAGAGAATTCAGAATACAACCGAGAAAATGGTATTTGCAAAGCTAGTAGCAGCTATTTATGTATACATATATGTTACGCATCCCTTGGACATGAACGTGTTTGCAAGCAAACAAGATCTCACATATGTACCCTTTTACTACCCACGCATTGGTACTTGTTATTCAAATATGAACACATCCTATTAAAACAGAATACACATGAAAAAATAACAACCATTCAAACAATTACAACACTAGGAATGTTCTTGTCCTTCCACAATAGTATAGGATCTAAAAAATAAAACCAAAGTACATTTTCCATAAGTGATATTATAATTGCTCATTAGATGGATTTTGACACGATCCTCATTTCCAAGGCTGAATTTCAATGCCCTATTAAGTATAGTGTTGAACATTTACTTGATGCAGGGTTTTGTAACATTTAGCTATAAAAATGTGAACTGCAAGTCTGACCTCTGAACAGTGATTAAAATTATCTTAACATTTCTTAAGGAGACTATCTTCTGTAAGAAAAGCATTGAAAGAAAAGGAAACTTTTCTGTTGTATTGAATATACTGCAAAATACTGAGCATGGTTTTTTACCTACACTAATTAAACTAAAACTTTTTATTAGATAATAAAAAACACTGAAAAATATATTTAACCAAGAAGTTGAATTCAATTAACAGATTCCTGTTACTCTGAAATATTGTGATCTGAAGCTTCCTTTTTTTGGGGAAAAAAAAAAAAATCTTCATGCTTAGGGCATAGTTTAATTTTGATTACAGTAGTTTGAATATTCTGCAAAACAGTGATATGTCTTGAGAGTAAATGACTTCAGACCATTCAGATCATTACTCAGAAATTTCAAATGTGATTTTTCAGAGAAGCTTGTTCATCCATTTTCCACTCCTCATTACAAATGATAAAGGGACCTATTCATAAAGCAAAGCAGTTTTTATAAAAAGAACCTCAAAATGAATGATATACCAGGCTCTACTTTCAAAAGTAAGCTAAACTGCTCAATAAACAATGCAATGGGAGAGGAGTACAATACTTTTGGCTAATAGAAAATTCTCCCAAAATGTGTCAGTTGTCATGAATCTTCCAATATCTTGAATATCATGAAGAGTCACCAAAACTGAAGCCACACAACTAGCCAAGTATTTTAGCCTCCTCCAGAAAAAAGAACATGGCTATTCCTCGAGCTATCTGTGCTGAGGGCTCACCAGACCCTGTAAAAGGGAATTCAAGTTTTTCCAGCTTTACTACTAGTACTTGAATGGATTCACAGTAGAATCACATTTGCCTTCCTCACTGCCACAACACCTCATTACCTGACATTATTCTAACGGTCTGAAATATATGAACGTTCAAGTCGGTAGAAAATGCTAACAACATTGATTCAGTTCTTTGTCTACTTTTATGGAAGATTTTTTAAACAAATTTTTTCTTCCAGTAAAAAAATAGTAATAATAATACCCTATTATGGGTGTGACATTCTTGCTCCTCTGAATCAGTTCCTCCATGTGTACGGCTTTCCATTCTTCTGTGGCTACACCACACCGAGCATTCAGTCCCCTCCAGGTAAGACACGCTTCCATAACAGCACACTCTTTGAGGCTCCCTAGGCTTTACAAAACCCAAGGGAAAAAAAAAAAATCCAGACAAAGTAACAAACATATTCACACTGCCTTGAACCCTTATCCTCCAGTCAAATTATTTTCTTTCCAAGAGACCAAGAGTGTTCTTTCACACTTAGCTGAAATCAAGTCTCAGGGGTTCCTATCCAGTGTAAGTTAAATAGCTTTCTATTAGTAATTCAGCAGGCACACACACTGCAGAACTTGACACTGGTCTTCGGGAAGGTCCCCAAAAATAACTTCACTCCTGATTTAAAGATCTGGATGCCTAAACCGCTTAAAAAACAACAATAACAACAACAACAAAGCAAAAAAAACCCCACCACACACAACAAACCAAAACAACACACCACACACACTCTGCAGCTATGAATGGGAGCCACAGCTGGCAAACCCAAGGATGCCCACTATCCACTTTGACACAAATTGAAGAGGGAGATGTTTAAGAGGCCAAAAATGCCACTCCTTTCTCTCTTTTCTCACAGTTTTAACTTTAATCTAAAAGTTAAATCGAGGCACCACACAGTCTGAGGCTGCAGACTGGCGCCCAAAGGCCAGGCTCAGTTCGGTCACTCTTACTGGGAGCTCCGTGGCCGAATACTAACACCACACCAGAATGGCATTTCCATCAGCCTCCCCCAGAAGGTCGGTGCTCAGGAGAAGTGCACCCTCCAGGTATTCCCTGCACAGACATTCAGGCATTTCAGAAAATCTGAGGAACAAAAAATAACAGAAGTTCATCTACTCTTCAGAGGCATTAGAAGCGGAGGAGAATCTGCCAAATATCTATTGCACGGGATATCAAAACAGAAGTAACTGATCATTGTGGGTGGATAAAAGACTGGTTTTATTCCTCTCAGTTGCATTTGAACTTAGAATTAATTTTAAATACGTTAGGCCAACACAAGTCAAACACAAAGACATTATAAAATATGTGACAAGGGGTATGCACTCTAAACAGCAGTTCTGGCCAAGTTTATGGTAAAAATCTGTTTTTGCTCTTTGCCTTCTCCTATACATACTGTTTAGGTTACCTGGGAAAAATATACAGTTTTCAATCAAAATGAAGTTTGCAGAGCTGTGTTTCTAGCCTGCTGATCCTTCCCTATGTCAGTAGTCTACTAATAACTAATTAGTCCTTGGCCTCTTGACCTTCAGGGCTTTAGTACAGGGAAGAGGCAAGAAAGTCAGCTCCATCCTCTTCCCTGGGCTCCAGTCCAAAGTCATCGCAATAATTACTAGAAGGCTTCTGCTAGCCTGCTAGCTACTTCTCTCCTTCCGTGCTTTCAGACTCTATCAAGAAACTCCCCAGCTTCTGTTGACCCAGCAGAGCTCTTAGTCTTTGGACATGTCACCCCACTCCACCAGGATTATAATAATTTATTCTAATCATTTCTGATCTACTCTTCAACCACAACTTGGCAGCATGGAGAGAGGTAGGCTGCTGTGTGATCTGTAAGGTAATGTGAATTAGACTAAGAAAAGTAGCAAGATTCCACAGCCAATTCCTACCCTCCACAGGATTGCTCACAGGTAGCATGTTCCTGTGAAACATTTTAAGGAAACTCAAACTATTGAAGAGGGGAAAGCCTAGAGCTAACCACATGGAATTAGAGCTTCCTGAAGAGATAAAATGATGAGCTCCTGACAGCCATAGCTGCCACTTCTTGGCAAAGAGTATATTCTCATTTCAGTTTATCTAGGCAATTCAATTCAACAATAAGTTTATTCAAAATGAAAAATCATCTGAGAACTGCAAAGCGGGGAAGCTTACCAGTCTTACTTTCTTACAGGCTCTGAATAAAAACTAAATGCAAGAGCTGAGTGCCGTCATCTCCAAGACCCTGAAAGATCTCCTGGTCTCATCTACTCTATCAGCTGCATAGTCTATCACACATCATCTGCAAAATGCTTCTGTTCAATATATCAGCTTTAAATGCAAAACTCTCCCCAATACACATCCAGAATGTTTCCCATTTTTTCTTAACTAAAATTAATTTTAGTTCTATGCAGTTCTAATTGAACTTCAATTACTAAAACTAGCTTGGCAGAAGCCATGAAGAAGAAATTAATATTCTACTAAATAAGAACTGTCACTCAGCATTTCCTAAGCTAAATGTAAAAATTAAGACTCTGAATAAATGTGCGCTAAGTATCATCGCATAAATATGCATATAATGCATCTTCTTCATAAAGTGTTAAATTTAATGTAAAGACATTTAATTGCACATCAACATTTTAGCTGTGATCAATCACTGAAAATCAATGATTCTTTTAAGTAAATGTAGAAATATATTTAATTCAAATCCAATTACTTTAAATACATTTTTTTTATTTCTCAATCACTTAGACTTCAGTCAGTTCACTCTCCGGTTAGGAAATGGGATCTCAGGACATAACCCCACTAACTACAAACACATATTTTCCCTTCTGCAATCAACACAGTTGTTATGCTGACAGTGAAATCAATTGCTGACCCAAATTTCTCATCCAAAAGTGCATCACTGAGGGTTCACCCACACTCAATCTCTTTACCAAAGTTTTTTTTATGCCATTAAAATATTCCAATCCTATTATAATGCAAATATAAAGGGGTAGAGAGAGCACGCATAATACCATTAACAGTCAGAGATTTCTTGGTCCCCATTATCAGATATTAATTCTCACATTAACTGAAGTTTTGTTAAAAAAAAAAAAAAAAAAAAAAAACAAACCACAAATCCATTAGCAGCTGCATTAAAAGTGAACAAAAGAGGCAACAACTGCTGATGTGATTATGTATCTAACCCTTTTTGAAAGTTTCTGTATCCAAGAGCACCAAACACTCATTGTTTCAACTTTCATTTCATACCAGGTATGTAAGTACATGTTACTGAAAGGCAGCCTTGACAGGGTTTCCCCCATCTCAGTATTTTTAGCAAGCTTTGAAAACCAGTCATTTTTAGCAAGTCTCTAGATGGTTTCCTTTAAGGTCTTTTAAAGCCATAATACAGTAGTTTTGGGGGGAAGAAGGAAAAAAAAGCATTTTTGTGTACAAGGAGCATGTTTCAGTTTCAACTGCACCAACGTGGCAGGTGCCAGCCATGAGCCTGCCAGCAGATGGAAGAGCCCATCTCAAGCAGGCACTTGGAACATTCTCAACTACCTGCCCAGGTGTACCCTGTATCATGAAAACTCCTTTACACGCTTCTCTCTACTGCATATGATGGTACATGATCCTGTTAGTGAGAACAGTCAAAGTAGCCTGCCATTTCACACAGGAGGGAGGATACCAAGCAAACAGCTACACTTTAGCTGTAAAAAGAGTATACAAACAGCACTTTTCCACCCTAACAGTGACTTTATTCCTAGATGAACATGGGCGAATGAAAGGTAGATCCTGTGTGCTAAATACATTTTCAACACGACTTGTATCCTCTCTTTTACAAATCCACAAGTCCAAGATTCTCAAATCAGTACTACATAAACAGAAATCATGTAAATTCATAGCACATCACTGTTGTAGTCATATTCCCACTCCCTGCAGGAGTCTATCATTACATTGCCTCATCTTGGACATGTGTTGACCAACTTGGTTAGTCTATAAACCTCCCCCAAAACAAGATCATCCAAAACATCATTAGAATTGCCCTAAAATGTACTGTACATCCAACCAGATCATAGGTTCACCAATATTCAGGAAGTCACTCAACTAAAATTTCCTCAGGTATTGTTAAAAAACACAGATTACATCATCTGAGTCACTAATGGATGGAGATTGATCTACATCACAGGTACTTTCTCCACATCTTACAAATATGAAGCCCACCGACCTCTTATAGCCCTTCTGAAATGTTTGGCACTTCCACTATTCCCTCACAGATGTACACATTACCAATTAATCATCACCACACGGAGTGTCAGCACAGAGGTTAAGGGTTGAATATACTCACTTCAATCTTACTTTGGAACTCCTTCAGTATATTCCAAAACAAAAACAAAATATAAGTAAAAAAAATTAAAGAATTTATATCTACACTCAAATACAGTATGTAGCACTATGAATTGCCCTATAATCATGAGTAAATTGATTTTAAGGTACCACAAAATCCCAGTTCTAGCTCCACTATCATTATATTGATTCAGATACTTTTAACAACAAGGTAAACTGATAATCTATGAAACTTAAAGCATATACAAATACTATTAAAGTATCCTAAAAAGAAACATGAACTAAAAATTAGCAGCTCTGCTAGTAAACAGGAATTGCAAGGCATTTGATTATTTTTTTATTCAACACTTTTTTTTTTTTTAAATCTACTACAAACAGTGTAAGACAATATGAAGAATTTCTCCATATTCTTAGTGGATGACATATTAATGCCATTAGTTAAACACTTTCTATTTCCACAAACAGAAAATACAGAACAGCTACATTCTAATTCCTTAAAATTAAGTAAAGTGCCTAAATCCTACATCTCCAGCAGACAAACTGCATCAGTTTCATTAAGCGTATTTGTTGATAGCAGCACACTAATACTCTGACAATGGAAGGCCACAAAAATAAGCAAGTACAAAAAGTGTACTCTGTGTGTGTATATGTGTGTGTGTGTGTATATCTTTAAGGAACACTTCTGAAGTATGGCAGAACTAACATTCCTATTTAATAAACGGACATAAAGGCTCAATGAAGCTGATTTATCCAAGATAGTACAGGATATGCATGACAAACCTGGAGCTAAACCTACTTTTCCTTGTCCCAGGTTACTACAACAACTATGTAATTATCTTTTTTTCCTTTCCAACATTTTCATCAATAGTTCAAGTGCTTTACAAAATCTTGACCTTAATTTTACATACAGGAGAAGTGATGTGCTATGTCAAATCACTTACCCACAACTGCCCACAAAACCAATGAAACATCTCAGAACTGAAGGTCCCGCTCCATACACTATCGAATAGGCCACAACAGCCCTGCAGGTCAATGTAAGCACCCCTGCTGCAAAGAGCAGTAAGGAATTTCAACCTGTTCTTTCTAAAAGGAAAAAGAACTTCAACTTCATGATCCAGCTTGTTTCAAGCACAAGTGAGCAGATTCCACACAAATAGAAAGGCATTTGAAATTAGAAGTCTTCATCCAGGGTTTCAGGCGAACCTTCAGTTTTCAAGAACCCTGAGCTCTCAAGGAATACACAGAACTGCACTGTTGTAAGAAGTAAGATGGTTAGAAATCCCATCTTGTAATGGGATTTCCCATGGTAATGTTTCTCCCAACATGTAATTACTTGCACTTTTATTACTTGCTGAAACACTTTATTGGGAGCATATATAGTCATGTCTACACACACATGCAAATATCATTAAGCAGAACCCATGTGCTCTCCATAAAGCATGTTTCCAGCTTGGGATTTATTTGTTTGTGTGGGAACAGAATTCCCATACCAGGAGATGGTATGCAGAAGCTCTTACTCCTAACATCAGTATATACTCTAAAATAAAGACACTGAGTTGCAAGGCTCACGTAGAAGGTGGTGTTAGGAAAAAACATCCTTAATTGTCTATGTGGCTGACAAGCATACAATACTCTGAATTTTTTCGTAAAATATACGTTTCTCAAAATTTATCCATTTTATGACAGATCAACATTACATCCTTTCCCAAATCTCCCACTTCTCTCACTTAAGTGCACTCTTACAAAGAGGGAATAAACTTCAACAGCCCATAAAGCAGTTAGGTCTTTCGCAAGCCATCATCACTGTTTCTATAACGTAGCGGAAGAGTAGATAGCAGTACTTTAGAGTAGACAAAAACATGCAGAAACCAAAGAAAATGCATAATTTGGTAGGTCAATACTAACAAAAACACATGACCAAATTCTTGACGTGCACTGTAGGGACCTAAGTTTCAAGGTCTTCGCATCCTCTAGAAACATTCACTTTTCTGTGTTGTAAAAGAAGGGTTTCAAAACACAAAAAAGCATTAACAGGTAACTGGAGAAAACGTGTATTACAAAACATAGTTTCAATATGGTTTAGGCAAAAGTGTTGCAAACCAACCTTTATAGGAATTAAGAGATGAACACCTACAGCATGCTCTAGCTTTCACTAACAGAAACTACTGGAACTTACAGAAATTTTAAATATTCAGGACTCACTTAGCAGCAGCTTTGAAAACTGCAGAGATGTATGGAAGAAAAACCACGAAGTTAAAAAATTCCAAACCACAAGTAATTGAAAGACATGAACAACTCACATTAAAAGTAGGCATATATAAAATGCATCCCACAACTCTAAAAAAATATATAGCCTGTATTTTAAAAAAAAAAAAGGGGGGGGGGGGGGAGGGATAGAAGCAATTTCTTGTATTTTGATCACAGAGAAGGAATTAAATTATAAATTACACCATTCTAATGAACCAGAACTGATTGCAATCTTTTTTTTTAAAAAGGTATGCAAAACCAACCAATAAAATGCATCAGAGCTTGGTAAAGATCAGTAGTTTAGCCTCAACGTTATCTACTGCACATCTGCCACACCGCATTATCTTACTACTCAAGCACCATTTTTGCATTTCAATGTAGTAGTTCCATCAGATTAATGCCCAAGACATTTCAGCTGTGTTTCAAGTAAATAAGTGGACATACAGGAATATTATGCATGGCCTGTATCATTGACACTAAGCAAAGAAAATGTGATTAGCACCAAATTGCATCTGACAGGGGAATCAGAAAGCTGTCAAACACAATGACATGGATTCAGTATTTAGAAGGTAAAAGGGGGAATAAAGAAGCTGGCCAGTCTGGCATGGAGACAGCAATAAAACACAACAGCTATGATAAATTAATTCATTTACTTATGAAAAATTAGAGGCTTCCACATGCAGCTCTCATTTATAATCTTGTCAGTCTGGCAGAGTAAATAACAAGCCTATACAATGCACACAGTGGGAGGGAAGAAAAAGAAACAAAAGAGGGGGAAAAGAAAAAACAGATTTTTGCATTTAATCTAACAGAATAGTTTCTTACATTGAATCACACTGGATCGAGCCTTTGATAGGAGTGACTAATGCAAGGATATATTATAGCAGTGGTTACTGTGTTTACTAGAGACGCACAGTGTTAAAACAACAGGAAGGTTGACATCAAACACTCAGAAGCCATATAAAGCAAAATGAATTATTTTTTACATGCAAGAGATGCTATTACTATGTCTATCAAAAGGATGCCAGAAAGAGCTACAGGGGGGGAAGTGGAAGTAAATTCAAAGGGCCAATCCCCGGGACAAGAACAGGCTCTAGAAGGAGATGTTCACATAACAGCTGCCCGGTGTGGCCGTTAACACCAGTCTGCCTTGGAAATCCTTTTCAGAGAAAATAAGGTCTGCAACATCCTGCAGCTCAGTCTCTGCAGTGCTTTCCAAGATGTTCTCCCTGGATTACCAGGCAGATCCAGCAGCTAATACCTCAATAGCAATATGGCTACAGTAATTTTCTTAACTGAGATCATTGTTATAATAAGGAGATTAGAGAAATATTGGCCTTTCAGAGGAATATTTCAATGATCACCGTGTCTGGCAAATGTCGGTAGGTGAGTTCAGACCAGAAAATAATGAACTTCCTGGTAATGAAAGAAAAAACTATCCATATCTTAACAGAATGGCATGGAACACCACCATGAAAATGTAAATGTCCATGAGCAGCAGCAAGGACAACCGTCAGCACCAGCACAGAGGCTGGATTTTCACCTTCTGTCATTTCACATTTTGACTGATCACTGTAGGTCTATTAAAATCCTATTTATCCTTAGATACGTACCTTGACCATAACGTGTTTAGGGTACAGTCAGTTCACAGACAGTCCTGAATACTGGAAAGATTGTTCCAAAATCCAGTGAAAAGAGCTGGCCCTGCCAGTTCCCAGACATTTACTCTACAGCAGCCTAAAAGGACTCCAGGAGATCAGAGTCCAGTGTGCCCCAGAAATAGGTTAAAATTTGATGCCTGCTCCAAAAAGCTCGCATCAAAAGACAAGCCAGTCACTAGCAGCATTCTCCCACCATTTACTACACGTCCAGTTTATATGGGAGTGACAGACCAGGACAGACAAAGCATCTTGCTGATGAGCACACAAGAAGTCTGTGGCAGAGCTGGAAACTTAGCCCGTATATTTAAGACTAGGACTGATGGCTTGCCCAAAACCACCCTTCTCCCTCTCCAGTGTAGTTCAATCTACATGACAATTTCATTTTATTTTTATCAGCATGTGTGTGGAGTGGTGGAAGAAAGAGTGAAGAAGTCTCACCTCTAAACCAACAGACACACCAGGAGAGAGCCAGCTCTGTGCCACAGCAGCAGTTCTGTCAGCCTCTTGACTAGCACCAGTGTTACTGTTTACATCCTAACCTCCACAGAGTTAAAAAAAATGAGTAGTTTTACAGGGCTATTTTGAAATCTGTGAGATACTTTAGAACAGATATTTTCTAGTTCACTTTGGAGAAGCAATTGCAATAAACCTATTTTCAGAAAACTATTAGCCCTGAAGATTTGGAATTTTGTACCTTTGCCACAAACCTCTAACCATTAAGTTTTTTTAATATGCATTATTTTAACTAAAATATTTTCATTTTGGTCTACAAATTAAGTACTTAGTATCCAATTCAATATATACAATTCAATGCACACATGCATACTGTTTGACACCTTCTGTTGCAAATCCACAGATTATAAGCGTTGCAAGGCCAGCTGGGGTTTACTTGTGAATTTCTGCAAGATTCTGATTTTCTTCCCCCACCTAAACTTAAGTATGCAACCCTTATGCTTGTGGAGCCAGCCCTCCAATTCCAGGCTCCTTGCTGGCTATATAGGAAGTGAACCAAAACAAAGATGGCCATTGCTTAAACACCTAAGAGGAAGACAGGTAAGCAGTACTAGTGGCATAATTGATCTCCTACCTGTTCATATTTAGAGAACTAGTGAAAAATTACATGTTATTGAAATAAAGCATATGAATTTATTTTCCCAGTGTCCTGCATCTTCAAAACAAAACCAAACCAATCCTGTAGCATTCCTATAGTGGAATATTTGCTATATTATCATCTGGAAATAATGTGTTCTTCACTTTTTTTTTTAACAATACAAAAGTGCAAATAGTACAGTTTTAGGATTAGCCAGTACTTCAGGTTCACTGCCAATTTTCAGCCTGCTTTGCTTTTTACTCAATCTTTTGATTGAAGACAATCTCACGTACTTTATGATACCAACACTCAATGCCCAGAAGAGGGCACAAGCGACCCTGGGGAAGCCACAGGTCAGGCTACCGAAGAACATCTATGAACCGACCACTCAACCTTTAATCGCTCAAATTCACAACCATAACCTCAAATGAATTTTTAATTCTTTCATATCTGATTTTTACAAAGCTTTGAGAGAGGCAATTTAAAAGGCTGCATAGTATGCATCAGTGGCAATGCAACCAGAGGAAAAAACCAGAATTATTAAATGACCTCTACATCTAAAATCTTAACATCTAATTCCAAATTTTCAGCCAATTTCAAGCCTTAATTAATACAAAACGTGCATATATACAAGTTTACATGGCCTACGTGAACTCAAGAGTATAACCAGAGCAGGGAGAAGGAAAAAAAAAAAAGCCCAATGGAACTATGTGACATGAAAGTTACAGGAAATACTTAGTGCCTGGCTAAATCCCTATACAAGATAACGCCTGTTAATGATAAGCTACTTCACACCACTTAACTGCCCTTTTACAGCATGTTAGAAGTACACTCTTCAGCATAAATACCTTTTTATTTTGACACTACCTGCTACACTATGGAAATGTTGTATTTCAGCTCACAACTATGCCATAAAAGCCTGGCTTATGATTAAACCTGTTGTACTGTACCCTGGAGCAGAGTTTTTGCGATTTTATTGCTTTTAAGGTACACAGCTAAAGAAAACAAAACATCTAACTGAAAAAGTATGTTAAAAAATGCCTTTTCTTAAAACACCTATAGCTACAATTGCAAGAAGGTATAGACCAGATAATTGCACAGTCCCACTGTCACTGAGAATTTCACAATTGGTCAGGATGAAAGGATGACCAGCTGTAATATCTTGTTTGAGCATTTGCTGCTCAATTAAAACAGATTTTTGTAAAACATTTTCCTATTATCTTTTCATCTGCACTACTGCAAGAGAGTAAATTTAGCCCACAGGACTGAGACAAGGAGCAGATCATAGACAATATGGTAATGCTGGAACAAGCACTTAGGAACAGATAAGACTAGACTTGAATTAACCATTCTTTACTTCCTTTCTCCTTCTATCCCTTTAATCTATTTCACTCTCTCCGTACTTGCCTGGTAGGTTTTACTTGTTAAGGAACTGTTAGGAACTCTATCCTCTTTTTAAATTTCAAGAGAGGCACTGGTATTAAGCTCAGCTGCAAACAAGTACTGAATTGCAGTCTAGGTAATTCATTTTCATTCCTAACTTGCGAGTTCAAGTAACTGCAGCAAATATTTAAACATTTCAAAATATTTAAATCTGAAGATTTCATAAAACCAAAAATTTCTAAGTCCAACTAGGCACAGACTAGGGCACAGGTCCTGCAGTATTTGTCCTATTCAATTAAATTTGGGGAATTGTCCTAACGTCTACGTGAAACATGGTAAAAACCGCCAGGAATTACAGCTTTGCAGAGTGCTACCAACACCACCCTAGCAAAAA
The DNA here is from genome assembly GCF_000699105.1 of Pygoscelis adeliae. Lineage (NCBI taxonomy): Eukaryota > Metazoa > Chordata > Aves > Sphenisciformes > Spheniscidae > Pygoscelis > Pygoscelis adeliae. The sequence goes on from NW_008824035.1 coordinate 4,794,812, forward strand.
GATCAGTGTAATTCACGGTAACCGTGTAGCACAGGCTAGGCCATTCCCATACAAAGGGTATCTCACACCTGCCAGCATACATGAGGAGCAGTAAAAGCACAGTGGCAGATGACTTTCTGGAGAGGTGACTAGACCCTTGCTGCTCACCCAGGAAGCGAAGCGGAGCTGCATGTCAGTGCTGCTCACCAATGCTGTAAGAGAGCATGTATAGCATCCAAGTGCCACAAATGCTCATCCGAGCGCATGTGGGCTTGAGTTACAACATGAATTTGAAGCCCATTGAGGGCAGAAAGGACTAATGGCACCACAAGGACCTCAAACGGTTTTAACCTTATCTCAGGGCCAACCCAAAAATAAATTTCTCTATATTCACCTTAAGAGCCACTACTTACCCATCCTTACCCATCACTGACAGCACCCACTGTCTTCCCTCACATTTCTTCAGCACCTCAAGTCACAATGGTATTAAATAGATGCCATTGATGAGGGATGGGAAAAAGAAAGCAGGGACACTATGTGTGTATCTGAAGCCATAACTCAGCATAATCACAGGTGATTATATGGAAGATTAAAAGAACAAAATCATTCAAGCTTCAAGGCGAGTCTGGAGGCTAATAAATGCCTGGTACTCTAGAAGTTAAAGATGCAATGCAGGCTCAGTGAGGCATGAACACTGCGCCATACAGTCTTTTTCACAGAAATCACACTTAAGGTACAGAACAATGATTTTACCCTTTGGTATCTGGTAACAGCTGAATTCTGAGGCAGCAAACAGATCATTCATTTAAGAAAAACCTCCCAGAAGAAAAATTACAAAGTATTAGCCTCTTCCTCTTGGGGACATTGAGGGCAGGTCTACACTGCAAAGGATGATGGGGTGTGGCAGAAGGAAGTATGCTCATTCTCCTCTAATCCAGCCAGCTCAGGTAACGGTCCCAAGGGACGAGGAATGGCAGGGACCAACAGCCTGCCCTGGGCAAACAAGGACTGCGAGCCTCCACGCAAAGTGTGCCAGGTCCCTGCTGCTGCACCTTCACCAAATTTATTTCCCAAATTAGTGAGCCTAAAGGAAGCTCATGTATAACTGTGTTGTTTCAAACTGAGAGGCATGACGAGGTGAGCAAGAAAATAAGTAAATAAATAAAAAAACCTGATATCAGTGAGCGTGCCCCAAATGGTCTCTTAGCTCCAGCTACAGCAAAAGTTATTCCCTTTATTCCCTGCTCCTCACTCCCACACCAGAAGCAAATACTGCAGCTAGGAAAAAGACACAAAAACACTCAGCAAGGAGGTGCTTAGCTAATAGACAAGGCTTCCATGACTACTAAACATCCCATTTTTCCCATTCTCCCCAATTTATTTACTTCCTATGTCTAGCATTATGGTATCAAGGGCGATCTGCATAGATTAATCATTTTGCCTTCAATACAAATGCCTTAAAATTTTTATACACTTCCAGCAAAGAATTTAGAATTTATTTTCCTGAAGAAAGGCAACCTGACAGTTCTTTTAAAAAATGCACTAATACAAAATTAATGACAAAGAAATCGTTTATGTCATCTGGTTTGCAAACATTTCTTTATATAAAATAAGGTATTAGCTAAATAATGACTGCCATAAAGCATTTTTCATTGAAAGCATATGTACACAAATTGACAGACAAAATGGTAGCCAAAACACATATTTAGCATTAAAGGTGAAACATTAGCTGACAAAAAAAAGCAAGGAAATTCTAAGCCAAGGCTTTCTATCTTCGCTTTTCATGTTACATCTAAACTTCAAACAGAAAGTGATGTTGCACCACTCTCCATTACATTAAGCATACAAAATAAGTGAGGCAAAACAGAACTGTGAGCAGAGTGTCAGCAATACCTTCTGATTTCTCTGCTTTTGTCAGCTTGCATCCCAACAACAGTATAACTTTGCTATTAATTGACTACGTTTGTGCTTTCCAGTCTCCCTGTACCACGGGACAGCACCTTCCCTCGGTTTCCTTAGGAGTGAAGGAAAAAGTCCTGTCTCTTGAGAAGCAATTAAGACAACTGAAAATACCAGTGTTCCAGAGAAGGGTAAAGAAGCAGTACCAGATAAATACAGAAAAAGCCAAACATAACTGTATTTAAATTAGATTTGAATACTCCAAAAACATATTTAAAAACTCAATGCATTTTTCAGAAAATAAGCTAAGTAATATCTTTGTTCTATAGAAAGCAAAATTCTTAACCAGTTTTTTACCTGCTTGGAGCAACTGAGCAGATACAGAAGCAAATACAAAGTGTCTTCATAATGATAATCATCCAACATATAACCTAAAAAAATTACCTTATGAATAATTCCACTTCACAAGTCTGGAATACAGAAGTATTTCCCAAACACATTCTGATACTAAAAATCCTTTAAATGGACAACTCTACCAAAAGTTATCCTTAATACAAACACAGCTGTCATAAAACATATTTAAGTAACTTCTTCCAGTGCCTAATACAGAAACATTTAGAATACTTATTTAAAAATAAAAACCCAGAGAAAACACTACACATTTCCCCACCCCTCTCCCCACAAGAAGGAACATTACTGCTTCTGTGAATAGTGTCCCCAAAAGTCAAACCATCTCAGCCAACAGCAATCAGACATGGATTAAATTCATATTGGGGTTTAGACTGATGATAAACAGCATGCCAGAAACAACATACGTTGGAAAATACTCAGCACAAGTGCATGGTTTTGTCTGCCGTGGGTTCCTGTACAACAGTCCTTTAACAAGTCCCACATAATCATTCTTGACTCCAAGAATGAGGCAGAAATGAAATCCATATAGGAATCAGATGCCACGATGGACCCAAGGCCCATCTTTCCATCCTTTAAAACTCCCAGGCTTTCCTCTGTGCTTATGCAATATGTCAGATGTTGACACCTTAACAGATTCCACCCCCCTCCCCCAAGTAGTAGCTTTCTACTTTACGTGCTACTGCTGAAGTCAATGACAGGCTATATTATATTACCTACACTATCCAATTTCAGGAGTCAAAACACCAATACGAACAATTCACGAACAACTACTAGTTTGTGAATGTAACTGTAGATCAGCCGCTCCTGAGAAGACAGTGGGCACCTGCAAACTTTGGGTACGCTGGTTTTCAACGTTTCTTATCACACTCACTGCAATGAGCTAAAAATTCTTATAAAACATATATGCTCACGATGGATAATACTGTTTATTTATAAAAATGGAACCTTTATTGCAGAAATCCTTAAATCTATCTATATACTCTTTGAAAAGCTTTATTATAGTTTATCAAGAAAAAAAACATTGGCCAAAGCATCGGTTATTTTCAGTTTTAGATAGAGACTAAGAACACAGCTGAGATGCACCTGAGAAATCACACAAAACACCTGAGATGTTTAAATTGTCAAATAAAGAACCACACGGGTACTCTGACAGCCTTCTGTCAGTTAAAAATTGTTGGAAAACACACTGAGCATATTGTAATGCAGATGAATCACTTCAATATCTAAGGAAGTTTTGCTTATATATTCTGAGCATGTGTAATTCCACTTCTCAATCGATTAATGTTCTCCCAATCTGTACTGCTCAGGTAAAGTTACACATTTCTGTTCTGTCACAGGTTACTGATTTCAAGGGTTTCAGGAAATTTTTCTTTTAGAACTTACTGGAGATCTGAGAAATTAGGAAGAGTTTAAAAAAAAAATCAGTCAACAGCTGTTTCTATAGAAACAAATACTGAACCTGCAATAATGAGACGAGATTTTTTTGCTTAGGGGATTGTGAGAATTCTGGGGAAAAAAGTTAACAGGGTCCCAAAAATCATCACTTTTCAAAACATAAACCAAGGTCCAAATAGTTTATTTTGCCTTCCACTGAAACTTAAAAAACTAAACAAGTGCACCTGTAGATATAAAACCCAAAACTTTTCATAATAACAACAGTTTGTATGCTAAATACAAGAAGCATGTTTGGCCTCAGATTTTTAAAAAAAAACTAGCAACCCAAGCCAAATAAAATAATGAAAGTCCAGCTTGTGGGCTTTAGCCTACAACAAAGAATGATTTCTTTGCCCTTTACTGCCAGTAACGATTAGATGCACCTAATGCTTCATGAGCCTCTTGGAAGATCACACAAGAACATAAATCACACGTGATCACAAACTGTCTTCCCCAAATCCCTCTTTCCCAACTCCCCCTTCCCACTCTTAAGGTAGAGCGAGGGAAGCGGGGAGGAGAGGACTGAAAGCAGCCAAGCCTCCCACATGCGCTGGCTGAGACCTTGCATCTGTGCAGCCCGGTGAGAAGCAGCACTCAGCCAACAGCCCAGCAGTGGCAAGAGAGCTCATTAAACATCCTGCCAGCACCGGCCCTGTACGCTGGAATCGCAACAATCCATTTAAGGCAGCCCATAAACAATTAACACAATCCACCAGTTTTTTAATTTACAGCTTTTAGGAATTGGACTTTTAAACCCTAAATAGCTAAAATAAAGCCTAATCACCACACTAGCTCCCACAAAATATGGTATCTCGACGACATTCACCCCAGCAAGAACAACATCTCAACCTTATTTTGCATCATAAATTTGCACACCGGTGTAAGTTTCAGCGAGAAAGGAGCTGGCAGCGTGAGAACCTGGTTAATAGAGCCAGCAGTGAATCCACAGAAAAGCTACCCCATGCTCGGGTTTTCATTTTAGCACATTAATAGGGCCAAGCAGAAAAAGCAAACACACAAAGAAAATGTCGGTTTCGAAGCTACCCAGACAACAAAAACTGTGACAGACGCATGACAAGCAAGGTGCACCCAGTATTTCAAGTATGGAGTATTTCATTAGTTCTTTGCACAGGATAAAAATCTGCTCTGGAACAAAAGACTAATCATACCATCTCAAGAAAATCTATCAGAGAGACATACAAAATATGCATTAGATCAATTACAAAAACTATCTTTTAAATAATGAAAATTATCGGTCATCAAATAAAAATGTATTAAGCACTTTAGCTTTAAGTAGGCCCCTAAACCACAAGACCAAAATTTGTCATACACAATCATCTAAAAAAATTTACAATATCTGGGTGGGAAAACTGTGAGTTAATGGAGAAATTGAATTTTCACTATTTGAAAGGGGACACAAACATTCTGCTACGACATCTGTTCGTAGGTTCTACTGCAGCAGAAAACCACCAGAATTTTAGCTGTCAAAACAAATCCTCAAATTAAAGAAAGGAGGAGGAAGTAAGTGCTGAACAATTACACACTTCCAGCACCATAAGTCTAGCATTTAGTCAGAAAAAAAAAGTATGCAAGAAGCACGGATGCAGTCTTATCACTCAGCCAAATGCTAGAAGGATTACTAAATTGTAAATGCACTCAGACACACACCCAATTTTATAACAATTTACTGAGATCTGTGAAAAAAACCTGGAGTCGGACTCATCCAGACTTATCACTGCCAGGGCATCTGAACACATGCTCAGCTTCAAACATATGAACAAAATCTCTGATCCAGAGACAACTCACAACATTGAATGCTTGCTTACATGGCTTTCTGGACAGGGTCAGTACAAGTCTCTTCTTCCAACTTCTAACACTAAAACCAACATGACGATGTTGAAGAGTGATTACAGCACAGCCAAGAGACACTTCCACTGCAAGATGGTACAGGAAAACTCCTTTAAAAATATTCAGGATATTGTTAAATTTAAAAGACAGCTTTACTTACCTAAACTCATGAGGCACATGAAAAGCAATTATTTCTCATTCACAGAATTTAACATTTGCGTTTTCCAACAATCCTTCTCAGCTTCATTTTTACTTTCTCTATTGTAACCATCTCTTTAAATAAAGTGTTTGGGAAATTGCAAGTGTTACGGCATTGATTCTTGAAGGTAAATTTTTCAAAAACTTCACTTTTAATAATTTAATGACCTTCCTGAACAATCTATAACTAAGTTTTAACAAGTTACTTAAAGTGGAGAAAACGGGGAAAAGGCACTTGCAAAAATGTCACAGCATCATAAGTGAATTGGGACATAAGCTGCTTAACTAGCATTTAATGTACTAATAAGTACTGAACTAGTATGCAGATGACAAACATATTCCACTCTTCTTCAAGCATTTGACATTACAAAAACCAACACTGTCCCACTGTCTTTGAAGAATATTACTAAAGACCAATTTGAGAAGAATCCTGCTGACTATGGCTTTACACAAGTTTTTAAATTTCAACAGGTGGTGTTCATGTCACGAGCTGATCTGACTTCCAAAGAAGACAAGGACACCATTGCAGTAGCTACCAGTACCACCAAGTTCAGAGATTAGAGAATCTGAACGCAAACAAGCAACAATTTTGGAAGCTGAGCCTGTATTCCAGCCTACAGTGAAGCAGAAAACAGAAGCAGAATCCAGATTTTCAAAATCCCCTTTGAATCTTCCTTTTGACATGTTATAAATAATATTTTAAAAAGGAAACTGTCACAAATGTAACTGAAGTGAATACTAGATATTGGAAATACCGATTTCTGAAGTTTTCTAGTAAAGATGGATCCCAAAACAACATGTAAGAACTGCAGTACGCATCTGAGGAATACAGCGTGGAGTCACATCAATATCAGGAACTCTGTGTGGGCACATGACCAACCAGGCCATCTTGAAACATATTTTTCCTTCCGTAACACTAAAGAAAGGAAACAGTCATCAAAGGAACAGACTCTTCTACCAGGGTATATATTTTAGAAATAAAGTATTTTCTGTTCATATGAATGACAAACTCCTTTGCGTGCATATACATTGTTTCATACTTTTGCTATGGAATTGAAAATTCAGTACTGTCACGTTGTTAATCCCCAGCAATACCTACAATCAGCAGTTACTACTGCATGTGTAAACAGGTGCGAGGCAGTGCATATTTTTCCATATTTTATGAAATATATTCCATGACATTAAGGCAGGTGGGTAAATCAAACTCTTCTCCTCCCTCACAAATTGAATTTGATAGCAGACGGCTGGCAGAAATTAAGTTGTGATCTGGTCCAAAATGTTTCATATTAAAAAAGGAAAATTCCCAACAGTACTTCATTTTTTGTATAACTGAACTATACCAAGCAGACAGAGAAGAATGTTTTTCTGTTTAACTGGTCAAATTAAAGAAGCAAATTCAGTCTGAAAATAATACCCTGAAAACTGTAACAGCTATTCCTTTTTGCTCTACCACACAACACATTTATTTGCCTATAAAAAGAGGGAAATTCACAATTAAGAAGCTCTGCTTCTTGACCTTGAACACAGAAAGACCAGTCATTAGAAAGAAGGCTTATTTAATTTGAAACCGTTTTACATTCACAAAGATCTGAAGTGTTGGACTTAACCATCACTTTTTTTCCATCTTCCACATAACTGTCAATTTAGAAAACCTCATCTAGGTTCTAAGGCTAGTTCTGCAGCTTGTGACCTGCCGCTTCTTCCCCCTACCCCTCCTCTTCGCTGTAGCATTTTAAGAGCAAAGTTTTAGTCTACATCACTTGTTTGGGTTATTCATTTGCTGGTGATACCAGGACTAAAGCAAAATGGACTCCATGCAGCAGACAATGAGCTACTTTCAGAAATCATACTTGGCAATTCCTGTGAAGCGTCCGGCTTTGCAAGCAGCAGAGCAAGCCTTCCAGCACACAGAACACCGACGGCAGGCAGGCTGGCACCAGCACTGCTCTTGCAGGAGGGAAGCAGCCAAGCCTCTGGATGAAGGCACTGCCAGAAGTTTGTTAGTTGCGACAAGTTCAGGACTTGAACCGAGAAAGCAAGCGATTGACATGCTGGGTTTTGCTTTAAAGATGCATCTTTGTCTTTCAGCAAAATCTTTATTTCCAAGTTAAGTGCCTGCTCCAAAAGGCGGCTGAATAGGCAGGGTGACGCCGAGCCCCACAGCCCAGCATTCACCAGGAAGGTCCAGCGGTGCAGCAGCAGCTCACCCTGCCCAGAGGCACAGCCCGGCTCCTGTAACCCTCCAGGCAGAGGGAGCATCATGGCTAAGCACTGACACCCAACCTCTTACAAAGTCTGAGCCTTGGAGATCTCCTCAAGACATACCTTAAGCAATCAAGGGGCCTGCACTGAAACAGATACAGCGTAATGATCGTTGCTGAAATGAGGGAAACCTGACGTGAGTAGTTTCTTCCTTACAAAACTATGATACAGCATTCTGCTCCCTCACTCATGGTAATTTCGTTCCAGCTGTTCACTCGAATATCAGACAAAAACACATATTCTACTGCTATTTATTTACATCTGTTCTCAAGTTAAGTTACAGAAAAGGAATAATTCTCCATCAGGTCAAATTACCCAGAGATCAAGATTTTAATAACAGATGTAGATAACCTTATTATCAAAACCAGAATTACAAAAAGTGTTTGTTTCACGTCTAATAATATTGCAATATTTAGCACAGTGTTGTAATCGACTCAACATAAGGCAGCCTAAGAAAATAAGAATCATATCTGCCTTGGGGAAAAAACTGTGTATGTCAAGAAACAATTAAAACAATTTGTGCCAGCCCATCTGACTGCCACCTCCAACACAGCGAAGTCAAACTATCCATAACTTGCTGTGAAATTTGACAGAAAAATAACTTAGCTCAAAAATCTGCTGTATTTGCTGTTTTCATTATAGAGACCTTTCACACAGGTTATGCAACATCTCTGTTTACAGAACCTGGGTGCTCATACTATTAAACATCAATACAATCTGTGTTTATATCATCTCCATACTAATCAGATCAATTACTTCTGATATATTGCCCTGTCACACCACTGTAATACTAATCAAACAAATGGAGCTGCAGGGAGATGAAGCTGATATATAGGTATTTAATACTACTTTTTTCCCTTTTTTTTTTTTTTAATGCTCACGGGCATCACTGCCACAGGAAATAACAGAACTGCCAGCAAATCACAAGAACTACACAAGTAGCGCTGCATAGTTCTGTTAGGGGCCATCAAATATGAATATAGTCCAGGATAGCATGACAGCCTTGAATGAGAAATGAGACGAGTGGTCTCGCTTCACTTCTAAGAGGCAATTAGACCATACTATTTGAGAACACCCCAAGAGTGCCCTAGGGTAACAGCAGGACGCTGAGTAGCAGCCATTTGCCTGGTCAATCCTTACAGAACTTTCCCAAAAGACATACAGAGATAACCTTGCAACTAAAAATGTCTTTGTAAACATTACAGCTCTGCAAATTTTTATTACAGTAAGACTCTTCCACAGTTAATCACTGTCTACTGTAGTATTCCTGTACAAAGAAATTTAACTTTAAGTAGTCATTATCTTTTGAATTCTCTTTCATCTCTAGAAGCAACTAACATTATTTCTAGAGCTCTATTAATCTCATTTACAGCTAGTAAACCAAGGTATAAACTATATCTACCACTAAGGCATACTTTATATATTACAGAGCTGTTAGAAGCATTCCAGTTCATTTATAGGTCTATTATTTAATGAAGCCATACTCCATCTTAATACATAGTGCCAAAAACTAGCCTAGGAAAATTTATTTTCATTGTCCCAAAACGGACTGATACAGATAGCAGAAAATGTAACTGTAAAATTGTTTTTGAATGCTTCCTGATCTAGTTTTAATTTCTTCTTCTGTGCCTGGAAATATCAATTAACAACATTTTTTTAATAGATTATTCTTTCCAAAGACTTTTTTTCTTTCAAACAAAAAGAGTTCCTTGTAATAAAATCAACATTTATATAGCATTTTCTGGACTTTGACATCCACACTTCTTTGAGACACCACAAGCGAGAAAGAGGTGAATTCTAACCCTTAGTACTCTCGGAACGGTCCAACAGTACAAGTCGCAGAGGACTGACCAGTCTACCAGCCCACAATGGCATGGAAGTAAGTTATTTCATGCATAGATCAAACAACTTTCATAAAGATAACACCTAGATAGATAGATATTTTTCTTATGGAGTTACCGTCAGAGCTACTATGCATTGCAGATTAGTCTCTTCAGAGAGCCTTTTTGACCAAGATGGCCGAGACAGGTTGCTCTGTACTGATGGCACACACATTTCAGTCCTCTCCGACTTGATGACTAGCACGTCTGCCACTTGACCAGAACTGACAGCAAACCCCATCGCATAAGAAGGTAATTTAGGAAAGGGCCATGGTGACCGTATAGAGAAGAGCAGAAGGGAGTTGCTGGCCAGCACAACGCGTCTGGCCAGCAGCTCATGCAAGTCCTCGGAAAGCAGGGAACAAACCATATGGTGAATAACTTGTTTTGGTGGACCAGATTCCACTTGGTTGATTTACTGCAAAGTGAGTACAGCAGGTGTTCTGTATATGTTACAAAAGCTGCTTCTTTAAATGAAAATGTAGCATGAGGGGAAAGGAAAGATATTCTGGAATATTGCTTAAAAAACCCTACCGTACCATCTATGGACAGAGCCATAAATATTTAACATGTTTACTGTACCGAATACTTTATACCATTCAAGAAAATAAAATATGACTATTTTTAGAAGTATACATTAGTGCTGTTGCAAAAGTATTATTATTAATTTCAAAGCACTTGACTTACTCCATCTAAATCATCTTCTCAAAAAAACCCTCTAGGCAAAAATAAAACTTAGGAAAAAATCTGTTTGGTTTCAATACTGCTTAAGTTAAATACAAGATGATAATGAAAATCCAGAAGATTATTCAGGAGCTATAAAAGCTAACCTTGATTTCTTAAAACACATCAACAGAAACTTTTAATTTAAAAAATTAGACTGTGTTCTTAATTTTATATGTAAATGCTTCCAAGCTGCCGGAGCAGTAAACAAACTATAGCCAGCCGCTATTCATTTGGGCCAGAGGAGCAAAAAAACACTCTTGAATACTCCCAGACCTCCCAGAGCACTAACACAGAGAAACTGTTCAGATGAAGACAATATATATGTCTGAATTCATAAATCCTTTCAGTAAAGAGCTGATGAAACCCAGTTGCACACCATCAGATATCTGTTTCATAAAATGAGAAGGGTCACAGGTCTGCTGTGAACTCCAGAGCCCAGCCTCACACATCTGATTCCCAGGTAAACAACTGGACAGGTGTGGTGCAAAAAAGCCTGTAGAGGAAGAAGGAACGATGAAATTGCTGCACTGCAAAGGAAGTTGCATGCTTCACACAAAGAATTAGAAATACATAAATATGAATGCAGGGAAATTCTGCTACTCTGGATTGTATTTTAGCAGTGTTTTTCTGCTTCTTCCCTCCCCTTTATTTTTAATACCAATCACTTGAACGTAATGAGACATTTGCTGCTCAAGAGTTGATCTACTCCTGCTGCTTATACCTCGCCTAATATCTCAGCCTACCACGGCATCATAATTAGGGCCATGGAGATGATTAGGTTCACAGTCATTAGGACTAGAACTGGGCACGACCTGACATTTTCCATTAGGCTGGGGGGAGACGCGGGGAATGTTTTCTCACATGAGTCTTCTCAGTTTTGCCTTGCCACGTACAAAGCCTTCCACTGTCCACCACAATTCATTTTGAATCTTGCCTCGGTTATACTCCAAAGCATGGATTAAGTCAAATTTGTTTTAAGATCATTAAACAGGGCCTGAAGTTTCACGTTCACTGGGAAATGAAGTGAGTTTCTTCTAGCTCCATTGTACAAGTTGAACACCGCTCTAATTACGCTGTCAAACTGAGGATTGTGAACTCTTAATAAACAGAGACCTGTTTTCATGCAAATTTTACTAGTAATAAAAAGATAGGAAGAAAAATATGTCAGCAGAATTGTTCCTGTAAGCAAAATGTTTTTCAAGTGCTTTCATGAGTTGTCAGCAGCTCTAAGTAGAAACAGTTACCAGGGTATTACAGCAGCAGCTGAAAGTTTTCAGTCAAATGTTCTACTTGAGACCAATGCAGCGGAAAGCAAAAGGTAACAACTAGAAACACAGTCACAACGGTCTGCATGCCAAGATTTGTACAGAAGCAACACTTACGCATGAATGGCTTTATTCCCATTAAACAGTATAAACTGGGGGGAGGCGAGGAGGGCATTTACAAAACCAATCCAGCCAGCATGCATGCCTTCATCCATACAGATCACCTACACTGCCGCTTTCAAGTTCTGCAAGACACAGCAAAGAGCAACGTATTTCCAAAGCCAGTTCTCAACATATTCACAGAGCATTATGAGTAAGGCCTGGAACTACAGGAAAATAAGTGCGCTCTTAGAAGACAACAAGGGCAAGACTGCTACAGAAAAGTCTCAATGAAATTCACCACAACAAAAGGTAAGATGAGGATGGCACAGCATCCAAAGATCAGGTAAAATACAACTGAAATAATTAGGCTCTTAATTTTTTACTTTCTAATGTAATCTGTGGAGTCTAAAACAGACAAAGTATTGCAGATATTGATGCAATAACAATGACAACTTTGTTTTTACCCGGAATTAATAACAAGTTATCTTAATTTAGCAAAGAACTTTTCAAAAACTTAAGCTACAGATCACCAAGTGAGACCCAGTGAGCCTACAAGTCTCAGGGCTCCAGGCTGCTCTATAAAATGGCAGTAAAGAAAGCATTTACCTACTGCACAGGGGTGCTGTGACAATTAATTAATGTTTGTAAAGTGTGCTGAAGCTGAAAATTACTAGATACCATGCTAAATATTAATTACCATGACTATAACACAGTACTGGAATTGTCATAGTGCTCTCATTGTAAACTCCTCTCATTGAACAAGCTGAAAAAAGTTCTCAGCACCAGGCTGAGGTGAGCACTTTCTATACAGACGTACAACCAGGTATGGTTAGCACGCTGCACGTGGCACCTTACCAACCACTCACACATGATGTGCACCGCATACTAGATTCATTTCTGGCTGTAGTCATGAAGATAGCTTACGCATGCAAACCATCTGGCTACAGTTTCTCATCTGTACGTCGCTTCAAGCCACTATAGTTTTGAAGAGTGTGAAGGCAGTTTTCAAGCATGCCAGTGGTTACAGACCCCAACAGCTAGTGCAGCAGCCAGAGCTCACTAACAGCGCATGATCCCCTCCATACAGATGTTTTGGGAAAGAAGGTAACTTTTTATAGACACCATAGTTCTAAACCCAGTGGAAACTGCCTCATGTCATAGTTTTATAGCTTCATCATCTTTTTCCTTTGTGACATATAGCTCTTTAAAAGGGACTAAATCAAATACAACAATTTAAACAATGAAGGAAATGGCATCTTTAGAGCAGATACTAAATTAGAGAAAATCAGCAAGAGATGCAATCCATGTGGAAATATAGATTCTATTAAGGTAGCAGTATTTTGCACTGTCATCTGTTTAAAGTATTTTAAACAAAACGAGTTGTTCCTGTTT
>NW_008824035.1:4808225-4809334 GCF_000699105.1 Pygoscelis adeliae
CACATGTGCTGCATGGGGAATGCAGATGATGATACTCGACAAATCTGAAAATTCTAATCAATACCACATCCATCTCATTATGTCTTCCTCACTGAAGGAAACACTACAACCCGTTTGCTCTCAGCCAACCACAGGCATATGTATAATCAATAACTTGCAATGATATGAGGTCAACTCATGCAGCAAAGATATTTCCAGTATGGTTCAAAAAACCACTTAACCATTCTTGTTAAGTAAGTGAACAGCCTATTTTGCTTCTAGCTCAGTCACTGGGTATTTATTTTTTTTTAATAGGAAGAAGATAATAAAACATTAATTGAATGTGTCAGAAGAAGGATGTCACAAGAAGCATATCAATACGGAGAGACACTGCAGCACATGTGCTTTAAAGTAATTGCAGGATCAATGAGTTTTACTTGATTGCTTGTAAAACATGCATTTTGCTGTCTTCCAAAAATGTTGCATGGAACGCTCAGGCAACTAGTCAAAGGAGATGGAGGCACAGAGCATCTAACTACATTGATGTCCTACAGCTACATTAAACATTTAAAATCTCCTCTAAGTCTCTACTTCACAGTAACACCACCAGCCTTCATTTTTACACCATTCTGAATGCCCTGTACTAAAGTAGCAAGGGAGCATTCAGAACAAACAAACAAAAAAGTCTCAGCTGGAAGTTATACAGAAGAGAAAAGGCAGTTTGGTAAAGGGAGGTAATGGTCCACACCCTTCCTTTCTACAGAGAGAAGAATTTATCTCCAGCTGGGATTTTCTACTGCACATAAAAAGTGAAACACATCCAAATAGTTACACAATCACCACATCTTTTCCTATTAAGGCAAAGAAAATACTGTGCAGTTTAACTGATTGTTGTAAGCACACAGACCTGTCACTCCCTCTGCAAACCAAAATCCCTGCTCAACATCAGTATGTGTCCAATTAAACACACACTGTGTGCCTGGCCTTTGTATACGGCTGGCAGAGATCCTCCTCTAATTCATCTGGTAGTGGCAACCAAGAAGCCCAGTGACAGCCACGCTCTAGAGCTCAGGTTCCCAAGCCTCATGATGCACAGCAGCCTCTAGGCAGATTCCTCATCCTCCACCTTT
>NW_008824035.1:4809352-4829779 GCF_000699105.1 Pygoscelis adeliae
AAGAGACCCAGATCATCTGAAGTGCATTATAGTCCTATCAGGATTTCATCAATGAGAACCTACTGGTACACCTGGATACCTACCAGATGGTCTTTCCAGCCTTTTGACAAGCCAGTGATCCTTCTGGCATGTAAGAGACACACTGCAGGGAGAAACGTGTTTCCTTACCTAAAGCAACTTGGTTGATCCATTCCAATAGATCTCTGTTCACTTGCCTCTCTTGAATGCCCTCATAAAGGATGCATTTAACCAAACTATGAAACCAGAACAGAGATTTTTTTTTTTTAATGCATTTGAACAATATGCTGTGTCACTAAAAAGGGGATCTAACACTGCTAACATTCGAATACCAGCAACTAGAGCCCAATAATCATAAGGGACAACATTTGACATTTTAAAAACTATATGTAATATTTTTTTATTTTCCATTTTAGGGTGTTTCACCAAATATAAGAAACCTTTTAGATTCCCACCCAGTTCCTCCCTCCTACTGAAAACTGTCATAAGTGACAGAAGGGAGTCTTTTACTCAAGGAGTTGCCAGCTCTCAACACACATTAGTGCACATCTCACAATAATTGATCTTATCTTTAAACTGCAGCTGTGGGACACATTTTAGGAGATGAGAATTTCAGTTTATCCTTGAAGGAAGTTTGTCACTTTTTGCAATCTGGAGAAATGCTTCCAATCATGAGGGTACACCCCATCAACCAGCAAAATTACAAAGCAAATAAAGACACCGCTTTCTTCTTTTTTAAACATAATGTAAAAGCAAGTCAAACTCATGACCATGGGAGGGATTCATCGCTGAAAACAGAAAACTTTGTTAAGAGTAGATGACAGAACATTTTATGAGGACGGAAGTTAAGACAGAGCGACAGGGACGCAGATGTATGTGTACACACACACATGCACTAGAAAGACTTTAGCAGATTTCTTCATTTCTAAGAGAAATATACAGCACAAATAATCATAGTGGCAATGAAGCTCGACAGTAGGAGTATACAAAATAAAAGCTAACTATTAATAAAGTATCATTAACTCTTCCTCTGAGCATCTTCCCAGTTCTAGACAGCACTTTATCACTACATTAATCTAGGAGTACTCATGCAGCAGTAAATCACTTTGCTGATTACCTATTTTTATGTGTTCTCTATTATTTCTCTTCCATAATGGAAACACAGCCAATGAACAAATTCCCATTTTCTTCTTTTCTAGCCTTAGTATTTAAAGAAAAAACAGCTTAAGTGTCGCGTTAAAATGATACAATGAATTTCCTTTCACTACCCGCTTACACTCTGCACATACACAACCCCAAGTCCCTACCAGCATCTCAATCTTTTTGCTTTTTCTGACAATGCAATGACCAGCTGTGCTCCTCTAAGATATCTTGGAACGCTATCTGACATCGTATCACAAAATTCGCTCCAGCATGAAGAAAACTTGTAAAACAACAAACTTCAGGATAAACGGACAGAATATGAACGAATGTGTAAAACGCCAGGCTTAATGTTCTTCCTTTCTCAGCCAAGCGCCATTTAGGATATCACTAAAGAAGTGAGGAAATATAGCTTTACAACATCTTACATCTCTTTGTATTTTGTGGCCAAACCACACATCTGCCCAGATTCTGCTGTTAGAAGACAGAGCAGCTGGTGCTTCCTTATCACACACAATCGCTACCGCTCCAGAGGCGTTTTTTCTGCTAGTGTTCTACTTCACACACAACCAGCCTTTGCAAGAGGATCTTGCTAAATTACAGCTTTTCATTTCTAAACTATCTAAAATGGACTTTGAAGCAATGAATCATTTAACAATTGGGGGGAAAAGATCAAAATAAAAGCACAACTCTGGTTTAGTACAGAAAGGAAACCAGAAAACATCATTATGGTGTGGATGACAAGTAAGTGAACAAGCAGAGCCTCATGGGCCTATTAAGCTAGCTTGCATACTTGAGATAATTTTATTGATAGGAAGCTAAGCAAAAACAAAGTAAAAGAAATTTTGGAAGACTTTTGCCTGGACAAGATTTAAGATCCCTTTCAACATTCTATAAAGTTGAGGCAGTTTACAGATTATTTTTGTTCTGTTGGTTTTGTTTTAGTCTAACTTGTCTTTTAAGCACAAAGAGAAGCCTGTTCATCATGACTGTAAGGCCCAACAAAAGAGCCTGAGGCTAAAATCCAAACACAGTGAAGCCCACTACAATCTACTAAACAATCATCCTGCCAAAACCTCTTTACTGTAGAGCTGTACCTCTGCAAATTCTGATGACAAACTCTGGAACTCAGATTATCTGTACTGGTGTGTACATATCCTCTTTTCTGAACAACATATGAAAAATCCTATTTGAATTTGCTAATTTCTGCTATTTTTAACTTGAGAAAACATAATTTTATAGTGTTATCAGATACCACTTCCTCTCCTTCTTTACAAACAACTAAATTACAATTTCTGGCGCAATGAAAATTACAGGAGTAGGTGGTTTATAGCATGCACTCTTACATATGGATGTGAACAGAGCAGAAACAACAGAAGACAGAGTCAGCACCCACCAATTACTGCTTTTTACTCAGATTAGAGTGCTCATTCATTATAAAGGAAAAAGGACTATAAATGTTTTTCTTTTCTTAAAACACTCATCCCATCTTACATTTCTTTGATAATAACTTCCTTATAATATCTTTCCTATGACAGAAAGGCATCACAGAACCACCTTCAATAAGGAGGAACAAGAGGTCATAAGCTGAGTCTTAATGACTATGTCAAGCTTTTGAAAAATCAGGGGCTGAAGTCAGTTACCTGTAACCACACCTGGCACATCCTCAGAGCTCAAAAGACTGAAGTGCTTGAAGAACACACTGACTTCCACAAGCTCCACTGCTGCTCCCTCCCTTTACAAAAATATAAAATCATGTTTAGGTGCTTAAATAGGGAATCTGGTGGTTATCTTCAGCTAGCCATGTTCTAAGGGCTTGGCCAATCTTACTAAGGAAGATGCACTTCTCTGAGTACTTCAAAGGTAAAAAACAATACATGCACCAAGTTATATACCTCATAATATTTAAAAAAAAAAGAAATCATTGGCTATTCCAGAGCTTTAGCTATCAGTGTTACAGACAATGAGGGCATCCACATCATCTACTTCATACATCACATTTTAAACACTAAGGTTAAGATCTCTGCCTAAAGTGACCAAAGCTTCCAGTGACCCTTTCAGAGTACCTAATTTACTAGTCTTTTCACACAAGCACTTACAGTTAGAAAAATACTTGCTCTCCCATGGATGCAAACACTTGCTCCAATGACACACCACTAAGTGCATTCTGAAGCAGTTACATACTCGTAATAACAGCAAATGGTGTACATTCATTTCAGAGATCCCAGACTCTGTCTACAATTCAAGATGTATATTCGACAACATACCCCGCTGCCCTGGTTCTTACCCATGTACTTGGTCAGCCAGACAGAGCTACAACAGACCAACTAAAATCTCATCTAAAAAGTCACAGAATCAGTACACCTGACCACAACCCAACACACACCTCTGAAGCACAGAGACAGCCACATTGACCTCCAACAACCTAGAACAGCGCTCAGATTTCTGACACTTCAACCACAGAAAATTCAGATTTTATTTGTGATTATGGATTTAGCTAACCACTAGAAAAGATCTTTCAAAACATGCTAGTATATATTGCCATGTTGAAATTTACAGCTGAGCTTTTTGGATGGCTTTTACTCACACAACAGAACATGAGACTAGCTGAAACTTCTCATATACATACAAAATTGAAGCGGAGCATTGATCCAAATGAAGCAACAGAAACTTATACACTAAAGTTGCACAGTGTTGTAATATTTGCATACAACAATCAACCAATATACAGCAATGATGTATAACCTCTAATACTCTAATGTTTGAATGTAGTGCTACAGAAGTTTGTCAAATTTCTTTAAAGTTCTTTTAATCGTTTTATACTCCATTCATTATTGTAAATACTTAAAAATCTAACAGACTAACTTTAAAGTGAGATATGAAATCTGTACAGATTAAAATATCTGTAGTTCCATTAAAGAATGAAAACATGTAATAAATACTATGTACATTATGACACAAACCAATCACTACCTACATAACATTACAAACACCTTAATCCAAAACCAGGGAGAAAGAATTGTTTGATTAGGATCAGGATATAAAACAGGGTCCCAGAATGCTGGCTTTTCTTCAGGTGTCCTGTTACACAATGTCTTATGCAACTCCAAGCACCACCTGCTCAACAGTTTTTCATGCCTGTAAAATATGAGCAGTATGTTGCCACAGTGCAGCAGTGTCAGGAAAAATTCATTAGATACTGTACTCATGTGAACACTATCCAAAAATTAAGAAATACAGAAACAAGAACAGCTGATCCAGAAGAGTAATTCCTATCTTCCTGAGCAACTAACAATGCCAATTTAATATTCCAGATGAGCATACCCATAAGGATGTCAATGCTGATGGTCTACTGCCAGTAGACCTACTGAAGACTGAGCTACCTCATTCAAGATGGTCACTTCCAGGGCTGATGAGCATCACATGGAAAAGATAAAACTTTGCACTACCATCCCCTGGGGTGCTGTCTGTTTTCTACAGATAGAAATTCAGCCTCTGGGCCTGTCAAGATAGCATCTTTTGCAATATTCAAACCACAAATTTGGAATGCAAAAAGTATTTTTCTATTCTTTTGCAAAGGACATGCAGTCCACATGCCTGTCCCCCACAAAGTCAAAATGACAGCTAGATAGAGGGAAAACTAAAAATAGGGAAAAATACGAATATTTTGAGAGGTTAAGCAGCCCGCAAAATATCTAATTGATTTCAGTGGTGTTTGAAAACTTAACAAATTGTGGTGCTCACCGTCATGATTATCTGCATACGTTAACAGCTAAGGACCTGAGCAATCCAGTTAGAGTATCCAACACAGTAATTTATTGCAATTAACGACTTCAAAGGTGACCTTTATTAAACTATCTTACCGATACACAGGATTCTTATTTAAGCAATAAAAACATTTAGCATCTCATGTTTTTTTCCTATATTTCATGCTTTGGCAGCACAAAGCAACAGCACAGTTATGACAAGAAGAGGAAATAATGGGGGAAACATACTTACAAGTTAACACACCCAGGTACTACTAAAAATCAGCTAACAGTTATCACATCCCTATACTTGTGCAGGACACAGATATTCATGTAAGCTACCCTGACCCTTGCATGATTACAAGATCTTCAGTAGATTCGCCAGGTCACTTGCATTTACAATCCATGCCAATATCATTGGCAGTCTTATGCACAATGTCTTCATGGTAACTCAGCTGACAACTTTAATAATACCTTCATTCCCCAGAGGAACGAATTTAAAATGAAAATTTGTGCCTTTCAAGTAGGGTGCCCATTGGCTACAGCATACTTACTTACCAGGACTTGGTTAAACAGTGCCTCTTCACTTACTGAGCATTTATGGGTTATAACATGTGCTTACTCATCATAACTCTTCAACAGACAAAGCCAGCCCAAAGTGAAATACAGAAACAAGAGAACTTGGAAGAAGCGTCCCTAGCACTGTACCTATTTAGAGAAGATCTTATAGCTCCATCTAGCTCTGCACGATGGGAATCACTAGGACATCTAAGAAACTGCAACCTAAAACCCAAGAAATCTCAGCTATCACATACACACACTGATGTGGGATACTAGCTGTAGATATACTAGTTCTTAACAGGCACAGTGTGACCATTTTTAAAGGTAAATTATTTAGCCACTTTTGTGAATGTGTATCTATTCTCCATTGTGACCATCCTCCTCTCAGCTATGGAGTTCATTTAGTGGAATGAGTGCTCTGTCAACAGATGAAACAAAGGGGCTATGGACTGCCTATTTTTTGACCTAAAACACCTCTCATTGCCACACTGTTTCACACGCATTATAGCTATAGGTTGTCACCTGAGGTAAGTGATCAAGACTTCCCCAGAGATCCCAGTGACATGGAAACAGAGAGATGCACCTGGCCAACCACGGGCTCTGTCCTACAGCTCATGACACACCTCTCAAATCAGCTGCAGCCTGCAACAGCAGGAAGAGCTTCCAACGGGTCCTACAAGGAGGGTCACTTGCAGGGGAGGATATACCATTTCAATGGATACCTGCTCAATACTGTTAAACAAAGGTATATACCCATTTATATCAGGACAAAGCATTAGTAAGGCAAACACCAGGTCATTAATCCCCTCCCTCTGTGAAAGAAGGTTCTCTTTTATGGCTAAACTAATTCACAACCTCTGTGCCTTATCTAAAGTAGTATCATTTTGATTCTTTGGAGCAAAAAAATATGCAACACTTGAACACTTAAATAAGAATAATTATAAAATACATTCTGTCTACATTTTTCCTCAATTTACGTTGATGCTTATTTAATTAACGGCATAAATTCGACTGTTTTAAGTTTTTCCATTAAAGATTCTTCAACAAGTCATCACAGTGTGTACTTGTATCAAATTTTCTTGCCACAGGGAAAACTATATCCATTACAAATCCAGAACTCCAATTTAAGATCAGGATAAAATACTAACTAAGATTAGCTTGGTTAAAAAAAAGGAATAGAACTCTGCTAATTTTCAGTAGGACATATTGCAGGTAACTGGACTTTGCCAACTAGGCATCAAAAAAAATACAACAGCTTCAGGGACTATACATACACAAAATTGAATCTCTTCATTTATTGATACATACAATTTCAACTCTTTTCAAAAAGAGCAGGCTCTGCATTTTTGAGCAAATCTTCATAAGGTCTCCCGCTTCGTAATTGCTATTAAATCTTAACAAAAGAAGAAGAAACCAACATCTTTCATGACAATTCCTGTGGATTTTTTAGATTACCAAAATAAGTTTCTATAGCGTCTTATAACTACAATTTCTTTAGGATTCTCCATCAGTATCGTATCCCAATATTCCTCCCGCTCCTCCTTGTGCAACAGATTGCTGAATGATCACAAAGTAGCAGCAGACACATTGCCAATTTTATTTAGGAAGTTTAGTCCCTTTAAAAAAGGAAAATCCCTAGCAGTATTTTGAATTTCACATAGACTACCCCAAATCTACAGCATATCTTCCCATAACTGGAGTAATAATCTTATATGTTACAATACCAAGTATCTCTATCACCATTTGTGAAAAGGTTTTCATCACAGATTAAACTGCCAACATCTGACCACTATGCTAGAAATGACACATAAAATGTTAAGAGGAATACACTGAAAATTAGTAATCTTCACATTACAAAAAAAGTCTTTTTAGTATGTATTAGGCTCTCTTTTCTAGAGTACTTACAGTTCGGGTATTTCTCATGCTTCCGAGATGCTGTGACTAAAAGAAAAAACAGTTGCCAGGCAGAAACATTCAAGCCCCAGACAGAATTTTGCTTGTCTTTTCAAGGCCACAACGCAGAGGGATGGCAACCAAAGTTTCCAACAGTAACTAAGCCTGCTATTAATATCCGTATTAATCAGTGTCAGATTTCAATATTGAAGTGCTCACTTTATAAAAATGGAAAGATTTTTCACTGAACTTCCACCTCAGCTTTCAGCATTGCAGCTATTGTCTGAGGCTCATCCTGAAATACTTTGTAGCAGGGTGCAGACAGAACCGCCACCTCATCAGGAGATGGCCACGCTGACACGGGAAGCTCACCTGGTGAAGGTAATTCTACTGAGTGGCATGAGGCTCACTGCAAAGCAGCAGGACCATCTGCTGAACTACACTGTTGTTGGGAGGGCTTTTTGTTTGTTTTGGTGTGGGGTTGGTTTTTTTGTTTTGTTTTATTGTGGTTTTGTGTAGGTGTTATTTTGGAGGATTTTTGTTTTGTTTCTTTGTTGCTGTTGTTTTTTCATGGTTGTTGTTTGGGGGTTTTAGGGTATTTGTTTGTTTGTTTGTTTAAAAAAACCCACACATTGAGAACACAACATAATAGCAGCAGCACCAACTACAGGAAAATGTCAGGATGCTGGGGAAGGGGGATCCTCTTGGGTCAATAGAGCTTCGTGCTTTATCCTAAGGCATCAGAAAAGGAACTCTGCCTTAAAATTACTGAGAAAATGATCCTCCTTCTTGCGTGGGGAATGGAGATTTAATACATCTCTACGGTATGCTCATGAAATGGTCTCACGAAGAGGAAGGACACTTCAAGATCTGACTTTAGCTAAAACCAAATAAAAGAAATACAAATCTCTACAAATTCTAAGAATGAGTTGACACCACTGAATTCGATTGTGCTGTAAAGCTCACAACAGATACCTGAATGAGAATTCTTTGACATCCAAGGAGCTGGTGCCTTTATTAACATAGGCTGGGCTAAACAACAGCAACTTGGCCATCACAAGGACACAGGCCCACACAGGACCACTTTAAGTGCTACAGGAAACACACTGAAATATTCTGGTGTCCCAGAGGGATTCCATAAGCACCTAGATGTGGTGAGTTCATCTTTGCCTTGTTTTTCAAAAATTCTTAACACAGATGAGAACAACTTATTCTGCACCACCAGCCCAAACAAAATTGAGGAAAAACTAAAAATCTACTGAAAACAGACTGTTTCATACCCAAAACTGTAACCAGGTTTCTAGCATAAGATACTGCTAGTGGTGCTGTTCTCAGCCACAGGACAAGGAAACAGGGAAACCTGACCTCACATTACTATTTGCACCCTCTAGAACAAAAGCAGAAAAGGAAGGAAACCAAAATCTACTATTCAAAAAATTCTGATCTCAGACCATGCGCCCCAGAGCCAATTACAGAAAGCCTCCCCCACAAGATCTTTATAGCCCAGTTCATCCAGTTCCACACATTCAGTTGTAACAATCTCAACAAAGTACTCTGATTAAATTTAATTTTCCATAGTCTGCAAACACGAATACACCTTTCCTTTTAATCTTCCATATTTATTATTTCAGTTCCTGAAAGAAACAAGAAGCTACCTCAAGATGATCATATGCTCTCACCTTCCCTACTGAAACAACTCCTTCCATACTTTATCATCTCCTTTTTTTCTGGGATTCTAGAAAGACACCTACAGACTAGGCCTTCTTCACTTGCAGGATTCCACTTGTCTTAGCTAAGCTATTGCTTGTCACCATACAGAGCTGAGGCTACTAGAAAAATGCCTGAGTGCTTTAAGGACTATGTGTTTTTCAGGTTAACATTAGAAATGTTAAACATCATACGTTGATTAAAATGTCAATATTTATTCCATGTCATATCTGATATCTTAAGTTCGTTTTTTCTTATCTGTTAGTACAGGAAAAAGAACACACATCACTTGCAGTAATATAAAATGTCAGCATGGATCTACTGTACAGCAAAACCTAACGAGACCCAGCTAGAAGATACACAAGATAAATAAGGGAAGACACACACACAATCATATTGTTTCCTTAATCCCAAGGGAAGTTCTTTAAAGGACAGAGTCACTACTAAGAGCAATCCCTTATTTGCTAAAGCCTTCTCACACTCTGGCTGGGTTTACATTGTAAGGACCAAAACAATAGCTGCAGAGAGCAAACCACATAAGAATTTTCTGGTGCAGAAGAGATTCACAATTAGCTAACTGCATACCACTCAAAAAGCACCACAAAAGTTAGTCTTCCCCTTCCCCAACATCAGAATTGGGGAAAAAAGAAATAAATGGATGCGAAAACATCACTCAATAATTCATCATCACTTTTTAGTTATAAACTTCATTTTATTCAAAATCTACAATAAACATTTTCCCCTGCTACAATTCTCTTAATTTCTGTTTCTATTCTTATGACTCATTGCAAGTCCTGTGCATTGCAAGAGCAAAAATTTCTTGCTTCAGTAAAAACTGTCCGCTTAAACATATCATCCAGCAAGTTCTTGTCCAACAGCTCATGGCATTTTGCAGCTGTGTTCCCTTCTCTCAGTGCTATCTGCTAGTCTTTGTATTTCGCAGTTCTCTTCTGAGACCATGCTGCCCCTCTCCTCCACCCCTGCGCACCCTAAAAACCCTGCAGAGTTAAGAACATTGTTCAAACACAGCCCAGATCAAATAGATTTATTATTTCTGAATTAAAAAAAAAAAAAACAACAAAACACCACAATGAACAGAGACAATGTTCACTGAAAAGCTTTACGCTTTTAGTAATAACAAAGATCTCAAAAGAATTTATACAGCTTTATTTTGCTGTTGTTTTTTTTTTTTTTTTTACATAAATTAATTTGACTAAAACTACTGCTGAGGTTTAATGTACATTTTACCAAAACAAGTAACTTTTACTTAAGAATTAATTAGACACTGACAACACCATAAATCCCGATTCAGGCTGGGCTGTGTTAGTCTTCACATTAATCTGCCTGAAATTCCTGACTTTAAGGAATGAACAAGGGACACATTACAGGCTTATAACAAGGTTAAGCTTGAGAAGTTCTATTAATACCTTCCCTAAGGCTACCAGGAAATTCCTTAAAGCAAGCAAATTTTTGGCTTTGCTGTGGATTATGCTCTAGGGTAGTTTGTTCCAGCTCCCATAAGACAATGAGTTTATCTCATGTCTGCATCAGCAGCCTGTCTCCTTTTGGGGGCTCATCGGCTGAGATGCTCATCAGGAGTCACAGAATAAGTTAACAGTAAAACCTGGAATTCTGCCATGTTCGCTCTCCATATCCCCCACATAAATTAAGTTTTAACTGACTGTCAAGCATCTGATTCATTTGTGAGAAATAACAGTTTTATCTGTCTAAATTCCAGATACTCAAGAGCACAACTGAAGCCCTTAGAAAAAAGTGGTAATCTGTTGTAATGGATCCATGATAACTGTGTCTACACACAGTTAATGCACTAACACATTTCCTGAGTCTGAAAGGGTAGGAGAAAAATCAGGTTCTTCATCTTTAACCATAATCTTTTGCATCTTTCTTTCCTATGCTTCTGTATCACAATTGTGACATTTGGAATTTTAATCAAACAAGTTGCTATAGATATGCAACTCTAAATGAACCTGAAAACTAATGTACGAATCTACTGCTAAATAAAACTAAACATAACTTTCTTTTTAATTGCTCAAGTCACAGCCTGAATCTTAGAGTTACTGAAAAACAGCTCCAGAATAATTTATTTCAGTAGGGTTACTGGCAAAGTTCAGAGCAACTAGAGAATGATCTCAAAAGCGTGTAAATAAAACAATTGAGCACAGCTTAACACAGCCTGTCATCTCAGCCAGACTGCGGAGACACCTTAGTGAGCAATTCAATAGCTATTTTAAGAGGTCCAATTTAGTGAACCCACGATTAGTAATTGTCTTGCCCTGCTCTGCCATCCAGAGAGGATGTTTCTAACTATGTCAAACAAAGGAATGGTTGTTGCAGCGTTGTGAAGGAGAGAAATTGGTGTCCACAAATGAAGTAACATTTATTTCTACTAAGTACCGTTTCTGAAGTTCAGTTGAACAGCCCCCTGTACCTAGCGATGGAAGCCAGCTTTCAGTCACGTACCTACTACCGGTGGGGGGGGGGGCGCAGGGAGGGGGCTGTGGGTTGTTGTTTTGGGGTGGGGGGTTTTTGGTTTGGTTTGGTTTTTTAACTCAGTACTGCATTTGTGACTTCCCCTGCCTAATTGGTTAGGTCCACCTTGCATTAAAGAGCTTAGGTTTGTGAGACAGCTCATTTGATAAAAAGCCTGCTAGACTGTTAGCCATTAAAGTAATAAAATCTATATTAGACTTTTCCATATTTTTTTTTTCAGGAATAAAATCATGCTGGCACTATGCTAAAAACTTGGCCAGGTTTCTTTGTTCTGAAAAACAATAATGACAATATTAGAATTGTGCTCCTAATACAATGAACTTGCTGCTAGAGCCCACTGGCCTTAATTACTTAGTTGTGTAGATATCCTAAAACGTGGTCAATTTGTCCACTGAAGCCTATTTGAAAACATTTTTGCACCAGGGGTACTAAGATATACAATACATGTTATAAGCTAGCTTTAGATACCCTAAAATTATACTAAATTTATCCAGGAGATTAAATATTTTGCAGTTGCTTTACTATTTGGAAGTCTCTCTTTTCCAATTAGAAATCAAGAACTGCAATGAAAGATAGATTTTTCATACTGAAGCAGCAGTCTAAGTATGCTGATTAAGTTTTACTCTTCTTTCTTCTTACGTAGTAAATGCAGTGTTAACCAATGTGTGTTTTAAATGCATTAAAATCTCCCAAAAGAATTCACTAGTTGTAAACTATGTATAGCTGATTTATAATCTGATTGAAAACAAAGAATCATCAGGAGTTGTATATATGCACTATTTAGTAATATTAACAGTGCATCAGGAAAGTATCGACATCCCAAAGGAAAGGCCAAACTGCAAAATACATTTTACTAGTCTACATATCTTTCTGTTAAAAGAAATATACTGCTAATATTTCTTCTACCTGTTTTTTTTTTATTTATTTTTTTTTAATTCAAAGTTAGTGTTTTCTTCCTGGAATAATGACAAAGAGAACACTTTTTGATGTATTAAGTGGTAGTTACTTCCTTAATATTTCTATTTATAGTGATTTTGGAAACTCTATTCAATTTAAGACATGTCCAAGTAGTTATCATTCATTCCTCATTCAACACTGCTTTTTTAGGTACTTTCCATAGTTAAGCTGTTGATTAAACCGTCTTAACCAATCTGTTCAATTCTTACAGTGTATCTGTTCTACTGGGAAGCAGTTACACAGAACACACTGCAAGAAAGCATCTCCAATATCCCTTTAAGGTAAATGTATGTTCTACAGTTAATAACAACAACAAAAACTATTAATAAATGCCCTTTGTCTTTCAATAACGTCATCATAAGCAGGTGTCAGAAAAACTTAAGATTTTCCTGCTTTCAGTCTTTGTAAGCTTCTACACCAATTCCAAGTTCTGAATTTTTAAAGCAGTTTCAATACTACATAAAGCTTCGCTATCCTCTCAAGAAAAATAAACCACGTAAGAAACATGTATCATAGTTCTTCTACCATCACAATGAACGTATACTCCTGACACTTGGGGTGGGAGATAGTGTGGAGGAGATCCTACGAAAGGTGAATACTATATGCATTTGATCTCTCTTCCTTCTCTACTGCTTCATGAATTTTGCAAATCTAATGCAGAAGGATAGCTTATCACGGAAAAGGACAATCTCTTCTGCTTACTCATGCCACTTGAGAAACATAAAAAAGCAATCATTTTCAAAACAAAAACCCAACAATTCTGGAATCCAGTTGGGGGTAGGTGTGTGTGGAAAACCCGATAGAATGAGTGTTTTCCCACAATTTGAAGGAAGTTCAAAGGATGTGTTTCACCAACGCCTTTCATTGCTGGTTTTACTCCAGGTAAGTTTTCTCCAGGCTGGTGCGTATTTCCCAAGACATGCAGACTGTCTGCTTGACACTTCTCTTCTTTCTTCTGCTTCTGACATTTGATTTAGGAACGAATACATTTTTTTCGGTTAGTAGTTTAAGAAATTAGACTGTGAGACAGACTTTGATTGCTGGGAATTTACCATTAGCCTCAGTTAGAAGCGTAAAACAAGACAGCACGGGAAAATTTGTACAGGACTTTTTTCTTCTCTAGCCAAAAATGCTGTTTACAAATTAGTTTGGGAATTTAAGTGGCATGGAAGCCAATAAACAGCTTGAAACAACAGTCCTCCAACCATTCTGCCAAAAGCTCACATTGCTTCACCCTTACTACTAGGTGTTGTCAAGTAGACCTTAAAACCCACCATTTTCATTAACAAAGTAACAAATATTTTCCAGATGGAAATTTTGTTTCACAATGGAAGGATTTATCTTGCATCCATATGGGACAATCTAAAACAGCAAGTTACCCTACCCAGCAAGTCAGCGCTCCACAGAACACCAGTCTTAAGGCATATGTAAGGAGGCCCAGCAGCTTGGCCATTCTCCCTAAACCACCTTTCCTCAGAAAATCACACAAGAGCAGATGTGGTGAACAGAACACAGTCTTGAAAGCACAGCATCTCCCTTGCCCTCAGCTTTCACATTACTTTCCAACCTTTCATTCCTGGACTTGCGGCATCAGAGCCTCTGACCAGCTATCACCAGCAACACGATGTGTCTACATACCTTCCTGGGGCATGATTTTCAATAATGAAGAGCACCACTTAGCTTAACAACTTTGCGTAACGTTCCTTGGTGAATTTATCAGATGGATGTCTTGTTAAGCAAGTGATCTCAGGAAGAAAAGCATAGTACAACTGCTGGTAAAGGAACTTGTAAACATTGCAGTAACAAGATGATTTTAAAAAGAATATATTTCAGCACGTGAAACCCTTCATCTCATGCTTTCTTAACATGTCCTTAATTCTGTTTTTTAAAGTAATATTTGTGAGACTTATTTGCCTCACTTAGATTCATCCAGGATGTTCACACTGCAATTAAGTTACATGCACAACTTATTTAAGTTAGCACTTAAAAATGGAACAATTAGAACTTCTATACAATTAAGAATTAGGATCCTCTAGGGGACTGTCTGTCTGCAAAATTACTACTTGTTCCTGTTACATTAAGGCACAAGCCAAAGGCAAATTGACTTCGTCTTCTGGGAAATGTAATGATCCCCAGAAGCTATCTGCTTAGATTTAAGTCAATTGTCATTCATTAATTCCTTATTCCTGAAAAGAAGTTCTGCTCCAACTTCACCTTTCTCTCTTCTGCTCTTACCATTCTTTGATGACAAGTTAATTCTCAACATTTCAGTTTTAAAAACAATGTGCATGGGTCAGAGAGCTACAAAGATTTGCCAGGTTCAAACAGTTTCATATTGAAAGTGGCTTTTTATGGCACTTTACCACAGAAGGTACTACACACAGTTTGTGAGAGAGCAACTAAAGCTCTTTTACTTTTTAGGAATTGCAATCATAAAAATTAATGACCCAGTTTTAGTGAAGCTTTGCAAACTGAATATAAACACTGCGTAAACTGTATGGACAGTGATGTCAAGTAAAAGCAGCACTAGTGCCAAAGGAGAGACCCTACTTTAAGTTTCAGAAAGCTGGTTCCACAGAATGCTTGAGAGTTCACAGTTTCCACGCAGTTGCAATTTTGAGCACTGTGTCTTCCTTCATTGTTGTGAACTTATTATTTTCATAACCACTCTGTTTTATCACTGGTTAGAAGAATAAAGAAATCTAGTTCAGGTTCACTGTCTACTGAGCTGTGTTTCTGTCAGACTGTCAAAAAGTACGTCAAATGTAATGGGAGACAGAAAGCACACCAGGAATGCTTACATAGGAGCAACTCAACTGAAATTTCCAATTCATTTCACACACGAATCCTTTTATTCTAAGTCAACCTAATCAAAAACTGTTTCAAAACTGAGCTTACGGCTACATTTTAAGATTGCAGGTTCTATTCCAACTTTTCAAGGCAACATCGTTAAAAATGAAGCAAATCATTTCATAATTTCTCTCTTTCTAGTGACTGTATGGTACAAATAACGGGGATCACCTGGCAAGAAAGCCTCTATGGAAATGTACTTTCTCTTCATGACCTAAGATCACAAGAGTCATCTTCATCCTACCGATAACTTGTCTTTCTAATCTGCAAGTAGAGTTTGGAGTTGGAAAATGAGATTTAGATATTTTAAAGGTGCTGGACATGTCTTGTCTCACTAGCACCACAGCATCACATTTTATTGAGTTAACTGAAATAAGACTGTCGTTTTTAAGTTCCATCTTAAAATTCAGTTAGCACTGAAATGCGCTTCTAATTTTGCACTGAGTAGATCTGAATTATACACAGGACATTTTAGAAGCTGCAGGGTGATTATATCAGGCTAAAAACATAATTACAGGTAGATTAGAAAAATTGTAATGATGCTCAAAAACTTGCCTCCCCCTTTTTAACCCAATCGCCTCCAACGGCAATTCAGCAGCTCAGGCTTTCAGTGCGTGCTGAATGATCTGCTCTCAAGCCAAGGAACCAGGACTTATACACAGTCCCAAGGGACCCCGCTACGCCAGCTGTCCCTGAGCCAGCCTTCTACTGGTTTCACACAGAAATAAGAGTAGGAACCTCCCCCATATCCACACACACAACACTGTTCTAAGCCACAAATCTTGAAAGCAAAAATCCTCTGAGAATATTGCTTCTCTTTAACCAACTATATAGTTAATATTGAACCAATAATATTAGAGGAAATTCTCCCTGAGACCTAAAAGTGTAAAAGTCCTTCTCAAAGAGTTTTAAGAACCTTCATTAAATCTTTAATTACTTTTTTAAATAATTTAAACTTTAAATAAAAAAAAAAAATCTGCAATTTACAATATCCAACACTGTTCCTTCTAGATCTGCCCAAATTACTAAATTTTAAGTATTTGCTTGTCCCAGCTAAAAAAGCATTTCACTCTACTAACCTAAAACTCATGCTGATGAAGGCTTCAGTCACTAAAAAGTACTTTTTCACAGCTTCAAACTTTTCTCAGCTGGAGATCCTCTATACTCTATCATACACAGTCCAAAATTTAGCTAGAGGCAAGAGCACTGAAACAGCCAGAAAGTCGTAACATCTAACAAAGTTTTAACCACTTCACATCACATCCTATTGTATGCAGATCACTACTAACTTGGTCTCATCTTCCCATGTGTAAAACAAGAACAATAACACCTGCTACTGGAAAGTGTCTCGAGCACTCTTACTCTCAAGCTTCTAACGCATCTTATCGCTGTCATACTTTTTGACATTTCTATTGCTCTAGCATGGTAGGTTCTTCTCCACACAAGAACACCACAGACTTGTCCTGGGGTTTTTGTTTGTTTGTTTGTTTGTTTTTCGTTTTCCACCCGCTAGAACTAAAAGCAGCATCAAACCAAGTAGCCTGTACGCAGCATTGCTGTGCTGCAGTTAAATCCCAATATCACGTGGTTGTGTTATCCTCGCACATGCAACGAAAAAATGCATTTTTTCAAAGCAAGGGATTTATTCGTTTGGTGAACAATTACTATCTCTTATATTAATCAAATGAATAGCAAGAGCGGAAGAGCAGCCCTTAGCATTGCATTCTTCACCTGATCTTGAGATCTTGAGTTTGTTAGCTGGATTTTTGTTTTTAAATCTTCCATCAGTAATCCATCATACAATTTAAAATAACTTTCTCCACAAGCTGTCAATAAACTGCACTTTCTCAAGCATTATAATTCAATTCTGTCCATTTAGAAGAATATCACTTTCGTTTGTTTTTAAAGGAAAAAAGGCAAAACAACTAGATCTACTTTTAATTCCACAGCATATAAATCAGACAGATACAGGCTTTCAGGCCTCTTCTTTCTCTGCTGACATTGTCAACATATTTAAAAATTAAGTAGCCACCCAGAGGTTCTGACTCCTGTTTTTATAACTGTAGAGCCTAAGTTTAAAAGGCCATGAGAAAAATAAATGGTCTATTATTTACATTTCTGAATTACGATGATCATGGCAAGGAATCTCTCGGCAACCCTTACAACATACCATAAAACTTTTTGAAGTAATAATTTCTATGTATTTCCAGTCTTCACAGTGAGTTAATTCAGATATTAAATTTCCTATGAAATTAACATGACCTCTAGAAATGCAGCATCTTAAAATTATATTACTTCACTTATTTAAACTCCATATACCTCACGATGCTTTATGCATTATTCCTAACAACTTCAGAATATTAGGAAGTTAATTTCCAAAATTACTCTATTTTATTATTAATGTTGCTCCACTAAAATCAAAGGAATTTAAGTGGAAATAAGGTTCTCTGTACCGCTTTCTAACTCTCCGAATGGACCGCAGCTGATAAAGTAAATCTAAGGCTGGTGCTTTTACTTTAACTAGTCTGGCCGCCTTTGAAAGGCAGGAGAGGACTGCCCATCAAGCCAGGTGGTATCAGGCAGGTAACTCTGAGCAATTGTACTACAGCAAACAGGAGCCACAGTCAAACACATTCCCTCAGATCTTCTAGAAAGTTAAGAGCTCACCTACGGAAGCCTAGCTTCATATTCATGCAGTATCTTCAGAAATCTATTTGTATGAAAGTATTAATTCCCAGTTAGCCTCCTAAAAGTAAAAAACAAACAAATAAAAAAGAACACCCACAAAAAAAAAAAACCACCCACAAAAAACCACCAAACCCCCCCACCACCACCACCATTACTGAAGAGAAATATCACCCCTCCGCCTCCTAACTATTCATACATACAACATGGGAAAATTTGTGAGTGCAGCTACGTTACTGAAACCAACCATAATACCACCACTGACTGTCTGGCCCATACAAATTGCATGTGCATGTTGAGGCTACTGCTAGTATTACTAGTAGCATCCTGCAGCTACAACAGTACTGTTAAACCTGCTTAAATCTCCCAAGGTAAAAATTATGCCATCAGATCTTAACATCATCCATATTGAAAATATCCGATTCTGAGTACAACTGTTCCAAACAGAAGCATCAGAGTGAAATCTAACGAGCAAAAGCTAAAACAAGATAATGAATTCGGGAGCAAGAAGAATTGCAGGCTCAAGTGCGCTCTCATTGAAATAAATGTGGCTTAACTCATGCTTAACGCTGTGCAAACATGTCTGCTGGATAAAGACTGAAGTTTAGAATTTGAGGAAGTTTTAGAATGAGTTTTGAAGCTGCTAACAAACATGCAAGGTTTACTTAATCTTACCCAAATAGTACTTCACAGTTCAGCTTTAGACTATTTTTTATAGTTGTCTGTTCTGTAGCATGAGCATTGAGTTCACCCAAAAATTCATGTAATTTCTTCAGTAAGATGTTCAAGGTACATTCAGAAACACAGGTAAGTTTAATAGAAATGACTTTTTGATCTTTCATTTCTTTTGAAAGCACAATTGATGCATTTTGAGATCTGGGTTTACTTTTTCCTTACCAAGTGTACTGGGTTTGCGTGGCAAGGTTTTGGTAGCGGGGGGGGCTACAAGGGTGGCTTCTGTGAGAAGCTGCTAAAAGCTTCCCCTGTGTCTGACAGAGCCAATGCCAGCCGGCTCCAAGACGGACCCGCCACTGGCCAAGGCCAAGCCCATCAGCGATGGTGGTAGCGCCTCTGTGACAACATATTCAAGAAGGGGGAAAAAAAACCTGTGGCAGAACAGCAGCCAGGAGAGAGGAGTGAGAGTATGTGAGAGAAACAGCTCTGCAGACACCAAGATCAGTGAAGAAGGAGGGGGAGGAGGTGCTCCAGGCGCCGGAGCAGAGATTCCCCTGCAGCCCGTGGTGAAGACCACAGCGAGGCAGGCTGTCCCCTTGCAGCCCATGGAGGTCGACAGTGGAGCAGATATCCACTTGCAGCCCATGGAGGACCCCATGCCAGAGCAGGTGGGTGCGCCTGAAGGAGGCTGTGACCCCGTGGGAAGCCCTCACTGGAGCAGGCTCCTGGCAGGACCTGTGTCCCCGTGGGGGACCCACTGTCCTGGTTTCAGCTGAGATAGAGTTAATTTTCTTCCTAGTAGCTGGCATAGTGCTGTGTTTGGGATTTAGTATGAGAATAATGTGATAACACACCGATGTTTTAGTTGTTAAGTAGTGTTTACACTAGTCAAGGACTTTTCAGCTTCCCATGCCTTGCCAGAGAGAAGCTGGGAGGGTGTTACGACCCAGACTGGGTGACTCAGGGGGTCATAGCGGTTTATGTGATTCCCTTGGGCTAAATTAAGGTGAAATGACACCAGGCAATCAATTAAACGCTTTAAGTTGCTTGTGCCATAAATAAACTTGGAAAGCGTAATAATAGATGGTATGAATTCTATCGAGGCATTTATGAAATTCTATCGAGGCATTGGGGGTGGGGGGTAGGGAAGAGATTGAGAGGGGGAGAGAGATTGAGAGAGCGCGCGCTATTGAGATATTTCACCACCCTTGGATCTTGCGATGACGATGGCGGATGCGCCGATCCTCCAGCAGTGGGCACGCATATGGCTCCTGGAGTGGTGCCTTTTATAGTCTAGTCCCCACCTCTCGGCTGCGCCGGTCACGCCCCTCGGGGAGCTATGTAAGTCCTGGTCTCCTGCACAGGCCCCACCATGGGGGTGGTCGTGAGAGGGTCTTTTGGGTGGTCGTGAGCCCCTTCCTCAAATGAGCTCTGTATGACCTCTGGCCGTATCTGGTGCGCTGTCCTGCCGGGCCTATCAGAACACGGAACTGCGCACCCTCCAGCACGCCCTCCGCGTGCCGTGCCTCACCTGCGGCCCACCGTCGCCGTGCAGACCACAACCTGCTTTGCCGCAATGTCTGAGACAGACATGAACTCTTTCAGTCTCTCACAGAGGGGGCACAGCCAGGACAGCTGACCCAAACTGGCCAAAGGGATATTCCATACCACGTGACGTCATGCT
>NW_008824035.1:4830265-4856106 GCF_000699105.1 Pygoscelis adeliae
TTCGTGGAGGTGCCCCCTGTGGCAGGACCCCACGCTGGAGCAGGGGAAGAGTGTGAGGAGTCCTCCCCCCCGAAGAGGAAGGAGTGGCAGAGACAACGTATGATGAACTGACCGCAACCCCCATTCCCCATCCCCCTCTGCCGCTAGGGGAGGGGAGAAGGTAGAGAATTTGGGAATGAAGTTGAGCCCAGGAAGAAGGGAGGGGTGGGGGGAAGCTGTTTTAAGATTCAGTTTTATTTCTCATTACCCTACTCTGATTTGATTGGTGATAAATTAAATTAATTTCCCCAAGTTGAGTCTGTTTTGCCCGTGACAGTAATTGGTGAGTGATCTCTCCCTGTCCTTATCTCGATCCACGAGCCTTTCGTTATGTTTTCTCTACCCTGTCCTGCTGAGGAGGGGGAGCGATAGAGTGGCTTGGTGGGAACCCGGCATCCAGCCAAGGTAAAACCCACCACATCAAGCTTGACACATATGTAACAAGTCTTAACCCAGTTAGTTGGAAACTGATTTATCTATTAAACATATGGGTGAAAACCAGAAAAAACCTTTGCGGGTAATGAACGTGACACAGACCTAGAGGAGGGATCTCACCAAAATGTCCACTATTTAATTTTATTTACTCTCTCATGTAACAGTAAAGGACTTAACCACCAGCAATCCAATCCAACTACCTCCTGTGCAGCACTGCTGGTCTTTCCAAATCAATTTTTCTCACTCACTGAGTCTTAAACTCATGCTCTTCACTGAAGTGTTTAATTCAGTGCAAGTGTTAACTCTGATCTAGAGGGAGTGGGGCAGCAGGGGAAGGGAAAAGTATCACTGGTAAAGCATCAGGTTACTTATCAGTAGAAGAAAAAATAGAAACAGCTTGTAACACAACTGGTGTCCTGAAAAATCTATTTCCTTTGTGTTCTCCCTACACTTCACACAAGGAAGGTATGAACAACTGGATTCTGACATTGCAAAGCTTTCCTAGCACTTAACAAAAGGGATACTATTTTTTTATTTTTCCTCATTCAGTTTTTCTGCCTTTGTCCTTGGGGCAGTATCATTTGAGATTATATAATATAGCATAAAAACACACTCTTGGCAATTAAAACTCGGGATATTTTAATGCTACAGAGTGGAACGCAGGACATGCTACTTCAACTCTTGAAGAAAATCTGTAATGGGCTTTAAAAAAAAAAAAAAAGTCCTGCACTGTACTTGTAAATTTGTTGGTGGCACAAAAATCTACCAATTCTGGGTACATAGACATTCTCCTCTGACAAAAAAAGCTCAAACTGTGAAGCCAAGACATCACACTGCTGGTATGAGTAGATAACACACTATCTGGCCTTCCAATTTGAGAACGCTTTTAATAATACTGCTTCAAGAAGCTTTTGTTACAGATATGAGATACACATGAAATTCACAACCAGGATCCTGAACTGGAAAAAGTACAGACTGATGAGATTACCCAAGTATTTCTTGTTAACATTACTTTAATGGCTTGCATAGTTTGATAAAGAAAAATACGATGATTAAACACTAATAAGCAAAAAAAAACATCAGTAATGAGGAAGACGATTAGGTATACTTGCAAGCTACTCCTCTGACAAGAGCTGCTGATGTAAAATACATCGTACCCTTGTTAACTCAGACATCCACGGGACATCAACTAACCAGGATCTTCAGCATTGCACTTCTCAGAAACCAGCGTGTAGCAGTTGGAAACAAGGCACAAAAGCAGCCTCAAATGGTAAAGTTTAAGACACCTCCTCCTTTTTCTTCTCCCCAGATTTTTTAGAAACACAGTATCCTTTTGATACCCGCATTTGCAAACTCTTCAGCCAAAGTCCAAGGAGCCAGGGTTTGACAAGCACCTGTGAATTCTCCATACATTCTGACCCAGCAGAGCACAAGTTAGTCCTGCTCTGGAACCACACAGTCACAGTAAGAGATGACTGGCTTTACAGGCAACACTGCACATGCTGATGAGTGTTAGGAAGAAACTTAGCAGTGCTCTCCTCAGCTGGAAGCGAGCATGCACCAGCTTCTCACATGCTGTCAGATATACACTGCCATAACCTGACACTCACTGATGTTACCAGGAAAAGGCAAACAAGCTGCAATTGTAGAAAAGAACTGCAAAGGCAATTCTAACCATGTAAAAGTAATTGTATTAATAGGGGAGGAATCTACAAACTGAATATTCTCTCTATAATGGTACAACCAAAAAAATCCCAAATCAGGATTCAAATGCATCAGACAGAAAAAAAAAAAAAGTATTTTCTGCTTTCAGGGACAGTCCATAAATCACATAAAATAAACAGTGTCTGGCATTTACCATATCTGAATTTCTACAACCCCTTCCCATGCTAAACTTTGGGAATTACTGAATTTCAACTGATTTCCTTTCATATTGTGATCACAGAACCACAGAAGCCACTGGGCAAGAACAGCGGGTATCTGGAAACTGGCACCTCCACTACAGATGTTTTCACTGCAGAACCTATAGCCTGTTAACATTGAGCAAGGTCAGGAAGGAGAGCCTGGTGACTGTAACACACAAAAGAACATAGTTTAAAGATGAACACTTTTTCTTTTAAACTGATTTTACAAACTAATTCCCCACAGGAGAGCAGGCTCCTTTCATCTACTAAAGCAGGTATCTCTAAGATCAATCTTAATAGCTACCTGTGTTTCAATAACCAATCAACCGTGGTGAGAAGCCAAAGAATAGGGCACTAAAAGTACAGATTTTGACAGACTCCTTCAAAATTCTGTAAGGATGTATTAAAACCTAATCCTTAGGAAAAAAAAATCCAACAGTGCCTATAGTGCTCTGTCATGTTAGATTTTCCTCTTAAGATGTAAGAACATTACAGTGAAATTACCTAAACCGAACAAAAATATTTGTGAATATTCAAAGATTTCAAGTGATGTTAAAGGAGCACCTTAGACAAGCTAAGAAAAAGAATATATTCAAAGACAGTATGAAGCTACAAATAAGCTTTAAAAACTAAAATACACCATTTGTCAAATTGACAGCCTAAAGTAGCTCACTTGCAATGACTGATGCATATTGCATAAAAAGCCAGAATATTAAAAACCAGCAAAGAGCCAAACAATAAATTACAATGTATCTGTACATCATGCTTTTCCCCTTTTATCAAAGCATACTATCTGTTATGCTTCCTCCCCACCCCTTACAACAAGGTTTTAGAGATAACATCTGCACATGTTAAGGACTAACCAAATGATTAACTACAACTGGGAAGAAGAGTTAAAAAAAAAAGGACAAGAAACTGGTATTTAATTTACTAACCCAACAGTATTTTTGTTACTCTGTGAAAGGATGGCTAGCCTTTGAGGAATTGGACAAAGCAGTTGACCACCATCACATTTTATATACCCCAGCTACAATATTGAACATACTGGGGTCTGATAACAATTTGTTGGTAAAATGACACTTTTGAGCTAAGGTTACATATTTAATTAATTTAAAGTCTAGAAACATTACTAATTTTAAAAAACTAAAAGCAAGTACTTTGTATCAACTTAATTAAATGGAACGTAGGGGGAAAGAGCATGGATTTTCAGTCCAGAAGGCA
This sequence comes from Pygoscelis adeliae, assembly GCF_000699105.1. Taxonomy (NCBI): domain Eukaryota; kingdom Metazoa; phylum Chordata; class Aves; order Sphenisciformes; family Spheniscidae; genus Pygoscelis; species Pygoscelis adeliae. Next base: position 4,833,865 of record NW_008824035.1, read on the forward strand.
AGAACTAACCTGTATTCTTTTAAGATGAATGCTTAAAGACAATTGAAAGGGAAAGGAAAGCCCACAAAGTCTGACCAGAAATTCCAGGTTATAAATATAAGAACAGACAATCACAACTGGTTTACAAGTATTCCTTAGTTCCTACGCTGCTGCTTTTCCTGCGAGTTGAAGCTACATGTGAAATCGGCTACAAGGAAAAATGTGCCATTAACAAGGCTGACTCCAATTAAGAGACTACCAGCTATTAGAATGAACCTGTTCTTATGTCGACTGTAGGTTGACATAAACATGTTTATAACATGACATAAACCTCTCAACCTTTTAAAAGAAGTAATAATATCCTCAGCAATAATTTCAGAATTAACTAAAAATAAGAGGCGAGTTCCTTTTGGAGAATGATGGCTTCAGAGCTAGAAAACTTCCTCACCTCAGGATCCATGTGTTCTTACATGCTGCAGGATTTAACTTTGCTTTGATTGGGGAAAGCCATGTCCCCTGTGTAGGCAGGGCCACAAAAATCCTGTAAACTGAGTGCCAGATTACAGATTTCTGGTTTTACTACAGGTGAGAGAGCACTGCATTTCTAAACTCTATTGCTAACAGGCTAGAGGTGAGACCTCTAACTTGGGTATTCGGGGAGGGGGTGGGGATGACACAACAACACACCAGTGGTGTTGGTTTGTTAGAAACATGTCTTTCACTGAGTACTATACTCCCTCTTTCCTCTTAAGTCTTCACGCTGCTCTTCGCTCTGTGTTCTCCATGAAGTCTCAGTACTGAGACCTGCCAGGTCTGCTCAAATCCAGAAAAAAAAAAAAAAAGTCTGTTGTCTGAACTGGGAAGTTCTTATCAAAACCCTTCCGAGTTCTTGACAATGTAGTGTTTAGTAATCATTTAAATTACTCCATACTGACTTGTCAGTATTTTTATGCCAATACTTACACAATATATATTACACTATAATTAAATTTTTAGTCATTAGTCTTAATATTTTTATATGTTAGGGTGGATTGTACTTTAAACATGAAACTGTATGAACTGTGATAAGGGCCCACCCAGTCATCCTCCCCCTTTCTTCACACCATAGATTTACTTCAAGGAGAAAATTCTTCTACATGCAGAGTGTTAACGCCAAGGAACTGCTAGCAAGTAAGCATGACCCTGAATTCATTTTGTCTCAGGCAAAAATGTCACTGGACAGAAAAATTGTATTATTAATGAATTACAGTCTTTCCTACAACTGCTGGTTAGCGCTTACTTTACTGGGAAAGCGTGAAAATGTATAAAACCCAGTATGCCCTTGTTCCACAACTAAAGGTCTTCTTAAGGCTTCAGAGAAAGCTTGAAATAAGTATCATGTGTCATGTGGCCTTTACTTTTGGCTGATTTGTCTTCTTAAGGCAATGCTTTGCTCTTTTTTTTTTTTTTTTTTTTAAATAAACTACACAGTATGGGAAGACACTCGCTGCAATTATGAAGTGTCAGAGAGTTTGTATCCTCCCAGAAAAAGCAAATCACTTTCTCCTCCTTTGTTGATAAGACTCCAGCTGCTTATGGAACCATCCTGAAATCCTTACTTTGGCCAGTCCTTACCAATAGGCTATGTAGTGATCAGCTGTGGTTACAATCTACTCGGAATGGTATCCGTGCAAACACAATGAAATCCAGCGTTCTCACTGAAAGACAGGAGCCATCATTTTTTGTTAGTTTTCATAAACTCAGAGGGCTTAAAAGCAGAGTAGTACTTCTACCACAAATTCTATAACTGATTAGCATAAAAAAGACAGCTAAAAATTACTCTCACAGGTATAAATAAATTGGCACATATGATCTAAGCATTCTCTTACAAAAATCAGAATTTGGATTACCTCTAAGAGACCCTGCTTGGCTGTCTGAATGGCTACATAGATGGACTGACAGCACAGAAGACAGTATGAAGGTGGAAGGCCACTTGTTCAAGTTCCCATTCAGGGTAGAGGGGAAATCAAGGAAGCTACAAAGGTACCAAAAGAAACATTTTTAAAGCTTTCTGTATTCCAGATATACTCCAAAATGCACTTCCTTCTACTATAAGTTTTTGAAAAACATCACATGATCATATGCTAAAGGAAGTCTTTTGCACAGGTTGCACTTAGGCAATGCATTTTAAACAAACCGAAGTCCTTAAAAAAGTTTACTGTTGACTTTTTTAAAATGTAAGTACAATAAAATTTGAAATTTTTACTGAAACACCTGAAAAATATCTGGCCATGAAGTCTGCTGAAATTGCAAAAAATTGAGTCATTCTCAAGTAAAAGTTACCGAATCAATATCCTGAATCTGATCTGGTAAGACATATGAAATTGATGAGCCATTTATAATCTGCCAAATAAAAGCCACGTACAATGAAGTCTATTTTGAACAAGTTCATTATATTCTCAAGCTAATACACACACCCATTTTGATCAGAGGGAATTCCATTGTCCCTAGAGGTACCTGTACACAACTGTTTGCCATGCAACCTGTTAGGAAAAAATTCAAATGCATGCAATTAGCCACAACATTTTACAGTGAGGAAAAACATTAATATTAGTCAGAGCTGTCTTTTATCCCCTCCCAACAAGTAAAAAAGTCAATTCTCACCTACATGTCAATTCTACATATAAAAATGTATACACTATACAACAGGGTTTTATAACACTCAGTTTTGAAACACGCATGGAATTTCATTTGCACAAACAAGTGTTTAGTAACCTCATTTCCTGCACAACAATGAACCCTTACTAAGTTTCCCACACTATGTGCTTATTCCAACTACACAGAGAAGCCTGAAAAAATATTCCAAGACACCATTAATGTCAGATTGCTTGCATTAGTTCTAGATACAGTAACATCTCAATGACAGTAAGCATGGATCATTGCTTCGTTCACATTTATTAAAGTCCTACAGAATTACTTCTTTAAACTTGTGTTTATTTCCAAGAAATAAACAACCACTTAAGATTAGTTTTACTAGTAAAACTAATGACCCAAATATATGGAAAATGAAAGCTATAAGAACTGAAAATTGCATCTAAACCAACCAAATATGAAATCCATCCCCTTAAATTTCATTAAAGCATCTACACATTGTCAAGACTGCTTGTGTGAAGAGGGTTTTTTTCCATTAACCTAGATGCTTTCCTCCTTCAAATGAACGATGCCAGCTTTCTTACCACCATATCAGTGCCTCTTCACCTCTACTGTTTTACTGCTTGGAATCAAGTCTCCTTATTGTTCAGATCTGAATGTCTGTGCTACACTCCAATCAAGTGAACTAAGTTTCATCATCTGCTATCTCAGTCCAAAAAACACTTGTCTGCGTCACACATCTGCATTTAATACCACACAATTTGAGGACAGAGTGAGCAGTGAGTACTTTATTAGAATAAATACCAGAACTACAGTAGGAAGCCAATATAGGCATTTCTGCATCTCATCAGTATCATTAAATTCTTACAGCTATACAAACACTTCAATAAACCACCTCTCTCACCCAAAAAAGTGCTGGCTACATAAGTTATACACTGTAGAAGTTCAAAGAAAAATAGTACATGGGGAAAATGGTAAATTCAACGAGAAGTTAAAACTATGGAGTGAAAGAATAACTATCTTGTGAGAAATAGGCCACTTCCACACGATATAAAAACCTCTTAACAGCATTTTTCATTTATTTCCAACAGATAATTGTACAATCTATATAAAATTTCTAACCCAGTTCTACATCTGTTTAGTAATGAAACTTTTCTCCGACAATACTTAGTTTTCCATAAACTGTAATTTACATGGACATAAAGGTACTTGTGACATTGTTTTTGACAGCTAACTATTTAAACAGTTGAGTTTTTCTTAACAGACCATGAGCTTATTTTGTCAGAAGTCCAAGAATAAATTGGACTGCACTAAGTAACCAACAAGAAAGGAAAAAATGATACCTGTAGTCTCATTAAAAAAAAAAATCTGGGCAGTTTCCTAGCAAAAACTAAATGTATGAAATATATCCCAAGGTAGCAGTGAAATTGCATGGATACAATGTAAGCAAGGTATCAACTTGAGGCAGTAATACAGTATTTCCAAATAAGGTTCAAGTAAAGCCCACCAGGGTTTTAAAATGCAATGTTTTTTCTTCTTTTTTAATGAAGGGGAAAGAAAAGCTCTCACATTTCACAGATGAAACCATGTCTACAACAGCCTAAAGCATTGCAGAAGACTGCATTTGGTTGCAATTCATGGGATAAGGTCTATTACACACTTACAGCTAATCTGATAGAGTCTGTCATGTCCAGCTTTTCCACTCCATGTCAACCCTTCAATGGATCGGGGAATCCAGTTATCAGAGAGCCATGTTAGCTCAATCAGTCACAACATGAAGTGCGACTATTTAAAGCTGCCTCCTTAGTAGAAAAGCCTAGACAAAATCCTTGGGTGTGTGGGAGCAATCCTGTGCTTTAGTCTCAGCCCTCAAGGATGCCATGTTGGAACACACAAGTCTTTCAAAAAGCAATAGCACAAGTGTACAGATACAGCATTCAACCTTCCTGCATTGACAACCACCCCGGAATGGTTTTCCTCCATAGAGGAGAAAGACTATCAAAATTAAACTTGCCATGTAGCAAGCCACAGAACAATAATTTTTATGAAAAAAGTCCTCATTAAAGCAGCAATCACAAGTGGCTAACCCACCCATCTATGGCTATGCGTTAGCCACAATGGTCTGAGACATGATCTTTCTTCTTCACGCAACATGGCTACTTCTCACCCTGTCTGATTCGGAAGCAGCAGAGGTGCTACACTGAAGCTGTTAATATCCAACCTTCACTTGATATTTATCTCCAGGGCAGAAAATAATTGGATGTCACACCTACTAACTCAATTTCATTCTGCTAATTATTCTATAGTGATATTTTTTTCTTTTTCTCCCCTCACCACTGCATTTTGATTAGGATTAATGAAGTCACTGGTGAAATTATTTGGAAGACTATTGATCACATACATACAGTAACTACCCCCTCAATATCTCTTCAGAAAAAAGCAGCACATAAAAAAACAGATCAAGTTTGATAGATTTATATTGTAGTCTTCAGAGAACAAGATCTAAGACTGATCTCAATATCTACATTTTTACTTTAAAAAAAGCTTAAGACATGGTGTAAGGGACGAGGCCCAAGTGACTGTGCTGTAAGCACAGACAATGCCCTCAGAGAAAGCTCCAGAAGCCAGCCACGGGGAGGGGCCCAGTGTCACTCTCCTTGACTGACTCATGTCTCAACCACTCCTGAATCTGGGGTGAGAGAAGATTCTAGAAACCCTGGACTGGGGCCAATAAATAAGGGTGCACACGAGCCTCCTCGGAGCGCTCCTCCACACCAACACCCCCCGTCGGAAGGCCCAACGCTGGATCCAGTTGGGGTTCCCCCCCCCCCCCCCCCCCCCTTTCTCATTCTCTGCTCTTGATGCCGCTAAGTAACACAAGGCCTACCTCAACTTCTTATAAAGCCACTTACATATTGATACACCAAGGGTTGATACTTACAGTGTTCGTTCCATTAAAGTTGATGTTCGTGTTTGGACCTTGAGTGTTATCTCACCTTAATCCACACCGAGGGGATTTGTGAACCTCAGTCACTCTCCCCTTCCCGCAGGTGGGATGTGACACATGCTTATTCCATTCTTACACCACTGCAAAGAACTAACCAGTGATATAAACCACCAATGAGCCTACTCCAACTCAAGAAAGCCAGTTCTTGTTTCTGCACCATTCGTTTGCCAGCGTAGCACAGGCTTCTGCATAAGGCAGGTTTTTGTTCTTGCTCCTTAGTGTGGTTCTCCAAAAGACTCAAAGGATGAGCAACAAAATCTTTTAATGTCTTGTTTCTGTTATTTAGAAAGTATATTTACAGGGAAATATATTTATCATTAGTGTTCTATGCCAAATATGTATTGGATTCAAATTTTTAGAAGTAAGAATATAACTATTCTGTCAGTTAACCTGGTGATCCAAAGGCTGAACTGAGAGCACAGCATATGCTATAACAAAGAGAAGATAAATTGTTGTTGTTTTTGTTTTTTTTTTATTTTAAAGGCAAGTTTTACAGAGAGTCATAACATGATAAACCTTTGCACAATTCTAATGACAGTCCAATGCCTAAATGTTATAGAACAGTTAACATCCACAGGCAAGTGCTATTCAACTAATGCAACCTTCAACCCCAGAAGGACTGAAAGTCATAGAAACTAGCAAAATAAGCAGCAATATTGTATAAAAACCTGGTGGTTTCAGTATGTGGATTTTCATAAGGAGGGCAGATTGAACAGTTAAAAGGTACATAAGAAATCAGTCACATGATTTCACAAGTTAGCACACACGAAACAAAACATCCATGCACATTATGATAGATAACACCTAGAGATTTGCAATTACTCTATGTCATTATCCTTCAGAAGGGTATGACAGGTCAGAAGACGAAAGGCTCCCAGGTAGCCTCTCCTGGCTACTGCATTTTGGGTTTGGGAGCCTCTGAGCATACTGCGCTGTGCAGAACACAGGAGAGGGCAGGCAGCTGACACAGAAACTTCCCCACTTCCCTCTCCCCCTGTCCCCAGAGTCTGTGCTACAGGACAATCAGAGGCTGAGCCTTCCCAAGGAAAGCAGAGAGAACATACGCAAACAGGCCTTGGAGGTGACATAAAAACTTTCTTTGGCACCAATAGGATTCCGGAGTATGTGGTGTTACCCAAGAAGCCACTAAGGGCTGCTGAACTGAAAACAAACCTAAGAACTGGGCACAGCAGAGAGTGGGGTTTGGGGAACTGCTCTACCAGCCCTCTCCACATTCTGCCATGCTCTATATTTATATTTATTTCTTTAGTTTCCATTATAATAAAAACACAGCTTTCAAGATTCACAGTTCTGATAGACAGACAGATAGATAGATTCCCCTTAAAATGCTGGCAGTGACGAAAAATAATATTACCTGCAAACTTTGGCCAACTCAACATCCCATCACACATTTATACAGGTTCCAGTTATTAAAACATCACTATGAGATTAATATATGCATAAGAATTAAGTTTGTCTCCCTCAACATTAGTTCAAGGAAGTAACCATTTTATGCAAAGTATTTATGTGAAAGTACCCTGGAGACTGTACATCAGACACACACCACCTAAAGGGACTGCTTTGTCAGCAGACAGTCTTGTCTCAGTAAGCCAGTGGCATCCTGCCAGAAAAACACCTGCAGACTGAACAACCTGAAATATAATATACAATATACACAAAGAACAGAAAAACAAAACAATGACAGCATTAATTACTCGAACAGCTCAATGACTCGTAAGTGGGACAACATTTATGTCAAGTTAACACAGACATTTCTTCCCACTGGCTAATTTCAACATTTTGATCCTACCATCAAAACAAGTTTCACTTCTACCCACTGGCTTGCTTCCCTGTATCCCAATTACTCACAAACACAGAGGATGGTCTCGCTCAACTCCATTGATCTGGTCCAGAGCATGATGGTTTGTGATTTATTTCTTTAAAAACAGCACCACTGCTGAAATGACTTCTCTTTCTCTCAACTAGGGCAAAATCCATCCTAACACGTTTGAGCAGTATCTTTATTTCTTATTAGTACATTATGGTACACTCTCCCCTGCATTTCACACTCTAGCAAGAGACGAAACATCAGGATTATCATATTGCATTTGCTCTGTTCATATAATCCAATAACCTATCTCCCCACACTGGCCTGTGCCATATGTATCATTAAATGGTAAGAGGATCTTTGAATACTCTCACTCTTCAAATCAGGTTTCCCTCTACTCTTCAGAAAAAATTATAAAGCATTTTAAGCCACGAAGGACTGAGTTTAAACTCTTTTCCAAAATGTAGGCTAGCATCAACTCAATTATCTCGTTAGCTGTAGAAATACTCAATTCCCATTTTCAAACCTACTATACCTACAGGCCTTAATGTTCTGCAGCAACGTTCACATCTGACATTTCTTCTTTTTCCCTTCTATTTCAGAGACACTTGCACCTAACACTGTTTTGCAAATTGAGACAGAATTTTTTTTAAGTATCTTATTTACCAGTGTAAATCAAGTATAATATTAAGAGATAATATGTATTAGAAATACACTGAAAATAAAACAAAAAACCTAAAGACATTTTACTTGCTATTTCAGCAATTTTCACTCTTAAATTGTGAATCTGATAGAAAGGGCATGGGCATAAAATGTTTTGTATAGAATAACTTTAGAAAATATGCAAGTTATTTGATTTTTTTTAGTGTTGTCTAATAACTCACACAAGTATTCTATAATTCTTGAAAAGTATGAGGGAGATGTGAAAACTGATAATCTGTTTATCACCTTGTTCCTCAAAGTCAAATAACCAGAATTCTAGTTTCACAATCTTTCTTCATCATTTTAGACACCAAAATTATTAGCCGTTGACTTTGGCCAACATTCTTAAAAAATATGAACTCCATAATTTAAGCTAATAAATACTGTTGCTGAGGTTTCTATAGTTACCCAAGAAAGGGTCACAGCTCTCTGAAATACATGCAGTCTCTAATAATAAGCTCCACCATAGTATGCTGACAACCTTTAATGATTAATTAGGCTAAGACCAAGTTCCTGGTAAAGCACAGAATCCCACAATACACTCGTTACCTACTGAAGCAGCAAATAAAACTTCAGATTTTCAGATAAAACTGTGACTTTAGGTTATATCTTTGTGTTCTGGCAGGAGAACCACCCCAGCTCCATGAGCTCCTCAGCTAGCCACAGCCCATAGCAGCAGCCAGCACAGCAGAGTTCCCACCGCAGCACCACCAGGTAGGGTGATGACACTTTGGAGACACCTCCTTATTCTCCCACCTTTCCTCTCTGACTCGTCCATGGTGCCTGTGAGTTTGCATTAGCCTCCCTGGAAGTTCCCTGAAGAGATGACAAACAAAAGCAATATCTGTACTCTGTAGAGCACTTGGCAACAAACTGCTAGACTAGGTAGAAATCAAAGTATATCAGCAGATCAAAGTATGGGACAATATCTGTCAAAAGACCTAACACATTAAAACAAAATACAATGTACTTGTACCTCTCTGAATTGCTGCTCTCACATTGGCATTTTGATTTCCTATTTTTCTTACGTTTTTCTTTACTTTGCTCTTAACTGCACAACACAGGGAATAATACAGAAAGGTAATTACCATTAATCACTTCCAGATATTATATGTTGATATTTGCTTGGGAAGACAATGGAGAAGTGTTGTAAAAACATTTAAGAAGGTAGAAGTTTAAAAAAAAATGCATTCAGGCTATAAATCTAACAAAATAACATTTTAAAGCCATGTAAGTGTAAGAAGTAACACTACTTTGAATGTTAGTAACCAATTCCTTTATTTTCACCATGCCTCACATGAGTAAGAGACCACTTTCATCTCCAAAACTCCCACTTGCAATTGCATTTGTAACATAACTGAACTTAATTTTGTGTTAACAAATGTCACTACTGTAAGATGAAGCCTTTTGTTTCTCCATGAGCTAAGAACTTCCACCCCACTTAAAGGGCTTTACCCTTACACATGCCAGACTTCTGCCTGCATGTGGATCAATCTGACCACTGAAGATGTATTCTAGACGTATAGATATACACACAGAGAAAAATATATTTATCTGAATATATATACGCTGAAATATAGAAGGTATTATATGTTGTGCTAGGTATAATTGTATATTATTATATTAGTTGTACTATATCTCTCTGATAATATTGTCTAATATCTGATATACACAGAGCTATAATATATAGTATATCTACTATAATGTATTATATATTAAATAACTATATAGCTGTGTTTTTATATATAGTTATATATTAGCTATAATATATTTATATCTTATATGTGTGTGTTTATAGCTATTATGTGTATTATATCTAATATAACATAAATTATATATATTATAACTGTAAGAGGAATTGCAGCAAGTCAAGCATGCTTTCATTTTTGTGTTTTGATCCTAGAAATGAAATTATAGAGCTGCAAACAACATAAAAATACAAGAGCTCAAACATGTGCCTAATATTCAACATGCAGAATTTGCAAGTTTAAAAAGGAATGCTAACTGCAGTGAAGCTACACTTACCTGTTGCTGATATTACAACCTTTTGGGCTTCTCGCATCTCCAGCAATGCAATCAAGTCAAGGCCAAGTGAACTCTTGTGAGTTTCTGGTTGGGGGTGGGGATCAGGGTTTGTTTTGTTTGGGTTTTGTTGGGGGGGTGGGGTGGTTTGTTTTAGGTCTTGGAGGTTTTTTGGTCTTTGTTTTGTTTGGTATTTTTACAGAGGGGATGGGGGGGATCTATTTCTTAAGCTGAAAGAGTATGGAGCTAGTTAAAAAGCTGAAAACACAAACCCACAACTTTTAACCTGTCAATACTACACCAATTTTGAAGCCAACAATAGTTAATTAATTCATTTCTTAAATCCTCTGGGATGAAGAGGTAAGTTCACTTTGCCTATGAATTGCTCTAAATATTAATTTTTGCTTGCCTACTGGGACTAAATCAAACACAGTTAAAATGGTTACTGTGGTTACAGTGATAGATCAAGAAAAAATAGAAAAGTTATTTAACCCTCAAAATACAAACAAAAAGCCTACAGAAAACAGCAAAACACTACTGGCATTTACACAACAAAGAAAAATACAGATCCACATTTCATGCAATTTCAGAAAAACAAGGCTCATGATCCCAAATCCCTGACAGGTTGATTTTTTTTCTCCAACACTTACAAAATAGAAAGAACATTTACACAATCTTTTCCAGAACATAGCCATAAATATATTATTACATCTTCTTTACAATCATGATAAAACAAAAAAAATTGTTTTACCAACTAGTGAGGGAGGGGAAGCACAAATGTCAAAATGGTTACATATTCCATCTAAAAGGTGGAGGAGGGTGTGAGGGGGGACATGGAACACACAACAGATATACGTCTTATGTTAACTTTCTAAAGGCAAAATAGCATTAGTACAATTTTCAAGTGAAATTGCATTGAAATTATGTTGTCACAAAAAAGGTCCATCTGAACAGCACATTAAGTGGCATTGCTCGCACAAACAGCACTAAAAGATAACATCAGAAATGCACAGCTGTGAAGAGAGGTATAACAACAAGCTTGAAATAGTATCCTTTTAAATCAAGCAGCAATATTTAATGGTTCTGTAACAAACTGTAGTTAACCATTAAGCCACACTTAAGGGTGATAAGACAACAACTCTCTGATCACAGGGCTAGTTTCCTGGCAGCGATGCTGGCAAAATCTTTTCTCCAGCTTCCAAAAAGAGCACATGAAGCACCTAGCCACAAGGGACGCAGATACTCAAAAAGCTGCTGAAGTGGTAGAAAATCCAACGAAATCAAAACAAGGGATGAGGGGAAAACTGAGCTCATTTTGAAATTAAAGAAAGAAATCTATAAAATTCTGTAACTATTTTAATAGCCATTGCAGCAAAGACATGTAACCGAATGTGGGTTTTCTCATGTACGCAGACACAACTCTGCTAGTCCTTGTGAGCACTATGGCTTCATTCATCTACAAATCCTCCCTAATTCTAGTTATTTACTTAACAGTAAGTCTATTTTACATTATTTCATTTTTTTTATCTATTGCAGGTTTTTTCCCCCATTCCTCAGCAAAAACATTACAATTCACATCTTTATTACAAAGTGGAAAAAATAATATAGTGCCAAAAATTGTAAAATGGCTTTTTTAAAACTAGAATTTTCATGTTTTCTGTGATACATTTTTGCTTTAATTAGCATAGTTCAAGAAATGGAAAATCATCATCCACTGCTTCTCATAGTAGACTGTGTTAATGAAATCATCATGTTAATTACTTCAGAAAAAAGCTGGAGGACCAAGCATCTAATAGCCATGCAACAAGCATTAAATAAACCCAAATACAGACAATCTTGTACATACACAAGGAATTTTCCTAAAGTGTTAAAAACATCCTTTATTGCATTCTTATTTCAAGGATATTAAAGTAGCAGCCCCTTTTCCCACTCGCCTGTAGAAAGTAAGAGTTTCGGCTAACACACATCCGTAGTTTGGCCAGCTTCTCAGACTAACCTTGCAGTTTCCATGTACACATGGAACAAGGCAGTCCAGGAAAACATAAATATTTCAATAAACTCCAGGCTTTTGAAATTATATGCATCATCAGTCATCCAAGGCTTGGGCTGCAGACAGCTCTCTGCAAACAACCTATCCTCTGATTTGAACAGAGGTTCACCCAGCTCCTACCAAAACTCAGCCTTTCCCCTGCATGTAATAATCCAAGTATGTCATCTAATGTCTGCTTGTGTTTTATCATCATAACATAGTCTGATGCATCATGAAGCTTAAAAAATTCTCAATCTGCTCTCGGAAGTTTACCTGCCTCATTAGTCTTTACTTTTTTGCTCTACAGACTAGCAATGACAAAAAAAAAATTATTAAATGCAAGCTGTAGAGGCTGTGGAATTAGACATCAAGCCCACATTTTTTATTGCCTGATTATATTGAGAACATGCTACTCTCAGACAGCTCTAGATAGCTCTGTTTCTAACATTAACGTGCTTGTTTTGAAGATGAGCCTGCCTTCTCTTTTACTATTGTCTGAAGATGTACATAAAGCAAATATTGGATATTGAAATATAATCCAATAAATTATTTCCAGTTTGCTAGTTTGGAGAGAGGAACAGATCCAGAAGTCTTTCATAAAGCAATACGGAAACAATTCTAAATTCCAATAACATTTATCTCCCTGCAATCTCTGTCCTGCTGCATTGCTACATCTAAATCATCATCTTTTCCATCTGCCTAAGTAGCATTTGAAGTTCTTCTGAGAAAAGACCCAGTATCTTCAAGCAACTTGCAAAGTTCTGCGTCACTTTGTGACAGCACATTTTATGCATTTTATACAAAGGAAAGGAAAATATGTAAATCACTTGAGATACTTGGTCTTTTTGCTCCTGAGTTCATTATTTATTGTATATGTAAATGATGCCTAGGGATAACTAATATTAAATTGTTCACACTGCAGTAATATTTACATAGTATTCTTACACAACAGATATCATCCACAATACTCACCAGCCTGTTGAAATGCCATTAACCAGCTTATCTCCAAGAAGGGCAGAGAGAGGTGTTCATTTTAGACCAGATATTTCACAGACAGTGAACTATTTCTTTCATTATTAGTTTTTCTGCTGCCTCGGGACAACTATCGAGTTCTTTCCACCTCTCACTTTTTCTAGAAGTAAATACAACTTTTCAGTGCTTTTATTTTCAACAGAAGTGGGAGTCTATGAAAAAATGGGAAAATATAAAGGAGAACATCACTGCTGTCATTTTGAAGCAGCCCAGCAGCGGAAGGGGTAGAGAAGATGAGACTACATGCAACATGGCTTTCTGGTCCATCACTAGTTTAAGGGATTCACTGCATTATAATAGGCAAAGTAAATCTCCCCTTTCCCTATTCTTCCTCCACCACTTCAAAGCCCTACATATAAAAGAAAGTTTTCTATGGAATAGTTAGCTGTTTCATTCAATAGGAAATATTTCCACTTGGTACAACAGACAAAGTCCACTTTCAATTTTCTCCGCAAGGAATTAAGAGAACAACATCATTTCAGTACAAGTGAACCTGCAGCTCCAGGTTATCTAAGAATAAAAGTCCCTTCCATCATATTAGTATTTTTAATATAAATACAATATGGAACATTTCCAGGCTTTTCAACAGATTTTTCAAAGGTGGAGAAGTCCTACACGAAACACAAAAGCAATCAACTGCTTTGTCTCACAGAACTATTTAATTGAAAAAGGAGTTATTGTAACAAAAGTCTTTTTAAGCATTAGTTACACAAGTGCCGACTCATTAGTCCACTATCGCAAGAGGCTTCGTCTAAAACAGGTTCCTACTGGGCTTTCCTTTATGATAAATTTAATTAATTGTAAGCAATCCAAATTACTTGTATAGAGCGCACACACACAGAGGTATACTAAACAAAAAGCACAATTCACAGTTCAGCAATTTTAGGCAGGTAGGACCAAAGATCATGAAAAAAACTCCTCAAGGACAGCAAAAAAACACCAAATAACTTTGCCCAACATCCTAAGATGCTGACTGAAGACAACTAGAATTAGCATGAGAATACTATAACAGAAGAGCTTTTAAAAACTCATTTCATCTTGTTATTTAAAATATGATCCTAGGATTAAATCTTTGGATTTTATAAGCACCTGCATTGAGTTCAGTGAAACAGCAATTTCTAGTTTCATGAAATTTGACATCTCTGGGTTTTCTTGCTAGAGGCAGACGTGGAATTTGCAGGATCTTCTGCCATTACTGTAAGGCTCTACAGGAATAAACTGCTGACTTGTAGCATAATAATAATAGTCTTAAAGCTAAATGAGTCCAATGGTCTTATCATCCATCATTCTGCAAAAGTGTTTTAAGACACTTCATCTATAAACTGAACCAGTGAAGGCTCCTCTATAAACGAAAAAAATTCCTTTTTAAGCAAGCGTTCCTTAGACACGTATCTGCATACATGCTGCGATACACTAGATGGTACCTTTGTGAGTGTACATGAGGAGAAAAGAGCAAACTCCCCAATGAAGTTACCAAGAGATAGGGTCACTAAACAGGTAACAGTAGACAAGACCAAGAATGTGATGCTGTTAGCAAGCCAGCCGACTCTTCCACCCAATGGCAGTATGCTGCCCTCCATAATAAACAGAATTTCCCAAAGCTACACAATTAAGCCCAACGTCTACTAGAAAGACCAGAGCTATGAACTACTGCTTCACTGGTAATTTCTAAAGCTTGTGAAAATTAATTTGAAGGACGAAATTAGCTATGAGCAACCCAAACATCAGTTAGCTTCTGTACAGAAGAGATCAAAGACCTTCATTAGCTCACTCGTTTTCCTTGAAAGTTTTTAAGAAATCTCTCTGGCAAACAGCCAAAGTTCAGCATAATACAAATCTGCTTTAGTAACAAACTCCAATTAAGGGTCAAAAGTTCCTCCTGACGACACTTTCAGTTAGGGCTATATTACAAGTGTTGAGTGGACAGTAACATATTCGATCAGGCCAACAGCACATCATAACCCAAAGGAATGGCAGGAAGAGAGATCAACTACCACTAAGGAGTCTAAGCAAAGGAGGAAGAAAAAGGTTATTTTTGATTCGAAGGAGTTTAACATGCCCCTCTTTTCAGTGGCAACACTTTCTTCCTCTGCTCTGCAGTTGAAAGGACAGTGTATATATGGAAGGAAGGGAAATCAAGAAGGAAGGGGAAAAAACTGCATCTACATAAGCAATTTTCTTTAAGCACCTTTAAGCATTTACTTGAATTAGATGATCCTGCAAGAAACTACTCCATTCTCCACGCTTGGCAACATACAATGGTGTCCTGGTTTCGGCAGGGATAGAGTTGATTTCCTTCCTGGTGGCTGGTACAGTGCTGTGTTTTGGATTTAGGGTGGGAACAAAATTGATAAGGCACTGATGTTTTAGTTGTTGCTAGGTAATGCTTACACTAGTCAAGGACTTTTCAGCTTCCCATGCTCTACCAACTGAGAAGGCCAGAGGTGCACAAGAAGCTGGGAGGGGACACAGCCAGGACAGCTGACCCAAACTGGCCAAAGGGATATTCCATACCATGTGATGTCATGCTCAGCATATAAAGCTAGGGGAAGAAGAAGGAAGGGGGGGACGTTTGGAGTGATGGTGTTTGTCTTCCCAAGTCACCGTTATGCGTGATGGAGCCCTGCTTTCCTGGAGATGGCTGAACACCTGCCTGCCCATGGGAAGGAGTGAATGAATTCCTTGTTTTGCTTTGCTTGCGTGCGCAGCTTTTGCTTTACCTATTAAACTGTCTTTATCTCAACCCACGAGTTTTCTCACTTTTACCCTTCTGATTCTCTCCCCCATCCCACCATGGGGGAGTGAGCGAGCGGCTGCATGGTGCTCAGTTGCCGGCTGAGGTTAAACCACGACAAATGGTGACTCTAAAACAAAAAATGCTCATTCTGTCATACGAGAAAGGGAAAATATTAGATCAAACTCAGAAGAAAACTTAACCTGCTCATGACAGCATATTGATGCTCCACAAGGTAAACTTTAGCCCAGAGAAATCCATGTTGTTGCTGGGTTTGGGTGGTTTTTTTTTTTTTTTTAATTGAAAAAGTACAGGCAAGACAGGGTACTCCTGTGATGTATCCTAGCAGGACAAAGGCTTCCTATACTGTCAATAACACATCAATTGATAAAACAGACTTTGTTAAAAAAATAGTGTTTACCGCTTTACCCACTGACGCTTTAAAACAATGGAAACAATGTACTTCTCTCACTGCTGCACAGCTAGTGGGAGAAAAACCCATTGTCTCCCTGATGATTTTCAGGACTGCAATAAAACGCTTTAGAAGTCTCTGAAAGCACAGAAAGCATGTCCTGCAGTCAAATGACTTCAGCTTTAACAGTACATCATCATTTGCAGCTGACAGTACCGATTCTGATACACACTACTTTGTCTACAAATTAATGGAAAAAATAAGTATTAATATTTGCTTCCAGCTAATTGCCCAGCTCATTTCACGTGATACAGGAAGACGTGCTCGAGGTAAGTTACCATTCGATTTTCAAGTTTCCATCAACTGCTCACCTGTCAAAAAAAGTCGGAGAATTAGAAAAGCTATTTCATTTTGCTAACCTTGACTACACAGAAGTTGAGGTATAACCCCACAAGACAGCTCTCTATTCCTTACAGTTAGCAGGTAAGCAGAATGTTTTCAAGCTCTCAGAATTTTGTTCCCTAGGTGATATTTGCCCATTGAAATTTGCATTACTTGAGGATGAAGGGAAGAGTGACAAAGCTACTCTCGATGACTGAATAGTATTTCTTTTTATAGACATTCTATTAAGTCTGTGTAATAAAAACATTTTTGCACATTCTGATCTTGTAGGCACTGACATTTACACCACCACACACCTTGTGAAACGCCAACTAGAACAGGAAGGCGGGGGACACAGAGAAAGGCCAGGACAGGCCACGCAGAGAGATGCAGAACCTGGTGTATCACAGTGCTCTGGGAACAGCACAAGAAACAATAGAAGACAGAACAAAAAGGAGAGATTATATTTTTAACAAGAGTGCTTCAGTTAATATTTCAACAGAATTTTAGTACTTCTGTCTAATCAGCTGGTTTCCTTGTACAGGGGAGGAGTGAGGGAGAGGTGAGAATATTTCGAAGTCCCAAAGATGTTGATACACCAAAACCCAAAATAAAATCTGAAATCATGAGTTTTGTGCAGGGAGAGTCTTTCAGGTAGACATAGCAATAATTATCCCTGAGACCTAATTCTCAGACTTTAATGGTATTGCTGCTTAACACTGGATAGGATAAGTAATTTCCATAGTAAGTGCACATTTGTGTCACTACTGAGAGAAGAATAAAATCATAAAAGCCTGAAAGCAATCATCCTACACACAGATACAAAGGTCTATGGCAGACTGATAAGCCCCTGGATGTTATGAACACTTCCTATCCTATATGTCAACCTGGTGAAGACACCCAAGTGATTTTCTGTTCTTTTCTCCCCTTTAGTGGAATTTGGTAAAGCAGGGAAAGGTTGTTTAACCCACTGCTTTCTAGTGAAGCCAGACAATTGTTAGAGAGGAGCATAACTTTGGACCTAACAACAGATGTCTTCATCACAAGGAAGTATCTCCTCTATGGCAGAAAAGAAATTTTCAACTAAAATCTTTGGGAGCTAAAAGAACCCACCTGTTTTGCAAATTCCTGCTCCCAGTGGAAGACGAATTTGACCATGCCTTCTTCAGCACAGATACAGAGCAAAATTTATTTCAAGGAAAAAAAAAGTATAATCCTTGACACAAAGTTATTTAGCCTTACACCTTTAATTTCTTCCAAGAGAAAAGAACACATACATGACAGTTCACTACTTTGCCTAGTTCACCACCTCAAAACTGAAAAAAATTGGAATGAGCACAAGACAACTGTATACACAACAACTGACAGCAAGATACCACAAAAGAGCTTTTCCTATCAAAAATGAAGTCTCTCATCCACTCTCCACATGCATTGCTCTCCCAATTCTCTTTTTCTCATTCCTGTCCTTAAAAATAGCATTAAGTTAATAGAAGTTTTCACTATTACAGATTTCTGACTAGACATTAAAATAAACTTCCTGCTATTTAATTTCTAGAGTAAAACCTTTACATGATAGGTACCTTTCAGTCATGTATTCTTACATAAAAAAATAAACAAAATCTGTTTATAGATAATATACATAAAATATACATCCCTCCCATGGAAAAAAACACATTGCTGAATTCACCAGGAATTTCATTATTCACATATATTGTTCCCACAGTAAAAAACTCTCCATGTAGCCAGATTTAACACCATAGCAGTTTTTTAGCAAATATCCTTCAATCTGCGTCAAGTTTTCCACACCTATCCTGAAAAGTGTTTGGAAAACTGGGGCCATTAAGAGTGAATTCCTTGCTTTCTGAGATCTCTCTCCAAGCACAGACAAGACAGACACATGGAAAACAACTGAAAACTACATCTGTGATTACAATAAACTCTAAAATAATAAAAAAAAATCCTATATTGTAGCTTTCCTTTGCAACTCTGAATGTTCAAAAGTCAGGGAGCAAATAAAAGTGAAAAAGCACAATGGTAAACCTGAACCCATGAGCAAAGTAAGGAGGTTGGCTAATACAAGCTGAAGATGTTTTACAGACAGCCATTCCCTGAATTTTTCGTTCTCAATACCAAGGCACAGGAGTGGTTCAGGATACTTTCAGGGAAGCAGAACAGACCAGAGCTTAATTAAAACCTTGACCTATCAACACATTTCATAGACTCTACCAACTCTGTTCTAGGAGATCCATGTAACCGAATTATAATCTCATTATAATCTGGTAAATAAGTTTTGTTTGCATTAAAGATTAGATAAGTAAGCAGCCACAAAATATAAAGAACAACAACATTTAACATCCTACTTTACCAAAAGCTATCTGAAAGGCTTTCTGCTTTTTCTGTCTTCTCTTGTTCTCATGAAGACCCTAATGGAAATGTCCAGATACGACAGTATTTCTTAAACTGTTCTCTCATTAGGGCAGCGTTACGTACTATATATATTGGTTGGAAATCATTCTTCTAGGCATGTTCACGCACCTCCAGGAATACTGAGGTTATACACAGTTACATATGAAAACTGTTATCAAGTGTAAATAAAAGTTATGGTTTTGACCCACCACAGATGCTGCTTCTAGATTCTTGTGCGACTTGTTTAAAAAGGAAACAAAACAGCAGTATTTTCCCATTTTGTCATGAAATGCTGGTTCTTTGAGGACAAAAAGGAAGAATTTGCCATACAAATGGCAAATGTAGCTGACAGAGTCAGGAACAGTACCTAAAAGATTTCATACACAGGAGACCGACGCCATTCCTAACTGATCACTTACTCCTATTTTAGACATGACGTCCATATGACTTACTGGGAACTTACAAAACAGAAGGGTAAAATCAGCATATTTAAACATCATTCTAAAGGCAAAGGCTCAAATGTTGAAGGTGAGGGGCAAGACCTGCATCCAGAACTACAGCATATTAAGAAAACTGTAGTTCTTAAAACACACAGCATAAAGCAGATGTTTTCCCTGAAAAGACATGATTGATTCATACTGGTATCTCTATGTGGGCTCCGCCACCTTCTCCCTCCAACAAGCTTTGCCTTTTCATTTCACAGTAAGATATGTACTCTCCCATACTTCTGTTGTCTGAAATACTCCTGATTTTTGTTATACGTGCTTAACACCACAGCCTGCTGTCAGCAGAAATCAAGACAGAACAGAGCGAGTTGTGCCTTCTGCAAGCCTGCTGCTTCTGAAAATAAGTTATTGTGACATGCGTCACGTGATTTTTTTTTTTTTTTTTTGCCTTCTCTTAAACTGGCTTATGTGCAAAATTAGACTGATGTTTAAACAGTGTCAGGCTGTCAGAGGGAGAAAACGACAGTGCTACTGTGACATGAAACATGACAAGAAGAAAGATTAATCACTTACTCGAAAGTGAAAAGTTGAGTACAAAACGCATAACCATGTGTCTCAAATTTGTTACAGCAGGTGAAAGACTGAATGCTGATCCCAAGATATGCTTCATAAACTCGTTATCTGAAAAAATTAGTTTATCATAACAGCAAACATACTTTGAAACCAAAGATGATAGACTTAAAGGTAAAAAGTTCCCTAGGGTAAAAACATTTGCTTTGGGGTTAAAATTTATATACATACACCTGAAACAAGTTAGCTTCCTACTCAGCACTTGAAAAGAATTTCCAAACAGGAAACAACTCTACTGAGAAGAAAGGAGGGGGGTAAGGATTCAGCTGTAAATAAAGCCAAAAAAAAGTCATGGCTACAATCAAAGTATTTCAACTGTTTATTCCACTATTTTACATCAACTCTACTACAGCCGGATATACAACTAAAAATTTTTCACCTCCATTTCCATCACATTTCCATTTCTCCCTGAAATGCATCCTACCATTGGGCAGCTTTCAGAATGATTTCTCAGATTTTGTGCAAGTGGGTCATGCATTAGTTTACTTATTAGACATGTTTGAAGACTGAAAACGTTAGTCAGCACTGCTGTTAGTGAATAGGTAGCAAACTCTGCTGGGGAAACAAAAAAGGAAAAAAGGAAAATGTAAACTAATTAACATTAAATGTAGCCACAATAATGTGGTAAGTGACAACCACAATTTCATGATTAAGGATTTTTAATTCTTGAAGTGATGGCATATTTTGTTCCTAACTGCAGCACACCTGAATTTGTCCATTGGAGTGAAAGGTATAAAAGCATGGAAATAGCAGGTGATTTACTCCAAAACAATGCAGCAGAAACAAATACAAAAATATTTCCCCTTTTAACAGAAGGTTCTTGTCTCCCTGGCCCAAGCATATCTAACAACTCCTTTATGTGCTCTGTAGTTAAACTACTCTCTGAAAAATAGTTCCCTACCAAACCTTTTTCCCTTTCACACATTTCAACCCAATTAAAGACAAGAAAGATTAGTGTGAAAGAGAGTTAATTTTAGAAAATTTATGCATAGACCCAAATGTGTTTAATTACTTCACTATTTCCCACATGTAGGAAAATCATTTTTAAGTAGGCTGTAAAACAGTGTTTTAAAAAGTAAAATCAATGACAGGAGCAGTCCAGTACAGAGCTATCAAGTGGATATCAAATTAAAATTTAGCTCCTTAAACATTTCATTTTTCAACAGATTTTTAAAGAAAACCACAAAACATACTCAAAATTGTTCACTTACACGCTTATCATAAGGACACTGTAAAACTCTTAAGGAGTTTTAGACACAATGAAACTCTCCTCTCCCTTTCCTCCTGTCCTTTTCTCTTCTCCCAAGAAAGAATAACATAGAAACACTGTGTTTGAGATAAAACAAGTAAAGCCCTAGATCAGTTTGTCCCTCGCCTATACCGGTACAAGGTG
This sequence comes from Pygoscelis adeliae, assembly GCF_000699105.1. NCBI lineage: Eukaryota > Metazoa > Chordata > Aves > Sphenisciformes > Spheniscidae > Pygoscelis > Pygoscelis adeliae. Next base: position 4,855,497 of record NW_008824035.1, read on the forward strand.
GCCATTCCACAGCCCAGAAGGACCCTGCGAGGGGAACACAGCAGAGGAGTTCAAGCTAAAGGATACACAGAAACCTCGTTGCTCCCTCAGAGTCCTACAAAAGAGACCAAAACTGTGCATTTACAGAAGTGTACAAAGACTTTTTTTTTTTTTTTTTTACAGTTAATTAGTTTTGCTCCAACCAATGCTCACAGTACCTAACACAGCATCGCTCATTCAGAAGGCCGATGACAGAAGACTTAACCTTACAACTTTAGAACCATTCAACAACAGAGAGCTGGGAGTTTTCACTGTTTTTGTTCTGGGAAAGGAATAAGGAAAAGAGGAGCAAGAGGGAAGAAGAAGATAGCCAAGCTCAAAGGCAAAACCCAGTACTTTTAAATAAGGTTTGTTGAGCCGGAGACTTCAGAACTGTGATTTGAAGGCTATGCATCCATGCTTTAGATTTCATATGGAGCCAAACCTATGAATGTCAAAATTCGTATGCTATTTGTACCTAGAGAACTCCACATGAACCTTACAGTTTAATTATCCATTTTCCCACAATCAAAATATACATGCCATGTATTCTTGTACATATAAGCCTACGCAATCTTTTGAAGTTGCCTCA
>NW_008824035.1:4856134-4856463 GCF_000699105.1 Pygoscelis adeliae
TTAACTTACTAAGTTTAACACTTAAATGACCAGGCTTAAATTACTAGGAACTGGGAGCTAGAGCACTTGGAGGCCCACTCTTCAGCCATGTATCATCAAGATAATAGAAACTCCTATTTTGTTCAAATCTGCCCTCATCCTTTCTTACTTCACCACCAAAAATACTTCAGGAGCCTTTATTAGCACAAAGTCATACAACACAACCCTTAAAAACTTTGAAAGTGTCCTGGTTTCAGCAGGGATAGAGTTAATTTCCTTCCTAGTAGCTGGTACAGTGCTGTAGTTTGGATTTAGGATGGGAACAAAATTGATAAGGCACCAATGTTTTA
>NW_008824035.1:4860687-4910398 GCF_000699105.1 Pygoscelis adeliae
ACCATCCCTGGAGGTATTTAAAAGACGTGTAGATGAGGCACTTAGGGACATGGTTTAGTGGGCATGGGGATGCTGGGTTGACAGTTGGACTCAATGATCTTAGAGGTCTTTTCCAACCTTAATGATTCTATGATTCTTTCAAATTTACAATTTGCTCCAGAACATAAGAATCAACAACGTGCATTCAACAATAGTATATTTTAAATCTGTAGGAAAAGGAGCATGTGCTGAGGTACAATGCACAGTGCAAGCAGACATCCAAAAGCAAATAATCCACAGACATTGTCTAAAGGCATGATAAACAAGAACCAACTGATTCAAGTGTACAAAAGTTATCACACCTAGGAATCAAAAGATTTCAATTCACCTTAAAAAAATTTCACCCTTTTGAAAAGAACCATACATTGACTTAGACTTTTTTCTCTAAATGTTTCTGTATTATTCAGATACAAATGATCTATTCTTAAAAAGCTCCCTTAGTTCTGTTTATTCAGTTCCATTCTTAGCTGAAGCAGAAGCTTTCAATTGAAATATATAGCACAAACTCAAAACAATATATAATTACAAAGGAATTATACTGCAAGCCACTGCAGACTGAATATCTATCTTTCTCCAAAACACTGAAGTTCATCCAGAAAAACAAATTAAGAGATACTACCTTGTTACAAAATCTGGTCAAAAAACTTGAAAGATAACACTATCTAAAAAAGTATGTGATCACACTATTTAACTATTAACTTTATTTACATTTTACACCACTGAACGCCAATGCATGCAGTAACAAACAACTGAACTAAATACAGATTTTTTTAAGAAGTCTTTTGCAATTAACAACTGGGAAGAACAGATCAATATCTAATCAACAGAAAAGGCAATTTTTGTACAAGTTAAAAGACTTGTCTCTTAGACCCAGTATAAAAAACTTTGTTACAAATTTCTCAATACTAGCAAACTAACAAAACACTAGCTCTTAGAAATAATAAAAAGTGCTAGATGACTCCAAACCGATAGTTTTTCTGTCTTCTCCTGAAAATGTTTAATTGTTTAAAATGTCAGTGCATTCAATGTGCTGATTATTATTTTACCACTTAACTGGGCTTTCAAGTCTTCTTTCACAAAATTTTCTTTTGGATACACTACATGTACAAAGCCATTTTAAAATCTAATGCACCATGCTTCTGCCAGAAGCACTATATTATCACTAACACAGTGAGCTAACAACTGAAGGGTGCAAGAAGTATGATTTCACTAGCACTCAAATGCCACACACCAGGTTACAAAAGAGTGAGAGAACATGGGAGCAGCAACCAGCTGGAAAAGAAGAAATGATGGCCCAAGCCATCCATAAGACACACAAAGCAACAGCACAAGCCTTGCAAGACCCTACGCACACACACTTTTTACAAGGGGACTTGATCACATAATCAGCAGCAGAGCTGATGTAGTTCAAAGACTTACAACGATGGACCAATGTACTACAGTGAAATCTGTACTCTGACTTTAGATTTACAATATAACAAAACCTTGCCACAATATTTAGCACTGCTAATCACCCAGTACTATGCCATTACCAACAACAGGTCCCACTGCATGCTGCCCAGTGACAGGGAGAACAGCTAGAGACCCAATAATAATATACTGTACCGCCCACACTCACTCTGGCAATCTGCAGGTCTTGGAGAGGAAGCAGATAAAGGAGAGAATCCCTCTGCAGTGAAGGTGATAATGAAAAAGAGAGACAGTGTACCAGTGGCACCAGGCATTCAATCTCCATAGCACCTTTGTGTAACAGATACAGAAGGCAGGGGCAGGCTAGGCTGGGGGGAGACTATTCTAACCCAAACACCGCTCCATGAAATCATACAGATCCTTTGTGCAAGCCATTTAACAGCATATTACTTAGTTGTATCTGCATCAGAGATTCAAACAGCACGGCTTACCACACCACTAGATAATTCATTCTCTAGGCTAAAGCTCCAGCTGGCTTGCTCCTAAAGTCAAGCTCCCTTGGGAGCAAACTACAAGCCCACTCTTTGGCCAGGTAACTGAAGTCTACAAAGCAGTGGCTCCTACACAGTCTCCTGTCTGTAAACTACTCCTGTCTCCTCAGCTCTCTGCAAGGCATGCTATCTGTCTTGTGGCTTCTGTCCTATGGGGATTTTGCTCCTTGGTTTACAATGTCGGCAACTTGGCCACTCCAGGACAATTGATACCTGATGTTTAGATCTGCCATTATTTCTTGAGCACATACCGATTACAGTGTCAAGTTTCCCAAAGTAGAAACAAATCTCTGAAAAGCACTACCAGCAAGAACACAAACACATGAAGATGCACGCTTCCCAGCTGAGGGTCAATGTATAATAACGATTTAACACTTGTTAGCAGAACAAGAGCCTGGAGCCTCCCTTTACTATCAGCAGTGTCCCCATGCATAATGGAAGAGGCCTCTGGCATACAGATCCCACAGCCCTGCAGTTGTGTTTTTGGCTGACCTTCTCCATACACAGTAAATTTCACTATTACAAACACTTCTGAACTGGCTGTGGCCATTTTCAAATACTGTCTGCCTCTTGCAATTCATTCAGTTCCACACCTACAGTCTTCCATAAAGCACAGGTGACGAGGTTTAATAAATCTGTTGTTTGTGAAGTGCCAAAAAAAGATATTTAAGATGTTCCTTACGTGCTCCAGCACTTTGCCAAAATAAAGCGGTCTCCTCTGAAACTTGGCAATCTCAGCTTGGATAAACAGTTGTTTGCCACTCTGACAGAGCCTCTCAGACTTTGTGTTAGACTATCAAAGAAATTGTCTTGTCTGAAATGTGTTCATCCAATCGACCATCCTGTATCTATTTTTCCTGGCAAGACAGCAGCTGGAAACAAGGGAGTTAACATGAAAAAAATGAATAGGAATAAGGAATGTGGTTTGCGCCTTCAGAAATGGGAACAGTTCCCTGGAAAGCATGAGTCAAAGGGCTTTAGCAATGGTAACAGACCAGTCAAAAAGACTACAGCTTCTCCATGTCAGTAGTTCATTTCATAAGGATGATCTAATCTTTTAGCCTTTAGCTGCATAGAAGAGCAGAAAGTAGGTGTATCATGCAATTAATATTGTTTATAGTGTTAATAAAATACAAGTATAATGCATACAGTTCTGAATGTCGTATTAAAACGTGTAGGGCTAAGTCTGTATGCAAATGCATGCACACACAGAATGACTAGAGAAACAGAAAATGGTTGCAGGCCAGAGAGGAGGGAAGCTCTCCAGTGAGTGATCTGAGGATTTTAGCCCATTCAGCTTCTCCAAAAGTTCAGAGCTGATGACATTAACAAACGTATTTTCTCAGAACCAAGATTCAAACAACACTTGCTTATCAAACAAGAATCAATGCTGAAAGCTGACACTGAACACATTTGAACTGAAAGCCAAGAAACTCATTTTGAAAAGTGACAGTAACCTGTCCTTTGCCCAGCCTAACACATCCTCTTCTAAACCATAAAGTGGGAATTGCCTGGTACTTGCATACTTAACACAACACTGAATGGGGGGTGGGGTGGGAACTGGAAAGCAAGTTCTCAGAGTTATAAGGTTATGATGCAGAGATGGAACACACTAAAATCATTCAAAATCTGCAAAGCATTGTTCCCTAGGCCACCTAAATTAGTGCTACTACTACTTACATAATGCAGCAGTGGTTTGGGGGTTTTGGTTGGGATTTTTTTTTTCTTCCTTCCCCCCCCCCCCCCCCCCCAATAAGTGTGAGCTCTAAAACCACAGATGTTACAACGAAGCCAGCAAGAGGCACCTTCAGAACAACTGCACAAGGGTATGGCATCCACCACCGGGCCCCAGGAGCCAGTGAGCTGAAGCACCTCACTGAAGTGATAGCATAAGGGAAAGGTTAAGGCCTCACAGTTAACAGGGGCATCATCATCTCAGCTCCTGCTTCAAAACTGTGGAAGGCAAGACTAGCCAGGGCCAGAGGAAGACACATCAGGAATTAGAAACTTGGTGGGGAGACAGGACCTTGGGGAAGCCAGATGTATATTATCAGTCCATAGGCTGGTTTCTTTCTTTCTAAGTATAGACAAAAAAGAAGCTTGTCTGCGTTTCTGTGGTTGGTTGGTTTTGGTGGTGGGGTTTTTTTTGTTTTGTGGGGTTTTTTGTTTGTTTTTTAACAGGGTCAAGGGATTGCTTACTCTTTTTCCTTCACCTTAAGTACATCTTGTTACCTATTACCTCAGTTTTTTGCTAAATTCTTGACATTTCAGAGGAGCTATTGGCAGTGAACAGCATCGAATACATCCTATTTCATTACACTGTAGTTTTCCTAAATTTGGTCTGATATTGTCTGCACTTATGTCAATCACTTTTCAAACACCAAGTCATCCCACATGAGAAAAATCTTAGACTCCTCTCTTTAACCCAAGAATAGCTAAGAGACAAAGGAAAGATCTACTTTCATCCCTAAATGGTAGGGATATTCCACTCACTATCCTCTCCACAAAAGGTGAAATTCTGTATCTTGTTACTAATTTCCCATAGAAAGTACAGTAAATTGTTCAGCTATCTGCCAGAACGAGCAGAATTTAGTCTTGCTTGTAAGTGGCCTCCATTAGAACTACAGGTCTAATTCTAATCAAGACCCTAGGGTTCACCATATCAGGCTGCCCAGTCATGCTGTAGTATATTAACATTACTGCTTCCTTAAACTGAAAAGCATTGATTCCCAGTTACACATTAAATCTAGTCTTTCAGAACAGGTTCAAGCATATGAAGATCATTCCAGATTTAAAGGTTTTTTCCTGAGATTTTAAAATTACACTTTCTATCAAGTGGAAGTAGTTCTAGTAGTCTATATACTCTATATAGAAGTAGTCTATATACTCTAGACTATCCACCAGCTGGGTAGCAAGTGGAAGTCACAGCACTGCCAACTATTAAGGCTGCCTGAAACCTCACAGCTTAAAAAAATAAAATACTATTAAGAACATCTGCATATTTCTTTGACAGGTTTCAACTGCTTGGGACAGGGGTTTGTGTTTTTGTGGTATTTTTTAAATATCTAAGTGCATCTCCAGCTGATTTTTTTGGTAGTGTTTTAAACAAACCAGTTCAACTGATTCAGAAGACCTTATCTAAGCAATTCAGATGAAAAGATAAAGAAATTAAAAAGAAGGAATGGGAGCTAGGTCAGATGGGAAGGGTAACATGCAGTCCTGACAATTAGAGACAACAAGCAAGAGCACATGAAGATCACAGAGGGCTAAAAGATGCTTTTGTTTTTCTTGGGAGATGAGCAATCTAATGGTTTTCTTTTCAAATGTTTGCACTGTCAGAACAATATATTAGAAATAAACAGTTCATCACCTTTAACAGTTCGATTTTCTCTGTATCAGATACAGTCAATAATGTGTCTTCCATTAACTGGATAAAACTATTTTCCGCTAATTGAAATTGTACTGCAGAATACGTTCACCAGGCAACTATGATAGTGTTTATAATGTGCTCGCAGTACAATTCTGAGTTGGGTTTTTTTTGCTTCTTAAGAGTAAGGAACATACTGGGGGAAAAGCCAAGTACTGGAAGTCCCAATAACACCCACTGTTTACAATGCAATCAAATGTTAACACAAGATAAAGATACTTCAAATGCTGTTGTTATTTTTCCTCAAATTCTACCTTATACGATTTGAAGCTATTTGAAGTATGTTTATATTCTCAGCTATCCTCCATGGAGTGGCTAGTGTTACTAATTGAACAGCCAACAGAAAAAGGAATAGTTGGAAGCATTTATTCATGTGCTTTACAGGTTTGGGACAATTTCAAAAGGGACTGAATTACCCCTTTTACTAATTTTTAAAGTAATAAATAAGCCAGAAAAAACACTTGTCACTTGAATTTCCAAGAGAGTTTCACAGCATATGTTTCTATCTGTACTAATACAAGGCTACAGGAGTACATCTAGGACTAAATTATGTGCCAATGCTTTGGCTACCAGGAAGCTGAACATAGTCATCCTCACTTCTCTTCTGCTATGAGGTTACCAGCCAGGTAGGTCTGCTACAACATCTGTGCACATTAACTTTCAAGCCCTGTTCTACTACCAGAATATAGTTAAAGCAGACAAGCAAGCAACCCACAAACACCTTATAGCTAATGTTTATAATGATCCAGATCATTCTGAACCTTTTGACATAATTTTCCCAGTGTCTACTGACAAGTATGTACAATTTTGTTTTTTGAAACAGCCATTGATCAATGAAGTATTGCAGCACAAGGATATTCTTTTCAGTCAGCCTACAATCTCTATTTCCAGCTCTTATACTACTTTAGAACCTCCAAACTATAGAATTATTCATATCCTCATTAGTTTTAATGAAGAAAAGCTGGGGTTCCAAATGCTGCAATTATCAGGTTTTCCTCTCCTGTATGTGGCCAATCATCAAGTTTTCTCAACTCTGAAGCAGCACGCCTAATCAGCGTAGTGACAAAACCCTTTATGCTGCACCATAATCCTTTTCCACACAACTTTTTTTTTTGTCCAAGGAGGTGAAAACCAACTCTTCTGCAATATTTTTGACTTCATGAAAAAGAGCTTGTTGGTTGCCAATGTCCATTTAGATGAAGCAGTATATAAATTAAAAACAAAAAAGCCCATACACCTATCCTAAAACCTCATTTAAGAGCCATACCTGTGAGGCAGGACAAGAGCAGCTGTCCAACAGGCACCTTCTCCCAGGGGAGCAGAGAGAACTCCAACATTAGTAAGCTGGGTACAAGAGTAAACATCCCAGAGAAGGAAGGTGCATGAAGTGGTACAGGACAGTTGTTAGAAATCTTAACTGAACATGTAATAAGTTATTTATTTACATATTCCCTGCCAGCAACAAACAAATGGAATTTCTTCGAACAGAGGATAGTGATAAAAATTAGACTGTGAAATGGCAGCAAAATCTCTGAAACTTGTGAGCTACTACAGCAAAGAGGGCCCAGTTCAACAAAGCAGTGCAGTCAAAGGAGTGAAAGATGGTCCTAATTTCCCAAGGACATTTTTTGTCCCATGCTGGTGTATTATTGCCTAGTAACACAATTTGAAACTAATGCTCTTCCTGTAGTGGTTGCAAGCAAAGAACAGGAGCCTCGACTCCTCATATACCACAGTAGCATGACCACCTCATGAACACTAACAGCACCACCTTTCCCCTACCGAGAACAACTGCTGCTTCTCACCTATTTTGGCAGGCACAGAGCCCACAAAAGGAATAACTTTGGGAAACTGTTCTGGATAAAAACAATGAAGTTTTTTGTTTGTCAGACCAGTTTAATCGCAGATCAGTTCCTGTACAGTTCAAAGGGCAAGAGCAGCAGGACTGGGTGGAGACAAACACCATCTCTTTTGAAAGCAAACACACACTTAGGCTGTCTCAAGGCTGCCAGGAAACCACAGCCAAAGCAAAACTAAGCCTAAGAAACATTCATTGTCTTTTAGTGGCCCTACTGGAAGCAGAGCCTTCATACACTGACATAAAAGCCCCTTTTCCAGAGACACAGGCAACCTACCAGGCTATATAAGCACAGCTGTACACAATTGCTGCCATCTTCTCTTTCACATGGGAAGACCAGGACAGCATTCTAAAATGGTTATAAGGAAATGGGAATATGAATGACACATGTGAGACAGTAAAGAGACCACATATAGTTAGTTATACAAGTCCTTTGCTGTATCTCAAGCCAGCTTTTTGAGGACTGGAAGGAGCAGGGAAGGTTTCTGAAGAAGGGATTCTGAACACAAAAATTCCATATCTTTGTAGGCTTTCATCTTCACAAAAGCAAAAAAATACCTTTTAGAGGGAAAAAAGAAAAAACCTTTGCTCAAGTGCACTTCATATTTGATTTCTTAGATTAATTGCTACTGTCTCCAAATGAATTTACGTTTCCATTTTGTGTTTATACATGACAACAGAATTCTAGCTATGAAGGTGTTACTTGAATTGCCGTTAAGTGAATGCTGCTACTATACAGAATAACACTACTATACAGAATAACAAAACAGAAGCTGTCATCTAAAAGGAGAAATTAAAATTCTTCACCCCTTTATTCATCAGTTACTATGACCAGTTTGCGGGGAGGGGGGCTGGAAATAAGAACTACAGTTCTAGACAAGGATTATAAATAAAGCCAGTGGGTAGCTTTAGCTTCATATAGATCTGATAACTTGAAACTAAATACACCACACATGGTGATCAAAGCTCCTCACATAATACATTTTATACCTACCTTCAGCAGTTTAGCTTCAATGTCACAAAGGTACAGTAAATTATCTGAAGACACCTAGTTCCTGTTGCTGTATTGTTTGTTCATCTCATTATCGTTATTCTATACTGAGCTATGGGAACTTCTTGATCCTACAGGTTTTTTCCTTTACAGCTTTGATTCCTACGGGGTAGATATGAGACATAAATGAAAGTCTGGGAAAACCTTCCTTAAAGGCTGAACATAAAATAATGTAAGAAGAAACATGCCATCTAAGAAAAACTTTTCAGAAGTGTTAATATAAAAATGCATCTGCGCCATATGAAAAACTCCTCAGATTTTAAACACGTAAAACATTAAGATCAGGAAAATCTCACTACTCTGAAATTCAGTTCTTTGGTTTCTTATCAGTCAGTAATCTCTGTGTAGTTGCAGGAAGGAAAGCAATCATAACTTGAAAGTGCCACTAATATGACCTGGGTCAACCTAAACCTAGCAGTTTAAGCTTAGGACCTCAATCAACAGCAAATGAGGACATTTCTTCAGCAAAGGAAGAGCAAGTCTTCATCTTCTCTAATGGAGGTTCTTCCAAGAAAATTATTAGCAACTTGATTGCACAATCTACCATAGTGTATTTTATTATCCTCTTGAGAATTATAACTTAAAGTTAAAAATGCACTGGAAAAAGTGTACTTTTAAAAAAAACACACACTAATTACTGTAATTACTATAGCCTGCTAAATAATCATATAAGAGTAGAACTTAAGAACATCAAAAAGTTAGCTCTTATTTCATTTGAAAAAGCAAGGAAGACATGAAATTGTTTTGTTAAAAGGAGGACAGTAACAAAAACCCCCATAGATTTAAAACTAGCTACTTTTAATTAGTAAGAAATCACACGCCACATGAAAAAATACAACTTTGCAAAAACAGTGTTATAAGACCATGTACTATTTTTATGCTGTTCTAGGAAGCCACATAATGCACATCTGCATACTTAATCGACTAGCTTTTCATGCATTTTTATCTTAAGTTTTGACTATTGCTTGTCTTCAACTCAATTTTCAACATGCAACAGACATTTCAACATGCAACACTAACAAAGCCTCCAACCAAGCTGAATTGTATGTATGTCAACTTCATTAATTTTTAAAAATAATTTTTTAGAATTACCCTTTGCCATATATTGTTTGCAATTGACATTCCTTGTCATTTTTCTACCATAAGATAAATGCATTTTAAACATATGGGAAGTAAAGGATATTTTTTATTCCCCAAGGTGCAACTATAGTTACCAGGCATTTCTTTACCAGACATTTTTATCCTACAGTTTCTTCTGGCACAGGAAGCCAGGGTAAAATTGACTGAGGAGCCTTGAACTGAACAACCTAGAGGCAGCCTACAAGCCCTAATTTTTTTCCTCCAGTTCTAGCATTCCCTCCCAAAGAAGGAACAGTGCAAGACAACCTCTCAGCATTTCTCTGCTGCAGCTGCTCTCTGGCCACAGAGCCTGACTTAAGGTAACAGCAGAAAGCAGTGAAGTTTACAGTTGCACTCATAGTGCACAGCCTGGTCTTCCTCCACAAACCCAGACTTCTGATACCCATAAAGGTGTGTCCTCGCTGTCAACTCAGCCTGTCAACTACTGCACCAGCTGTTTCTGAGACAGGCTGCTTCCTTCTCCACTGCAGCCCCTGCCCTTGGCACAGGCAATGGCAAGCATGCTCTAAAACCTTTTTTTTTAAATCTCCTTTGCCCTTTACACCACTTCTTTCACACTCATCCAAAATGGTTCTAACAACAGATAAATTTCAGTGATCCTTCAGATTCAGGCATCCCATGTTGATTCTCAAATCTGAGTCATTTGCAGAATCTCTCTTATTTTCAGATAACACGGCAAAATCCTGAAAGCTGCAAACCCTTCAAACCTGAGGAAAATATCGTCAACTTGCCTTCTTTCAAATAGCCACTTTCAGTTATATGAATAGACAGTTCTTCCACTAGAAAAATAAGAGTTTGGGCATGAGCTGAACCCCAACAGAAAAAATGAAGATGTTCAGAGAGATGAATATACAATAAGAAGCATTATCCACTATTCAACAGCAAAAGTGAACTTACAGAAGTATCTAGCATCCTTTTGTGGTTAGTAAGATTTGCCACACAAACCTGAAGTTAAGATAGCCTTTATACACTTCAGGACACAAGTCCCCCACAAAAGTTAACCCGTTTTTAAAAAGAGTTTTTCTTATTTCTGCCTCTCAAGCATCCATAGTAGCTACTGTTGCAAAACGACCAATAAACAAAACGAGTCAATAATCAATTCCTGTGTCATTCACCTTCCCCTCCTTACTGTCAGCTGTTCTTCTTCAGCTTTGACTTCTGGATTACCTGGCTTATTTCCTAACAGGGAAGGAATCTTTAAAAACAGGGATGCAATTAAATGTCTGAATAGAGTTTGCGGTAAAAGACCAAGAATCAGACTACTTGCACTACAACAGTGAGAAAACAGTTCTAACAGCTTCATCAGAATTTAAAAAAAAAAAAAAAAAAAGAAGGAACTGGTGCATGTAGAGCCAGCATTGAATGGATTCAGTCAAGGGCTTGTAGAAGGCAGCAGCACAGCAAATACATTTTCATGCTAGAAAGTTCAGAATATTTTAATGTTATTTCATTTTTTTCAGCTAGACTACTTATTCCTGGATGTCATTTCTTGTAACAATATCATTTCTTATAACATTTTCCTGAATGCACATTTTTATTTAAGGAATTTTTTAAACTACTTTTTTTTTTTTTTTGGCTAATTAGCTGAACTTTAACTACATATAAGCAGCATTGTATCTTCACCCTCAAATGTGTAATTGTGAATATAAGTTTGTTTGGTTTTTTACTTAAGTTGTTGAACTATTGTTCCATCTGTCTTTGAAGAAAGGGAAGAAAACTGAAAGCCCTCAAGACTTGAGTCTTCAAATTACTGTAACTTAATTTTGATATTAATGCCATCTTTGCAGAACAGTGACAGAATGAACAACAGGAAAGCATTAATACTGAAAAGGATCATAGAATCATTTAGGTTGGAAAAGACCTCTAAGATCATCAAGTCCAACCATTAACCCAGCACTGCCAAGTCCACCACTAACCATGTCCCTAAGCACCATATCTACACATCTTTCAAATACCTCCAGGGACGGTGACTCCACCACTTCCCTGGGCAGCCTGTTCCAGTGCTTGACAACCCTTTCGGTGAAGAAATTTTTCCTAATATCCAATCTAAACCTCCCCTGGTGCAACTTGAGGCCGTTTCCTCTCGTCCTATCGCTTGTTACTTGGGAGAAGAGACCAACACCCACCTCGCTACAGCCTCCTTTCAGGTAGTTGTAGAGAGTGATATGGTCTCTCCTGAGCCTCCTCTTCTCCAAGCTAAACAACCCCAGTTCCCTCAGCCGCTCCTCAAAAGACTTGTAAGCAGGTTATGAACACAGTCAGCCTTCTGGTTCTTTGCAGAAGATACTTCTAAACTCCCAAAAAGATGAAGATGTGTCCTCTTATTCATACACATTCTCAAAAGGTATTTACTGTATGACAGGTATATCAAAGGACAGTGCCATCTCCATCCCTACAGCCTTTCGCACACACGAGCCCCTCCACCCCACAAAGCAGGCACTAACTCACACTTACTTGGCACTTGCAGTAGAAGTCTACTACACTTCAGCTACAAAGCTGCCTCCTCAGCTGAAGGATATAGCTGGTGTCCTTCCCAACCTTTTGAAGTCTAAGGCAGGCTTTCTGTTAGGCTCCATATTGCATATACCAGGAAGCTGGCACATAATCAGCTTATGTCTGTATTTTTAATGTCAATTTATATGGTATTTTCCTCAAACATGTCAACTGTATCTTAAATAAAATAAGTGTTGATGTCTCAAACCTGCACACAAGAATTGGGTTGGTTTTGTTTTTAAACTTTTAGGAGGGATTTGCCTTCACAATAGCAATGGTATTAGGCCATCTCACTAGTACACCATTACAATATCCCCATTACAACAGGAGAGTTCCAAAACACAAATCCCAAATTGTTTGCAACTGCTGAAATATAAATGAGATTTCTACCACTATTTCAAAACTTCAAACAAGCTTCAACTTTCTGGAAGGAAGAGTCACAAGAATTAGAAGGACAGAACATTACATAGGAGTTGTTTACCTATCAAAAGTAATGCAAGCTTACTACACTGAAACAGTTTCCCAAAACAGTACCAGGACTAACTCCAATTCCTTGGGCCAGAACACAGTTGCTTGGGTCACTTCTGAAAAGTAATGAAATACCAACACAAAACCTCACCTCCTTCACCACTGCCTTACACAACAAGGTATACCACAGTAGGCATTTATAATTCCTTGTATTGAAGTAGTCTTTGGAGCCCTCACTTGAAAACAGAACAAAAAGCCCCTTCTTCAATCCCTTTGCAGCCTAAGTAGGACAACGGAAATAATAATCCAAGGCATATTATAAACCACTATGTGGAAGTATTTAAGAGCTCAGCTTACTTTATAGCAAGACAACCCACCAAATTATCTTTCCACAACAAGGTGGAATTTTATTTTCACAATGCATATCACTCCCTTGGTAAACATTAACATGGGTGTGTTTATATGCACTTACGCATCAACACATGTATATAGAATTCCAAGTATTTGTTACATCAAGGAATATCATTAAGAAGGAATAAGCATCTTCCACCAGGTTATGCTTATAGAGAGAGATATTAAGCTCCTTTTCATCAGGACATCTGAATGTCCATTCAGCCCACCATTTGTGACCAGATGCACTTAGAATGACCTCCCTCCCTCCATCCCTCTCATTGTTTAAGGAACAGAAACTCAAACAGCTTCAGTTGTCAGACCACCAATTAGCTACAGTACTTAGTGCCCAGATGCCAAAACACATTTTCAGGTCCAGAGAAAGTGTTATGATTGTACAGCTGAATACTCTCCAAAATCCAAGTGACCCAGGTCCCAAACCTTCTGCCTGCTGTGTTTTTAATACTCTTATTTAAAATGCCAAAATACAAATCAGATAATAGAGGGATCAATAGAAAATCAAATTAGAGAAGCACAAGTTTCAGATTTGCATGTATCTTACATAAAAAGGATTTTAGCTCCAAAATCCCCCTCTCAGTTTTGGAATAAGATTGCCTGTTTATATCCTATCAGGAATCTTATTAGTGTCACAGATCCACTGTCACAAATAATTATTTTTTTTTTTTTTAAATCTGAGAAAAGGAATGGAATACTTATCACAAACGGAAAAACTCTGGTAGTTACAGATGTTCAGAGAAAGTTCACAGTTCAGAATGTTCAAACACAAACATTACACTGGAAAAACTAAAAGTTTGGAGTCCATCTGGTAAGAACCTTTTTTTACTTTTAAAGTAGGTAGAGCTGAAATAGGTAACCCTTGTAATACGTTCCAAGACAATATCTATTTTAAGAAAAATTACATTATACAACACTAAATATGTAAAAGCTTATAATTTTTTTCTAGGTTAAATACGATGTTAATTTATGCATACAGACACTGCATATAGCTCAAAATCTATAAAACTCAGTTTTCTTGAATAAGCTAAGCAACATTTGACCAGGTGTCTGTTCTTAAAGCTATGAACTTATCTTGAAGCACATTGCTAGACCTGAAGTTTATTACAAGAATGTTTCCAGTAACCAGAAGCACATGATAGTGTAATTGCACACCCCGGAATGTAATACCACACTTTAAAAATGGTTATTTTAATGATTACGCTAATGAGTTCTGAACTTCCAACCTATGTGCATACAGTTTCATAATTACACAGCTTGAAATCCTCATCAGCAAATCCAAATGCTCCTGAAATCCAAATCATTTTATAATCTTGAATAATGCATGGCACCTCTGCAGCAAGAAATTAAAACAAATTTCATAAAAATTCAAAGCTTCATAATCTGTATTCTAAAAGAAACTGCATTACTGAAATAAAGTGTTGCTTAGTAAGTACAAATGATGGTGATTTCCGCCTCCCCCCCCCTTCCCTCTGGTAACTCACAGTTCAGATCCCACTTCAAAAATAAACAGACTAACTCCTATCAAAATATCCTTTTATATATATATATATCTATATATATATGGTGGCTCACAGCATACCCTACTACACAAGAGTGAAATCAGACATCTGTTTCCTAAACAAGCATTGGCTCAAAATGGCATAAAACCTTTTCTTCCTGAAAAGTGTGAAAACATATTTTTTAAAAATAGGCTGCAGCTTGACTGGCTTGCATACTATTTCCATCAATAGCTAAAAGAAAACTCTGTCTCAGTTCATCAAAGGGCCAGCAAATCAAGGTCTACAGTTTTTCCATAAGAATGGCGCCCTCATCCCCAATGCCTTTTTTTGTTTGTTTTTAAACTACAGGTAAAACCTAGATAAACTCAACAGAGGTTTTTAGCAAGCATTGGCGCTATCTTTTTAAGCAAATTAAAAAGCCTGTTACTCAAGATAAGGGGAAAAGCCATGATCACAGTCAATGCAAAAGGATAGACACTCCATTTTGACCTAGAATTTTCTTGTTTCTCACATCTCCTCTTCATATTTTAAGGTGCTGAAAAGGATAAAGGTAACTTTAAAAATACGCCATTTCTAATCCTTCCCATCCTTGTAGACGCATGATGCACAGCTAATTATCAGACACCTAAAGAATACTTACGCTGGGACTCCCTTGATAGAACAGAAGTTACATGGAGGTTTTATTCACAGTAGCGTTTTGTCTTTATATCTTCATCACCCAGAACTAAGAATATTTAAGTAAACAAATACTGTCAGCATTAACAATTTCATATCCCAATAACTTTGATTATGGGAAATTACAACTGAAACATATTACAAACTATTTATACAAGGAAGAACCAGAATACTCTGAATCTAACAGATAAGAACACTATCATGCCTTTGGAGGCTGTAACTTTTATTCTGAATAACATTATGAAATCCATTTTAATTTTTACCAATTTAGGGTTTGAAAGAAGAATGAATTATTAGTTACCCTTTTTGTTAGTCAAATTTTAAGATTTCCACTCATCTCTACGATCTCATTACTGAAACCATGAAATATGAATGCAAAACCAGAAGCAGTAAGGGGAAGAGTCACAGAGGCAAATATCTACACATATTCTGGCAGAGATATTAACCACAGCCTGAAAATTATACTTAGAAAAAAAAAATTAAAACCAAATCAAAGAACAACAGCCCTCACATACCTCACATACCAACATGCCCTCAGAACAACAGTTCTGACAAATTTCTTCAACTTCTTTTTTCCCCCAACTTGAACATACCAGGCTTTTCTACTAATCCTATTTTACCTCATTAGCACCAAGGAACTAAACATAAGAATTGGCTGCTTCTGGACAACAGTTCTCTCAAACAAGGCATTCAAACTTACGGAAGTGTAACCAAGGCTGCCAGAAGCACTAAGTATCAAAAGTTTGAAGCATGTATTTGCTGCAACCAGTTTAACAGTCAGTAAAGAAACACACATTAAAACAATAACTTGGCCATAGTATTAATCAACTAAATGTCATAAAACATTGCGTGTCAAAACCCTAGTACGGAGCAACATTCATCACCTTATAGAGAAAAAAAAGATGTAATTTTTTTTTTCTTTGATGCATGCCTTTTTTGGTGCAGATTTTATGAAAAACACAGAGCATCCAAGTTACAATACACCAATTGAACTATCCTGTGTCCGTTGCACACTTAAAATGTTACCTCCACATTATATGAAACTAGTATCATTAATTGCTCTCTGTGTTACCAGGCATCTCTCACATGCTTATTCTTTATATCTAAGGGAGTTGTGGTTTGTTTGTTTGTTTTAAAAAACTTCTCCAGGGGAAAGTTGACTAATATGCAACAACTTGTAGAGCAGCCTACATAAAAAAACACCGCAGCATATACTTCAATAGGTAAAAATTCTCAGCTGTAACTAAGTCTTACATACCTTGCCTTGTTTTTCCTAAACAAGTGTAATATACTGTTGTACAAACTGAAGAATAAAAAACTCTGTTCTGCATTCCAGTTATTGGAAAGTTACAAAACCCTAGAGAAAATACTAGAAAGCTCAATTACACAGAAGTCTAGAGTTTGAACCACATTTCTCTAACTTAAGTATGCATTACTTGCATGGATCATATATTTGAGAATCAAGCCATATAACAAAAAGGTCTGTAAAGCGTGACGTTTTCAGGCTCTGCTGACCCATTGGAAGGTAATTTAAACAAGCCAGCATTGAGGCCTCTGCCTCTGATTTGCAGAGGAAGCTTTTAAAGCAGCAATGCTGTTACTCCCCATTAAGAGAAATTCCCTCAGAATTCCACAGCCCTTTATTTATTTTTTAAACTATTGAGATACTCCTGCCCACTTGCCTTGTTATTTTGACTTCATTTTACCATTTTTCAACCTGCTTGTACAAATCATTTTCTTTATCACCTCATACTCTTCAGCCACACCTTCTCTACTTACCTAAAGGTTACTTTAGTTCTGATTTCCTTCTCCATTTCATGAGGAATTCGATGGTTGGAGGGAACAGAAGCTGTTCAAAGGTGGAATTACTTCAATATAACTTAATTTAAATACACATTGCACATTAGAGCGTGCCATCACTTTCACAACCGGAATGACAACCCTGAAGGTCTACAGAGTCAAACCCAGGTCAGAAGAGAACTGCTGTATAAGTGCTATACCCAGCCAGCCAGCACTCCCAGTGACTAAATCTGCCTGGAAACAATGGAAAAGTTCCGAATCCACTGACAGAAAACATGCCTGTCAGGTACTTGGAGAGACATTTCCTTCGTATAATTACAATCAATCTTGAAGTTTATATCCACTTCTGAATCCAAACCTTTTTGTCGTTTTGCTGAAACATCTCCAAACCAGCCTCACACTCACTATACCGTCACTGAAACTAGAGCTACCTGCAGAGACCTCTGTCTGAAGTAAGGTTTAAGAGCTACTTAGCATACCCTACAAAAACAGCCAGATCTTCAGCTTCTCATCAGGAGCATGCATGGGCCCAATAACCATTTTGAACAGCCAGCAGATTATTTCTCTAGCGTTTAGAGACCTTCCAGGAAACATGTTTTCTCAATATTGCATTTCTGCTGGTAGTGAACTGAGAAGGAAGAATTCATTGATTTTGCTATTTAATATTTCATTAAATGCTCAGCTAAAATAAGTATCTGAACTACACTTAATTCATACCATTTACTTGATATCATCATTAGAAACACTTAAATGACAGCTACAGTCCCTACAAATCTTGAAAGACGTCACTGTTTCAGTATTTAATTGATGTTGCTTTGTGTCCTTCAAAAGGTGCTGCTGTTACAAGTCACCTATATTTAACATAGGCGATATCCAAGCAAAAACTATTTCTAAGACCATATTGGCACCCTGCTGTTTCAGTACCAGCGCAGTGCCCATGACGATCTCATACCCTTTTTTTTCCTTCCACTCCTAAAAAAACCCCAAACACTATACACACACACAAAAAAAATTCCAACCACAAAACACCCCCACCGTATACCTAAAGTAGTGGAACTGCTGACAAACAAGCCTCTGGAGAGGTTAAACCTACACCACCTTCTAGGATGACAAGCCTAGATCTTTTGTCAGCAGCACTGATCAGGAAATGGTATCCTTACACAAGTGTTCAACAGCCTTGTTGGCCAAATTGTAGATACTGCAATACTGCCCTTGCAAGCATAGTCTTACCGAAAAAAAAAAAAAAAACCACCCAGGACCCTGACAGCAGACCATCATCCCCTTCTTCAGAAGGGCTCTGCTGATAAAAGCATACCAGTAAGCATGTTTTGCTTGTGTTTAATCCTGTCAAAATACGAACATATACATTAGACAGGTTAGATAGAAACTGTATTTTCCCTGTAGGCTTTTATATGTATTCAGAGAGCAGAACTGTTCTGATCTAGGATGTTATTAACAGTTTAAACTTTTCCTATAAGCTAAGAAAGTTTTAACTTATTAACACAGGGCTTCATTACATCTTTTTAGCCTCCCCAGGTGTTTGTGAGCATTTGAAAACATTAGTCCATGTAAAAATCAGAGAAACCTAGAGGGGTACATTAAGTCTATGCAATTAAGACACGTGCCAAGCACAGGCTCGATGTACACAATGATATTATGGGAAACATTATGTACTCATCTTTTGCACAGCATAGAAATTTTCTTAGGGCATTTTCTTCCTCAAGGAAAAAAGCCATTTCAAGTGATAGAGATTTAAAGAAGAGCATACAAAGAGGACTCCATTTATAGCTTCAACACATTAAAAGCAGACAATTTAAATAGCTTTTTTTGAATTCAAATGACAAAATTCAGGGTTTTTAATTAATTAGATCCATCATTCAGAGTAATCAGGACAGAAACCACTTGCTAGATAACTCAGTGAAAACAAACTATTTTAAAACTATTCAACACTAGCTTTGACATCCAATTCAGGCCACAGATTATTGCTGAGGCAGCAGCAGCAGGAGGGGCTCTCACCATAAAGAATTTCCAAAGCATTTTCACATGACACATTACCAAGCACATATAATACTAATTTAAACCTGTTTTATATACAAACAGAACAAGCCACCCTCTCCAACATGCATAACTGTGCAGTTGACAGCAATTAATGTCATCCACTGTACTGCCTATTTGCTGAATTTTGATTAACACTGAGTTCAAGAGGAAATCATGAAGTTAACATAAGCAGAGCTCAAAAACATTGCCACTCCCAATAATATGCATTATGCAACCCAGTGCCATCATTTCACAATGTTGGAAACTGACCATTTATTCCATCTTTTTGTTCCCTCTCAATCATTTACTGACCCACGGCAGCACTTCCTGCTTACCTCATGAGTAGTTGTGCCTCCTTAACAGTCTATTGTTAAGGACTGTCAAAAGCTTTTGAAATTCCAAATATATTATATCTGATAGCTCTCTCTGGTTCATTACTTTGTTTCCACAGTGAAAGAATTTCAATAGATTAGCAAGCACATTTACCTTTGAAGAAACTGTGCTAATTTACTGCTATCAAAGTACGATCTAGAGCAGATTAACCCTCAAAAAAGCATCAGCTAGTTTCCTCTGCCACTAAAGAAGAGCTTGATGGTCAGCAATGCCAAACACACTTTTGGTTATAGGCACTGAGGTTAAGTGCAATGCTTATTTTTATAAATTGATTGATTTCATGGGAGACTACATTACTGGCTTGGATGCATAAGAAAGGATGACAAGGACAAGGGAGCAATAAAGCTGTGGCCTATTCATTTATCACACATATAGATAATCATAACCAAAGAGAATCAGTGCACAGATAAATGTACCAAGAATTCTTTCATCTATTTAGGGACTTTAAACACCAAAGTAGATATCAGGTCAATTAGATCTAAATATCTCCTCCCCTTTTTACAAAGCTTAAAGATCCCCCCTAGCCAATATTCTCAGTATGGAATAGCACTGGCGAAGGCTCAAAGGCTAATAGGCCACAATAAAACTATTAAAAATATTTGTAAGGCTTTTATAGGGCTGGTTCTTTGTTATCAGATCATACCAAACCTTGTAAGCAGATAGTATGGACAGCTCCTTACACATGCTGTGGCCCCATTCCACTCTCAAATGAAAGAATTCTTTGATCTCTCAACCAGCAGTCCCCTTACAAGATTACATGATTCTCCCCTAGTTTAATCAAAAAACCTGATTTGTCACTGCAGCTGCTGCTGTTCAGTAAATCTTACTGATCACTGTTTCACCAAGGCCGCCTGAAGAAGAGAAGATGGCAGTGATGCAACTCATGTAATTGAGACATCACAGGAAGAGAAATTGAGGAGTTTGCCGTATTCCTAAACCACCCCAGACCACTTCAGCAAGATCCCCGTTTTCCAGTGGTTTTTCCTCAAGGCATCCTCAGAACTACAGAGTCCCACCTAGCACTGTTATAACAGAAGCTGCTTAAACCTACAGCTATGTGCGAACTAGAAACTTCATCAGCAACACATACTCAACCACTGACACCCACCAATAAAGTATTGCAAAGGCTTTGGCAACAAGTTAAAAACTGGATGGTATATCAAATATTCTGCAAACTACTGCTCATATTTGCATAAGTGTTCCTGTATCAGTACTTCAAATAGAGGAAATCCTGTGTGGATGTGTTAATTTTTAGTAACTGATGAGACCAGTAATGCATTTCCCTTTGATGCGATATCTCATTTTATGACACCTTATGCTTATGGTCTTATCCTTTATATACAGGTGTGTCAATCCTCAGAACCCAGTCCTTAGTCTCCAAACACTACTGGAAAAAAGTCTTAGGGTGTTTTAAGTACACTTCCAGTAAACATGGACAAGCAAGAAATACAAGTTCGATAAAAAGAACATATACCAAAGAGAGCTCCATTGTTCTTCAGAATTCCCACACAAACCACAACAAAATTACACTGACATACGCCTTAGACAATTTTCTAAGGTACTGAGAAACAGCATCCCATTAATCATAAGCAAAATGTTGCACCTTGTATTAAGTCATTGAAGAATCAACAGCATATAAAACTAGCATTTCTGTTCACAATATACAAAATTATTTTTGAAGTCACTAAGCATATGGCACTATAAATAGACAAAACTATTTGTCTGAAATTACAGACATATCCTATATTTGGATCTTCAGTTTCAAGTCACTAGATATATTTTTTCCTCTGATTTTACGAAGAAAAAAAAGAAAAAAACAGCAAAGTATAAATTATACCCCACCTCCTCCTCCTCTATGCTGAAATAAGTCACCAGTTAGTTTCCCAAAACTAATTTTCCTGATAATTACAAAGAATTAAAACGGGCTACCTTACAGCTACTACTTCTCTACCCAGAAAGGACATCTATCTTATCTGAATTGAAAGAGACTCATAGCTTTTAAAATTAATAACCGGCCTGCTTAGACTTTCAGTAGCAAATCACAGGAACTCCTCCTGAAATTTAACACAGTTGAGGCAGCTGTTCTTGTCATCGCAGGATTTGTCTGTTTATTTTGTCACACATATTCAACCATGACATTTGAATGATTCTCAGAAACTTAATTCTAAGCAAAGGAAGAGATTATAAAAGATATTTTAAGTGGCATAAAAAAAGATGCCTTGCAAAACTGACATTCCTTCACCACTCCATTTTCATATAGCAATAAAAAGAAGCACAGAACTGCTTGAAAAGGTTAAGTCCTAAATCAACTGCTAGGCTCCTCTGATTATCTTCATTGCTTTGGTCATGCTTTTTTTTTTTCCTCTCCAGTTCTACTCCAGAAACAGAGCGCTATAGCACCTATGGGCAGATGTGTTTAATTTAAGAATATTTAACACACTTCACCTGCCAGATGTCCAAGAAATGAGAAAGTAGCATTAGTTATTTGAAAAGACACAGCAAAAAGCAAAAGTAGTATTTTCATCCAAGCTCTACCTTATCTTTGTCTTCCACAACATCTGCCAGCACATCATCTGGGTCCAGGATTCCTCCATCCGTATACTCCAGGTGGTGAATATTTACCCAGGAAGTTGGATCCTGTAAGACAGACACAAGACTTCTTAACCTAACCTTGCACAGTTTTAGTGCCATCAGATAAAGCAGCTTTGTATGCCATCTGCTTCCCACTCATTTCCCTCTTTAATCGTGAGTTAGAAGCTTGGAGCTGCTACCCAAAATTGAAACCGAGAGAGAGAATGAAAACTACAGACACGTAACAAGACACCACCTATAGAACACTATGCAAAAGACCTTTAAAATGTACATTTCCATTGCCTTATTATTCTTTACTTAAGTTAAATAGTTAATAAAACATAAGGAGAAATTAAACTTTTTTCATTTTACAATAGTTTATAGTTGGAATATTTGGGTTATTATCGGCACACACACACATGTAAATATATATATATATATATATGTATGGACATTCACCACTCCAGACAGTTGGGGGGGGAGGGGGAAGGGGTGTATATATATATTTATATATATAAAACACCCCCATCTTTTCTTTCTCTGAGAAGGTAGGTCAGGCTATTGTGGCAAAAAATGAATAGAATAGATAAATCCCAGTTTGTTTTCACAAATAAATGCTCTCAAATTCCAATGCAGCATTGTGTACCATATTAACAGGGATCACGTTAGTTTTCCAAAAACTAACGCTTTCCTGATATATTATTAACTACTTCACTTCAATAACTGGGAGCTTAGCCAACGTCCCACTGACCCAGAAGCCAAAAGGCTCAGAGCGCACTGCTCAAGAGCAAATTCTCCCTGACATGAAATACAAATCAGGAAGTAGACACACAGTCTGTAACCACTGCCCCCAAACCATACCAGCTACCTGTGTACACATAACTTCCAAGGGGGACAGGCTAAGTGGTACTTATGTTTGAATTGCCTCAGTTAACATTTGAACATTTATCCTATTAGGGCCAGCTATTGTGGTTTAGCAAGCACATGGCAGCTCATCCAGTCATAGCAACATGTTTGAGTACTCTACAGTATCAGCATTGATAAATGTTGACTTGGCACATCTTCTACAGCACACTGAAGAAAGGAAACATGCTTAGTTAAGATTACAAAGCATATTTGAGTCCTCCATCAAATATTATGGAGACTGTCCAGAATATGCTACAATTAAGGGTCAAGAAACTGGCATGCACACACGTAGTTTTGAGAAAAGGTTTCAGAAACGGACGAAGAAAAAGCACTGCTGATGTGCAATACACAATCCCAATGATTCTATTTACATTACATCTGTATCTCCAATCCCTTCCTTGTCAAGTCTAATTAGATCACAGTTCTCAGAAGCAAGTGAAGCACAACAGACACGCTATATAGACTAGCAAGTTCCTTATCTCTAGTTCAGATATTCCCCACATAATGAAGTCCCTGAGAAGTAGGGATATTCCACTCCATATTTATTTATGGGCATTCTATAACTTTGGCCATCAAGTGATGTAGACAGCAGATAAATCAGAATAATTCCATCATAGGTACAGATGTGGATCAATTGGATTAGGCCTCTTCTTTATTGTATCACCAAGAGGCAGCAGTCAAAAAACAAACCAAAAAACCTCACACCACAACAACCCTAGCATCACCAACAGGTCAGCCCATTATGCCACTATCAACTTTGCTGGTGAACTCCAAACAAAATGTTTTTCCTATTCTGACCCATCTAGCTTCCACAGTTCAGTTTCAATTCTTCCACTGACACATAATGGTTTGGGCTGGGATAGAGTTAGTTTTCTTCATGGCAGCTTGCATGGTGCTATGTTTTGGATCTGTGACCATAACAGCGTTGGTAACAGGGATGTTTTGGCTATTACTGAACAGTGCGTACACAGCAAAGCCTTCCCCATATCCCACACTGCCGCACCAGCGAGTAGGCTGGGGGTGCACAAGAAGCTGGGAGGGGACACAGCTGGGACAGCTGACCCCCAACTGACCAAAGGGATATTCCACACCATATGACACTGTGCTTAGCAATAAAAGTTGGGGGAAAGGAGGAGGAAGGTGGGGGGGCAGAGTTGTGTGTGTAGCTTTTGTTTTACCTATTAAACTGTCTTTATCTCAGCCCATGAGTTTTCTCACTTGTACCCTTACGATTCTCCTCCCCAGCCCACCGGGCAAGGAGTGAGCAAGCAGCCGTGTGGGAGTTAGCTGCCTTAGGTTAACCCACAGCCTTTTTACCACCTTGCACTTGTTTTAGGGTTAAGTCTGTCTAAGGTACGGTATGGCTGAATGACAACCACCCAATTAGGCACATAAAAGTATCTCTATTTGTAACATGTCTATTTAATCTGTAATTTACCTCTAACTACAGTTATTTCGTTTCACACTAAAACCACCCATTTGTGAAACAGCAAATGTTTCTTCATTCTAGGTAGCAGGTGTTCAAAATTACAAAGTTTAAGAAAATCAATTAACATGCTTTTGTCTCTGCAAAGTGATGAAGTGTAGACAACTATTACAGCTCAAAGCTCTATTATATAGCCCATGGTTTAAGTATTTTTACCATAACCACAGAATTCTAAGATGAAAAGGCAGAGAGGAAAAGTACCTCTGTGCTACAAGCAAGCGTGTTAACTTACATCAATTTACCTAATGCAGAAACCGTGTGAAAGAGTATCACTTGACCCTACCAATAAACTTACAAAACATGATTCTCTCAAACTGGAATGCATCAGTAGCTACAGATGTTCCTCCTGAACCTTTTAACTAATGCAATCACAGAAGGTTTCCATAGCTAATAACACTAAAACAGCATACTTGAAAACCACTCCTCTTAATTAGACAAACTTCTGCGGCTAACATTTTTGTCTGAAGATATATTAAAACCTGTTATATGTATTATGCTTTTTAAGTAGACAGAATAAAGCTGATGTGAAAAAAATAAGCAGCTGATTGGAATATTTTGCTTTCAATGTTTGCTTCTATTTGTGATTCAGTAGCTGCACCAACCCAGATGTGTCACTGAAGAAGAAACAAAGGAAAAAGGAGTGTAAAAGCTCGATTGTCCCAACAGAATGCAGCAAATTGGCAGGAAACAAGCTCAAGACACACAGCCACCCTAAACTACATTAAGCTTAACAAATTCCCAACCTTCCCTTTACTTCGGGCCACAACAAATACAGTAGTTTAATGGTTTTGTTAGTGGCGTTATCAAAAGAAAGTAGTCTCTAAATCAGTCTGGAAGAACAGAAGATGCCATTCCTCACCAATCTTTTGGAGCAAGTGTGGCCAATATTAGATTCTTTAAAAGAAAGGAATGACAATTCACACTGAAATACAAGAACTAAAACAGAATGGGATTCACACAGTTTTCTTAGCAGAAAAATACTTCTTAATAGTTTAGGTATTGCTCCCACACACACTATGACTCAGGTACACACAGTGTGAAACCACTATGACCTTTTGATCTCAAGGACTCCCCAATTACAGCAACCACCAGAGACTACAAGACGACTGAACACTTTTTCAGAAATACAAATGTGAAACTAGCTTCTATTAACTTAATCAGAACTTTATCCCTGAAAGTTAAAAAAACCCAGCTACTAAGCACAGAGAGAGAGATGCTTTTGACAGACTTGTTTGATGAAGCAAATAGTAACTACTGCTAGATAGCCTAGGTGGAGGAAATTCCCTCTGCACAGTCACAGAAGTAACAACAGTTACAACACCACCAACAAAATCACTCACCCATTCCAAAGAGATTTTGAAGTCAGAGAACATTTTCTGTTCTTTGGATGAACTCCAAACACGGCCATGCACAGGATACAAAGTGTCTATATTAAAAAAACCTAAGAATCTATGTAGCAATTTCTTTTGTGCTTCTTTACTCCCACCAAGAGTCCAACCAGCTTCAATAAATAAAACACCAATATTTCAGCTAACTCCCCGTATAAAACAAGCCATTAACTACCAGCAGATGTGAAAGTTGAATACCGTAAGTCCCAAATAGCATTTCATCCACATGACAAGTAGGGGATAGACAGTAACAGGAGGAAAAATGAATGCGTATGCATATGTGCACACACACTTGTGTTTTACACATTACTGAGAGCTGAGAAGGAGTAGAATAGATCTGAAAAATAACTGTGGTACATCCAAGATAGAATCATCATCAGAGAAATTGAAACTTTCCTTAGAAAGGTATGGTCTTACTTTTAAGTTTCTTACGTTTTAGTAAGATACTACAATCACAAAGAACATCAACACTTCAGGTTTCCATATATTCTAAAACCGTGAGGCAGGAGACTACATTTCCAAAGTAACAGAGTAACTTTATAAAGTAAGTCACTGGAGTTCTTGCAAAACAGTATTCTCTTCTACAGTATTTTCTGAAAGGTCTGAAAGGAAAGTCAGAACCCAGTAACACTAGTAACAGAGGTGATAGGCTGTTGCAATGTTACACATAGGAAGGATTGATCCCAGCTTGCATGTTTGCTTCAATGAAAATCACACTTCTTACCTGTTGAAAGCAGAAAAAGTTGGATTTTTAAGTTTATAAACAATATAGGATAAGATTACACTTATCCCATTTTTGCTCAGGGAATGGATTGATTAAGGATATACTGAGATGGCACTTGCTGAGAAAACTACTAAATATAAAGCAAAAAAGTGTAGGAACTGTATTCTAAAATGCTAGGACAACTTTTTTTTTTTTTTTTTAACTGCGAGGTTCTAGTTTTCTAGTTTGAGATTAAAGACCTCTTCTAATGAGTGACAGTGTCTAGAATGATTCCTCCCAAATTCTCCTCAACCATCATCACTGGAAGTTCACATGCCCAAGAAGAAAGAATTAGTTTTGAAAAACAAAAGAATGATTCTCTTGTAAAAATAAAACACTAATGGCAGCCTAGAAGCTCTGGACAGCAGTGAAGTATGGTTGCCATCTATCTGTACTCCTAAATGCTCTCCTGTTGGCAGGGTCATTTAGGAGAAAACACATCTACAGGTTTTCTTTCAAAACGGTTCCGAAAAATCCTAACAGCACGAGTGGGGAGAAGTTCTCTTACTACATGGCATAACCCCCTTACGCAGAAGTTTAGCTGAAGTATACAGCAGAAACATCTAAAGAAAAAGTATGAGTAAGTTACCTGGTATAACACATACCAGCACTTCCCAAATGAATATTGAACAGTTACTCTAATGTGCATTTTACCTTAGGGCTGCAAGTCATGTTTGTGTTTAACATCAAGCCACTTAAAAGCTGTTTATCATCATTTCCTTTATGTGTGGGAGAACACTTTAGGAATTACTATGCAAATATTTACCAAATGTTAAATTAAAGCCAGGTCACATGAATGCACAAGTGCAATGTAGGCAGAGAAGTGACATAAATTAAAAAAAGTGGTTTTGACATGTTGTCACAGAATCCTAACTTAACACTTGCCATCTAATGCAACACCTTCAGTGTTCAAATAGTCTAAAATAGGTTCAAGAATTTTTCTATGCATTTATTCTCAGTCAAACACACATTCAAGAGAAAGACCAATCAGTCTATAAAGACACTCCCATTTATTGTTAGTTTTTAATATATATCTATAGATACACATTTTTAATGTATCAAAAACTTGGAGCACCATTTTGATTCCTTTTGTTCCAAACTCGAATAAGAAAGCGTCAGTCTACTTTTCTGAAAAGTAAAGCAACATACTTTATAAATGTTGCAGTTCATCTAGCATATTTCTGTTAACAAGCAAGAGAATCCTAACAAGTTTAAATATATTTCAGGTGGCCCATCAATAAAATAAACAACACCACTTAATGATTTTAGAATTAATTATTGTTTGGTGCTGTTATTTGTTCTGCTGCGCAGAATGCATAAAATTAATTGCAATCCCTAACCTGGAGTTTTTAATTTAAATATGGTGAAGATAGGATGCACTGAAAAATTCAGAAGTAG
The DNA here is from genome assembly GCF_000699105.1 of Pygoscelis adeliae. Lineage (NCBI taxonomy): Eukaryota > Metazoa > Chordata > Aves > Sphenisciformes > Spheniscidae > Pygoscelis > Pygoscelis adeliae. The sequence continues at coordinate 4,888,449 of NW_008824035.1, forward strand.
GAATGACTTAGTAAGACTCCTCCCACAATTACTTCTCAGGCTGATATTTCAGAAGCATCTCCACATTCTCCACATTATTACTTCACTAAAGCAAATAGACTTCAATGAAGTACAGCATGAAAAAGGAGGTATTTAAAAAATGGAAATCACATATGCCTGTTCCACACCCACAGCGACAGAATAAGTGCTAGGTCAAAGTTGGGGAGAAGGACAGGACTCCAGCTACATTGTTTTCTGTCATTTAGACAGTGTAAAAAACCCCACAATCACAACCTATTTCCTGATGAAGGGGATATTTTAGTTTAAGGTCAGTAAGAGAGAGATATTCTACCATTTAATTATTTTTAGATTGTATATTGCAATGTGATCTATTACCTCCCAATATATAAGAAGTATTTAATGATTTCTACAAACGTGCTAAGGCTACATGATGTATCACCATCCACAGCCAAATAGCACTAAGTATTAGTTCCTCTCAAACCACAGCTTCCGGAGCAGAGTACAAAAAGGGAGTTGGAGAGGAACAGATGGGTGAGATCGGTCACAGCCTCAAACTTCACCTCTAAATCCTTCTCAAAACTTATCGCTAAATTAGAATAGCCTCTAGCATTTTTTGTTTGTTTACCATAGCCACGTCCAAACAAGCCTGAAGTGGTACTTCCAGTCAGACTGCATTTCAACTGCCAGCAACTGGGCTGCCATCATCAGCTGTAGTAGAGGTGGGGCTCTGTTTTATGCGAATACAGAGTTCCCAAGACCCACAGCTGATCAGGAAGCAAAAAGCGTATTATCACTGCTGGTTGTTAAATATTCCTCAGTCACAGCAGAGGGATTTCTCAAGAATGATCTAGAGCTGAATGGTTAGATCTCAAGGTACTCACAAGGTACATGGACTTGAACATCCTTATACGACTTAAGAGAAACCCTAATAAAAATGTATCACACCCCATCCTTCTAGGAGGCAAAGAACTACATTCCTACATGTGAAGACAGCTGAAGTAGTTGAACTGTATCATTTCTGTAACAATATTGTATGTTGCACAGATGACATTTTTAAGGAATAAAAGCAAACACAAGAACCTTCTGTAAAAAGCAAAGACAGACAGCTTTCTGCACAAGAGATGAAGTCTATTCCAGACATTTACTGAATTCAGCAGGTCCTAGCACTGACCAGACCCAAATAAGCCTCCCTATATGAAGGCCAATGGAGTATAAATCAGGTCGTCTTTCCACAAACTTCCAAAAAAAGAGAAAAAGCAACATTTAGGTTTCACTGCTCAGGAAGCTTCCAGAGTTTAGTTTGCATTACAGTACAATGGAGTAAGTCACAAACCCGCATTTCTAGCTCTCACTGTTGAAAATAAATTCTTACCTGGAATTAATTACATTGTCTTTATAGCTCTATAGTTCAACTGCATAAAATGAAACAAGATATTTTTAATCATTTCTAGTTAGAAATTCAAAAGCAGCAGAAACCTTCAAGAAAATACAAGGAATAGAAACATGTTACAGCACAGTGAGATAGTAAAAAAGATTCCTCATGTATTCCATAGTATTATTGTTGTCCTTCACTAAAACTCTGAATCTGCTTGCATTAGAAGTAAAAATGCTTTAAGATGCTAGAGAGAAGATAAACTTCTTTATATCCTTCTACCAGCTGAACTGACACACATTCTGTCATGTCAGTAATATTCAAGAAGAAGATCTATGCTGATTGAGCTCAAAGACAGAAATTAAAGCTGAGGCAAGGGCAAAGGACAGAAGGTAGTCTGCTCAGAAAGAAACTGCTTTTAAGCATCCAGCAATAAAACTATGGAAAACACAGAAGGCCATACAGTAGAAATAGTCCTAGAAAGGTGACTGTAAAAGGTGCTTCCTAATCTGCCTTCCAGATAACACAAAGTACTATAAAAATAAAGCCACCTAAGAAAGGATCTTAAGAGCGGAATTCTGCCTTAACTGTGGGGTGATGGAGAACAGGAAGAAGTTACTTCCAAGCAATCAAACTTCTGAATACATGCAAGAAAATTCTTTACTTTTAACAGTAAATTTAGCAGGGCTGACTAACAAGCTTTCAACCCCACTACCAAAACATAACTTCACCTCCTTTTCCACAGTATTCGCAAATAGCATGGGCATTTTTATTTCAGCTGATACAGTTACAGGCACGTAGCCCTGAAACTGTTCTTTACCATAAGCCATAAAGTGAAGCAAGAAAGAAGTTTTAAAAAAACCACAATTTTGACAGAGACATCATTTTGAGCAGTGTTTGCATCTGTCAGCTTCCTACTAGGAAGGCATCTGCCAACGAAGAGACCGACCTCATAGCTCTAACACTCGTAACTCAGCGAGAGCTGCTCTCTCACATTTCCCTTTCTGCAAGAAGAGGTCCAATTAAACAAACTACTTGAGTAAATGCTTTTGAAATTATAGGCTGTATCACATGACTGTAACACATTTAAGTATATAGCTGAAGTAATCACAAAGATCTTACACGTTTCATCAGGCTGGGATAGGACACCACTGCCTGCTACATGAGGGCCTCTTAAAATCAGTTTTCATCTAACAGTAACTTAAGGAATCTTAGACCAATTACCTCAATAAAATTAAAAGAATACTAGATTACAACATAGCTATTGAGCGTGGTATCATCCTATCACACTAGCAGCCAACTCCTATCTAAAATTTCTCCTTAGTAAGCCTCCCTTATTAATTCAGTGTACCGAACTGTTTCCAAGTTCAAGTTAGGTTCTCAAAACAAAAAAATTGTAAGTAACTGCATGCATGTGGAACATATAGGAAATAAAGTAACAGAAGAATCCTTAAATCAGAGCTTTCTTTAAAAAGCAAAATGTTACCTGCAAATGAGCATCACAGATGATCTTTTCATGAGGATTAAAAACACATCAACCACAAAAAAACTGAACCTCTCAAAAGATCAAAATACTTTTTAACATGGGTATTTCTTGGAGAAGGACACACTTGATCTGTTCATGCCTGGTTCATGTCAGCTTACGTGTCCTGATTTCGATACAGGAAATAAAATGAGAGATCACAGGAAGTAAAGCCAGTCTAAATAATATATCCATGATGCTTCATTTCTGGCCAAAGCACACATTTTGATTTTCAGAGAGGTTAAGAAGTTTTCTTCACACAGTAAGACAACATAGAAGAAGAAATTTTACTCATCCTAACAGGAATAAATTAAACATTCAAGTATGAGCTGAACCAATAATTTTTTTCAAAACAACACAATTTGCTCTACTGTTTAGAAGATCTGCTTTTAGACTACAGCTGAGGAAGCTATTCCATGTAAGCAAGTGATTTAAAAAAATAAATAAAAAAAAATCTCATGTGTTTTCACACACACTAAATTTTTGCTTAGATTCATTCACTATCTTTCAAGACTAGTAGTGAAAACTTATCCTTCCCCCAATTTTTTTTTATTTTTCTTTTAAATCATCATTGGATGTGATATTGCTAAATGGTGCAATTATAAAGTAGGAAAGAAGTCCTGGAGGAAAAAAATCTTTACGTAAGGTCAATTTAAATACACAATTTTAAAAGTTTTTGTCTTTGAAGGTGCTAAAAACCTGATGTCAAAACGGGAACTCTAACCAGATCAGGTCAGTAGAGAAACAGATTTATCTTTGTCACTAAGGTCGGTTTTATCTCAGCACATCTGCAGTTTTTGTGAAGTCTGCTTGCACTGTTTGCCTTGCTGGCTCTTAAGGATCTGAGTGGAAAGAGTAAAACAAACAAAGACAACCAAACAATTCATGCATAAGGCCTGTGGATTACCACAGGCTTGTGACAGAAAAACTGTTACCCATCTGGGAAGGGGCAGAAAAATCTTCTCTTGTTTTTCTTTGAAATCAAGGGGACTACTGAGTGAAGGCAGACAGGGCTGACAACCAGAAAGCAGTTTATTTTTAGTCTTTGGAATGAGGCTAACACAGCGTAAGCACAGCTCACTATTAGCTTTGTATTTAATGTGCTAAATGGTCCAAAAAATAGCTAGTCAATCCCTAGTCACCAGAGGGCCTAGAGTATTTCTTGATCTTTAGCCATCTTCAAATGATTATGCTCTGAGAAATTAATAGGACTAGGTACTACTATGACTACAAGTCAAAACACAACAGCATGAGCAAGGACTGATAACCACTTCTTTCTGTCTCCTTCACCTATCCTCCTCACACCACCATACACCAAATTTGATTTTGGATGAATGAAACTCATCCTTCTCACTTTCTTTTTCTTCCTCTTTCCTTCTGTGATTCATTTGCATGTGCAATTAACACATTCTGTTTTTCTTGAGTAGATGGAAAAACAAACATTTACAAATTATAACAGCCAACTCCTTACAGCAAGACAGGCTTAGACATCAGAGAGCTTCCATCTTGGGCTGTCTCTCAAGGTAAAGATGCTTGCTACAAGCAACCTGACATGCAGGTTATATACACGCCACCATCACCTCAGTTTCATTTTTTAAAAGTGTCCCAGTTCACATTTTAAGATAACGAACCTGCTCAGAGCTCCTGGAAGACAAACAATAGAACACAAAACACACAGAAAGTTCTTCAGACAGGTTATAAAGCATGGCAAAGGGAGCACAGTGAACAGGTTTCCTCCACCAGAGTCACTTGACACCTGCATACTGCAGGCCACAGCAGAACAGAGGGACAGTGTCTCTGAGGGACAGAAGAGATTCAGTGTTTGCAAAGAGGGACTAGAATATTTTTTGTTCTTTAGCAATCTTTAAATGATTATGCTTTGAGAAACTAATAGGACTAGAAAAGAAAGTCTTTTCTTTTTTCACAAGGCAGGGAAGGTAGTTATTTGCTTGCTTAGTGAACTCCTCTGTCACTAGAGAGCAGAAAGAAGAGAAAGTTGGTTTATCCTGGCAGTTGAATATGCAGGGGAAAAAAATACCCATCTTACACATTAGGTCTCAGGAGGAAAACTGAAAAAAAAACTGCAGAGATATCCCTAGCATGGAGTTCCCAACAGTCCAATAGCCAGAGCACAGATATATAAATGCAAAATGACCCAGAACATTTTAAATTACACTCAAACTTTGATTTGATTTGCAGCACTGGAACCCTTCAAAAATAAGAGCATTCTGATTTTATACTGAATCTGAATGTGAATAAGAATCACTCTCTGAATATGGCTCACTATCTGAGTATTATGTAAATAAAATATGATGTAGAGAATACATCAGTAAAGGGATCACTTAGCCCACCTTTACATTTGACATTTAAGAAGAGTATTTCAGTGAAGAAGTAGTGTGCAAAACCAGAACAGGCAAAGATAGTTGGACACACATTTAGACAAAGACATCCACACACTGCAGCTGTAACTACTACAAAAAACCCTCCCCTTAAAGTCTCATTTGAAACTGGAGTGCACTGTATGCCAGGCTCTGAATCCAAGATAACTACATGAATGCAAGAATGCAAGTGTAAACTGATCTTCAGTTATAAACTAAGAATATCCTTTAGCTCATCAAGCCCATTAGACTAGATTGCTTCAACAGTGTAGAGACACAAAAGACTCACCCCTATGTAAGTTAACAGAACAACTCCAGAACAAAACATCTCTAAGTAAAAGAACAACATTTTAAGCTTTAACTTTCATATTCCAAGTTCTCTGTGTCAAATATTAGCTACAATATTCAGAGTAGTATTGTTATGCTAATAAGCAAACTGCTACACAGCTACAGGCACCTGGCAAATAACTAATTAGCATTGAGTCTGGCTTTTTGTTTGATAACCGAAGGTAACACTGGGGGGTTGAGGGACCACAGTCATGATTTCTTAAAATCAAACTTAAAGTGAGCACACAGAACTATAAAGCTACTCCTTTAAATTACCACCCATTTTTCACACAGAAATGAGGAAAAAAAAAACCTTAAGAAAACAAGGCAGACATGTACAAGACTACTGTATTTCAAAAGCAAAGTCCAGGTTAAGTGAGTGAACAACATTGTTATTTTGCCAACTAAAACTGAAGATACCTTAAATTCAAACCATTCAATACAGCTACAGATAACAAAAACACAGGCTGGCTGTAAACTCACACAACTCAGTTTCTAACAAGCTCAGCACTAAAGATCTTGAACAAAAAATGGTAAGTGGCTCAGCATCTACAATAAGAGCAGACACCACTTCAGTCCTGCATCTAGAAACTATCTAAGATTATTTTATTTACAACTGTTCAGGCCTTCCTTTGATAAAGTGATTAATGTATTTGCAGCTGACAAGGGACTGCTTATCAGAAGCAGCTGGGAGTTTCAAACATGTGATTGAGTAACAGCAGACTCCAAACTCCCACACAACAGAATACAAATGCCTGTAAGACAATGCAGATCAGGTATGCTGAAATCCTGTAAAACCTTATAACATAAACCGAGCTTTAAACAAAGCTCAAGTAATAGAAAACAGTAGTAAGTTACAGAAATATATCCTTAATTCCACATAGAAAGCCATTACATATTTTTTGGAAGAAAAAAATTCTCTCCCTCAATCACATGAAAGTATTTCACTTATTTCACAGAAGACAGTAGGACTTTTCTGCTGCAGTGCCATCCTATTTCTTGCATGGATCAACCACCGAAGCAGAGCCTGGGGAGGAACTGTGCCAGAAGGTTGGCAGACTTGCACTGTCAGTAAGGCCAGTCAGACCCCAGACCACCACTGTCTTCTCACACTCCCAACGCTGGTGCATTGCAGCAATGGCACCAATTCCCACCAGTACCACTTCCCATATCAGCCCTGATCAGTTCTCTCCACACTCTGACAGGCTACTAGCAGTTACAGTTCATCGCTCTCTTTAGAGAAGTGTTAAGGGTGGATTTGGGGTCTTTTTCCTCACTCAGAAGACAGAGGAAACACTTTCACAGTACCTTCGGTCACAGAGCTGCAAAATAGAGCCATTAGGGACAGTGGTAGGCCCCAGTGCTAGAAAGACACTGAGACAGTCAAGGTAGTTTTAAATACCCAAAGCATTAGAAGTATTTGAAAATGTAAGTAGAGTCCCTCTGAGGCAGAAGTAAGTTCATTACAAGAGAAAGAATAAAAAAAAAAAAAAAAGGTGGTGGTGGAAAGTAATAGATCAACTAAGAATTGGATGTGCAGGGAGGGAAAGAAAGGATTTTCAGCCATACCAGTGTTGGAGCAAGGTCTGTACTAGCTGAAGCCGTTACATGCCACTATGTTCTCACATGAAATGCTAAATTAACCAGCCTCCCTCCTCCCTTTACCTCTCAGTAGCAAAAATGAATGGGTCAAGAATGTTCTGAAGGCACAACTAATAGGCAAGCACTGCCTAATTCCATAAAGATTAGTCAGCTTCACTGGTTCTGGCTATTGTTTGAAAGAAAATGAGCAGGAAGTTTAAAAAGTAATAAAAATATTTACCAGCATATTACACCATGGGAATTATTATATAATCTTTTACACTTTGTGTTATATTAATAAAATTTATATTATCACAGTACAATATTGATGTTTTAGTATTTGACTTCTGAGATACAGGAAATACACCTGGTGAATAGCCCAAAAGACCTCTACCTCTAATCATATTGGCAGAACCAAGTGATGGAACTGGACAAAACCCAAACAAGGACAATTCTTTCACTCCTGAGACCAACTTCCACCTTCACCTGACTGAAAATACAGAACATGCCAGAATTAACACATCATCAAAACTTCATGCCATATGCCTAACTGCATCTCGTGAAGTGGATTTTGGCCAGATAGAAGACAACAAAGAAGAAAATTAGGTTATTCACTCTTTCACTGAAATTCAATACCACCAGTGTGCAGAAGGGTTCCCTCGCCTTGCCCCTTATCCTGAAGGGCAAAAAGAACTGCTTTCTCCTGTTCCTCCAAGTATCTTCAGGAAAATAGAATCACAAAAGAGTTGGGAAGGAACAGCTTCAGAGATTTAAAAGAAAAGAGAATGCGGCAAAGCAGAATAAAAGTCACTGCAAAACAGGTAACGAACAGCTAAGTAGAGCATTCAGCTCAAATGTGGAAAATGACACCTGAGGCACACGTTCCAGTTACTGTTTTGTGGCATCTTTCTCCAACCCTCTGACCAGGAATTTCTTTGCAGAGCTTGCAGGAGGACCACATGGAAACTTTCCTTACACAATTTTAATCCAGTCAGTACAACCCCACAAGAACCTTCAAATGAAAACAACAGCTGGTAAGCACACTTGATTAAATGCTGTATTTGCATATATTTTGCAACAGTCCTGAGATGCCATTACAACCTTCCTTTTCATTTGCAGCTTGATGCCATCCATCACTCATACAGATGAGTCCAATTTACTTTTCAGTCAGCTACCTCATTCATTCTTTTTGGGCTCCACAACTGTATCCACATACATTGGCTCCACATATTATGCCATGCTCAAGCACCTACAGAAGATTTCACTGTAAAATTAAACAAAGACCTGTTTGAAATGCCTACAGCAAACAGGACATAACATAGCCATTATTCACAAGAATGCTCAAGGCTAACCAGGTTACAGGAATGCTTTGTCACAATGCACTGCCAATAGGACTTCCAGTGTAATGTTACCTTCTCATTAACAGAGGTGATTATATCTCAGTTCCCCAACTCTCACACACAAACACCGGTAGAGAGCCAGTCACTGATGAGTTCAGCCACAAGATGCTGAAAGCTTTTCAGCAAAGTAATTGGATCTACTTTCACTAAATTTTATCACTACGTGTGGTGCCTGAAAAAGGAAACCAGCACATGCAATGAAGCAGTTGATTCTCTTTTTTAAATGGCTACTAAGTAAAGAAACAGCCATTGTCAGTTAATAGAAAAAATGATAACATCAGAATTTGCCAGTATAAATGGTCACGTAAGGTAAGTGATTTGGCCTGCAACAGTTTTGCCTGCATTATTAGAGGTGTATCTTACACTAACTATGAAGTTAGGCTCCAAAACAAAAAGCAACAAGAGCCTGAAAATTCATTAAGTGAGCTTTAGAAAGATTACAACAGTATTAAACAATTTGATCATTAAATTGCAGTTTGTAACTTTCAGTAACTTGTAACTAACACACATATTTATCTAAAACCATCATGTAGAAAGTGATTCACACTCACAGTTTAAAAACTAAATCTAGCTTTCGTTTTTCTTCCCAATTAAAAGAAACTCCTTCCCACAAAGCCTCCTCTATCACTTTCCCCCCCTAGATTGCAGAAAAATATTTTTTCACTAATAAAACCAGTAGTATGAAACTTATCATGCACGAGATGTTTCAAAACCAAAATAACAACATTTTGGAGAATGTAAATAGTCCATTACAACCTATTTCAAAACAACTACTGTGTGCAACATGGTTATGTGGAGCTAAGACCTGCACTGTAAAGTCTGCTTATGAACACTAACATCCAGGATTTTGCTATACCATCAAGTTGGGGTTTTTTTGCTCTAAAATCCCTATTGATAAGCCAAACAGTTAATCTCTAAACACACAATGCATAAAAGGGATTATTTCAAACCAGAAAAATGGAAGACACTTATAATCACTACAGCATTCACATTTGAATGACAGCTAAACATAAAGACACATCAAGCATTCAGCCATCTGGAAAGAAGCTGGTATGTTTTTCATATTGTCTATTCTCAAACCCTTAAGGCAAGAGTCAGAGGTTGACCAAGACTTCCATTTAGTGAGATGCTCATTTCATATCTACAGCCATTAATGAACTGCAGTATGAACAATAGGCCAGACTCCTCCACTTTCGTTGAATTCAAAAGACGGTTGTGTCATACCAAGACAAACACTGTGTGTATACTGCCAGATGTATGTTACATTTGAAACATCTCAAGTTACCAAAAAAGACCTACCTAGTGTTGTCCTAGTATCTTTGAATATAGCTTATTTAATAAAACAATGATAGCAATTAATATCTTTTTTTTTTCTTCCAGACAGGAAAGAATACGATGTCAACATACATAACTGCAAAATTCGTGATATATTAATAATCAGAACCAAAGTGGGTATTCAGCCTCTATTCAGATTTAAATGGAAGTGAACATTGCTGCAGTAAAACAAACAAACAAAAAATACCCCCAAAAACCCAAATGAACAGAAAAAAAACCCACACATTGCAAGTACAGCTAGCACAGAGCTGGGATGAGGAAGTGAGAAGGATCACAGAATCACAGAATAGTTTGGGTTGGAAGGGACCTTTAAAGGTCATCTAGTCCAACCCCCCTGCCGTGGGCTGACGTAGTCCAACTTTAGCACTACATTTTTAATACTACATGAAAGGTCTAATAAGAAAAGGCACACTGCATGTACAAAAGAAAACCATCTACTCCTTTCAGTTTCTGACTTGCTGCAATTACTCCCCCACAACACACAAAATCTAATTTAAATGGAAGATGGCCTAAACCAACATTTTTCCAGACTCAAGGATTAAGGGGTCAACACTGGCATACTCCCATCTGATCCATCTTACTTCAAGTGGAAATATATGAAAAGGATAAGAGTTTAGAGCAATTTTGTTCTGTTGACAGTTTCGAAAAATAAGTGGATTGAATACAACAGTAATAATCATAAGGAGAAGAAAACCCTCAGAAGTAATATATTTAAAATGCATAGGCCATGAGTGTTCTTTCAAGCATTTGAGTTATGTTGAGTATTTTGAGCAAAAATGAATTCTTAATTTTGCTATTTGTAAAGCCAGTGGAGTGGTTTCTATGAGGGCTTTTCAGGTAAAGTTAGTATCTCCCATCAGTCAGCAGCTGAATGAAAGCTAGCCAAGTAACTGTTCCTGAAACATTAATACAGAAGACCTCTCTGGATTTTCAAGTGCTAATCTTCTTGCCTAACATAGAGGAGTCATCATTTATCATTGACAGAACAGACCCTAATTTCCCCCCCCCGAACATCTACTATTTCACAGCAGTCTAAACAAAGCCTGCATCATGACTACTACTATGCGAACACTGGTCTTCCTCTATGCACAATGTCAAAATGTCAATGAACCTTCTCCTTTTTGTTGCCCAACACAACTATTTCGTTTCCAGCTTTTCAGGGAGTTTTCTTTTTGTAGCTTATAATGTCAGGAACTCCTGAAACATTTGTTCAGAATACATTCATTACAGCCAGCAGGGGAAAATTCATTGTGAATTGGCAGCAGCTAGGTTTTTCAAATGAGCCTAATTCTGTGGGAGCTGAGCATGTTAACTCCCTTCAGTCCTTGGAAAAATCTCAGCAAGTCTTTCTACCCCATGCAAGACATGGGAAGATTCAATTCAAGGAAGCAATCTCCTTTCCAATCTTCTATTCTTTGGGCAAAGAACAGGTTGAGGTGCCAGAAGCAAGATGACAGCCAAATTTCCAACATCAGCTAAAAAAAACCATGACATATACGTTAAATAAGGCAACTGCTAGAAACAGACTTCTGAAAAAATATGCCAATAAAGTAAATGCGATATTAGTATACTGTTGTAACCTATCTTACAGAATGGGAAGGGGGAGGAGGAGGGCAACCTAGCGGAAAAGACAAAGACAATTTCTATTGAAAATCTCAGAAGAGTGAGTAATCTAAAGAAAATACAATCAAATTCAATGAGTCAAAGCAAAGTATGCCACATATTTGGCATACTAGAGCAGACCAGATATTTCCTCAGCTTTAGTTGTCCTTACTCAGTATGAAATAAGCCAGCTTGTAAAAATAGTCCAATAGATTGCTGACAACCCCTTACTATAGCCAATTATTTTATTTATTAGAAAAAAATGCTATACCTTAAAAAAAATCATTGTTATAGCCAACAACTTTTTAACTCAATGTGAGCGGAAGGAACGTGGTTTGGAGGTAAACTGCATTTTCATAGAGTTCACTATATATAGACATTTAATTGATGCAATAATGTATTTGCCTCATTTTTTCCTTCAAGCTTAACGAATACTGGTATTTTTTTCTAAATGAAAGCCCTCTGGATTCTTTACTCAGCAAAAATCTTCCTGTATGACTTCTGGTTTCCATACAGGCTTTCATGTAGACTAACTCACAGTTCAAGTAAAAAGTAACATATTTAATAATAACTTCTTTAAAGAAATAACTTAAGTAGCAAATGGAAGATTATTTTAAAAGCAGAAGCTTGTTTCAGTTTAAAAATGTACAGGTGAGAAGCAGGACAATCATCCAATTTACTGATGACAAAGTATGACACAGGCTAGAGGATCAACAGAGGAAGTTATCCACTTGGTTTTGTCCTGGATACACTAAGGAAGTTTTCATTGCACAACTGCATAGGCCTTGCCACCCGTGAAAGGGAAAAGGTATGACTAAGCCTTTCAAGGCTTAAACTGCTGCAAAACAGCAAACTCACTTTGATCAGATCTGTAGAACCCCTGAATTACTTCTACTTTTAGAAGAGCTACAGACACGTTGTCACAAGTAGCCTCGTTTATTGCTTCCCCTATGTCTGCACTACTGTACTTCTGTCCTACCTTTGTGGTGTTTAGCATCTAGGATAAATCCAACAAAAATTCTGAAATGAGAACCCTCCATCAGAATCCTTACTGAACTAGTTAAGAAAGCCTCATAGAAAAGGTTACAGCTGGCAGAATGAGAATTTCAATAGCTGCTCAACCAGGGATCCACAGGAAAGACATTCTGCAACTGACCTCTAGGCAGGAGTTGCAGTGTTAGACAGCACATGCAGTTCTGAAAAGCTATGGAGGAAGAAGTTAGTTAAGCAGAGCTCCAGGTCACATACTATCTTATTCATAAAACTCATCACTTACAAAAGGTCTGTATCCAAATCAGTCTACAGCCAACACTTCCACTAACAGCAAAGTCTTAAGCCTTAAGTTTGCAGTCTGGCTTATGCTCAGAAATAAAAAAGTTGGCAAGCAGAGAATGTTAGCGGAAAGCTTTGTAACACTCAAAACACTATCCATCAAATTCAGCACCAAACGAGTGTCACAGGGGATTATTAAAAAAAATTATCATAGACAGTTTAGGCAAAGGTCACAGCAGGCAAACTGTGCCGCCAAGAACTGAATTCAACAAAAAGTGCCTCACCTACAGCAAGTGAAGTGAATGGTACCTATATTCCATAGTAGACAGACTCCTTAAAACATAGGAAAATGGTGGAATTATACCCCAAACCCTCTACATGAAATACTGGCCTTACCACCATTAATGACACCCAGCACTGCAAAACTAAGAAAAAAAGGAAAAAGACTAGGAAAGACTATATGCCCTCCAAACTTCTAGTTTGAGGAGAAACATAAATAAGGAGCTACCTCTATATGGACATCACCGACATCTATAAAGATGCATTTAATTTAAGTCTGCCTGCCCCACAGACACACCAGCCAAGAAAACAGCTGCAGAGCAGCACATGCATCTTTTCAACCAGTCACCTTCTGTAGCAGCTAAAGATCACCCATCTACTTACTGGAAGGACAGAACCTTGTAACGATAGCTTTCAGGGAAATGTGAAAACACTAACTACTTTACCAGCACCTTTCACAGGAAATAATCCTCAACTGTAGGATGGCCTACAGGTGGATGCTCAAAGTCCATTCCAGAGTTCGAACACAGGACAAATCCACCACATACAGGGGATTAACCCATCAGGATTTGTGACTTGTCTCTCCTTCAAAGGTCCAAATAGAGACATGCTGGATTCTAACCCCTTCGGAGGTGGAACTACTCTTAGTTCACCTGTACACTGACACCCAAATAAAAGAAACAGGAGTGATTGTGTAAAGTAATTTTTTCCCCCTCTCAGAAAATCTATAACTTAGATATTCAGGTTTGCCAATAAAGATCAGCTCAGCTGTTGATGGACTGATGAGAATGAGATAGTATCTTCTGCAACAATCTGAAGGTTTTCTAAGGTTTTAGGGAAGAGAAATGAACAGAGGAACTGATTAGTCAAAGAAAACAATAAAGCAACACGATTGTCCAGGAATGCAGGTCTCAGAGCTTCTTTGGATTGTATCTAATTCTCCTTTAGTCTAAGCACTCAATTTTCTGCTACTGATTGAGAAATTACTGCATTTTTGTAAAGGAAAATGATAGGGAGGGTGCATGTTAAGATTCACCAATAGCTAGTATTTTGTTGGGAATCTGGAAAACATTCTATCAGATAAGCTGTACTGCAAAACCATTTGGCTCAATGGAGCCTCATCTTTGAAGTCAAATCCCTAGCCAGAAAAAAAAAAGACCCCAAACAGAGCCAGTTGTTAGCCTCTACCCATCAGATTGAATTCTGTGATTCCAAATATCAGTCTTTGTTAGACTACAATCATTCATCTTCCTCCCTATCTACCATTCATATGAATGGTATCCTTATTACCAGCTGTAAGAAGCATGTTCATTCAAGCATTCTGTAGTTTTCTTTTTCATACATGTAATAACCACTAAAGAAAAGCATTGAAGTAAAAGGTCTCACTGCAGCAATAAATGCATCCTCATGAAACCAACGAGCAACTTGTCTAAACCTCGCAATTCAGGAGCATTCCCAAGAGCAAATCTAAGCACTGGAGTAGTGCTACGGCACCTGCCACAAGAAAGCAAAGCCATCAGTTCTGTATGGATGGACTGGTGGCATAAGAATTACAGGTTTACACTGGCAAGTAAGACAGATTTTGATGACGTTAAAACATTACAACAGTTCACTTAATGGAGGTGTCTATAGCACAACCACTAGGCATAAGAAAAAAAAAACATTTACAGAATCAAGTCTTACATATTTCCTCTTTAACATGAGGATAACGGTCCAAAAAAAGTCCTATCCAGTGCAATCAGTAATTTCTTTTAACACAAAGTTTTCTTTACAAATAAGTTATTGAAGTAATCCTATGTAAGAAATAAAGTACTGATGATAAGACTTATAGACCTACGACAACAACATATAACCTGAGGGGAACAAACAATGCTTTTATTAAGGAAGATACTACGCAAGTACTGCATAGACTTCTCTTCCAAAAGTTCTTGTAACATGCTGATTTTCTTAATTTTTCATATGAAGCAGCTTCCTCAGTTTACCAATGTATCTAGGGCACTATCTGGTCAGTGGAATTTAGAAGTCCATTTCTATCAACAAGTTATTCACATGAGCCCATCATTTCTGTTTTCGTCAGTTCTCTGACATAAAATGGGTACATCTTTATGCATAAGCAAGACTCAAGAATGAAATATAAAAACACAAAGCACAATCTGTTTTCAATGATACTAATTGCTCAAGACCTTTAGCGTTATATTCATCAAGGATGAAACACAGGCATCTTAATATTGGGCTAGAGGGAGTTTTCAATAATGAAGCAATAGGTCTTCACGCCTAGGAAAGCTGCAGTTATGACATTAGCATCATTAGGAAAGCCTAAAGAATGTTCTGCTCAATGGGGGAGGAAATCTGCTGCTTCAGTAGCAGGATGCGAGACTCTGCACAATATGGTGCGATTCAACTGACCTATCATACTGAACAAGTAAGGAGGAAAGTATAGTCACATAACATGAACCATTATTCGCAAATAACTGTATCTGTTAAATACAAAAACATTAAGTTTTTAAGAAAATACCAATAGAACACAACCCTCCATTTTCAAATATGTAGCAAAAATATTAAAGCTGAATTTTATGCAACAAGAAAAGCACCTCCCAGTTCCATCCTATGCCAGAAGGAATTCTTTTTTTTTTTTTTTTTTAAGACTATCATACTACATGGTGCTTCCCAAGTTGGAAATAAATACACTAAAAATACCATTTGGAGTTTAAATTCCTTCTTCACAAATTCATACAAGACTACTCAGAGTTCATCTTCAACTAGGCAAAGAGCAATAGGAAGCACTCACTACTGAGAACTCTGTAATGCTCTTCAATGTCTTCCTTCTATGACTGTTCTAACACTCAGTTATTACAAAATCTTTGGTGTCTCTCATGTGATAACAATTGAATAGTACTCAGAACTTGATAAAAATGATTTGGGAGACAAAAATGAAAAGTCTATTATCATATACACTGAAGCCTGACCTGCAATATTTTCAGGGTGAGTTATTCTCATTTTGCCTACTGAATTTCCACCAGTTTTATCCAGCTCTGCCCTTCACCTGAGCTCCCCTGAAACACCTTAACATCAGGTAACTTAATATTCAGCCAAAAGCCCAAGTCACTGGCAGTAGTCTACTTCTTAAAAAGACAAAGGGATCCAAAAATTTCTTTTTCAGGTTATGTAAGTACATAATGTCCTGTAAGACATTTTGTATGACTAAGTCCAATGGCAGGTTTTCTGTTTGGATTATAAACACCTGTTAGAAAGAGAAAAGGAGACTGGAAATCTACCAAAATCTCATTACATCAACACTAGCGGCTATGACGCAGCACAGCAGCAGACATTTTATGCAAAAGTGGTAAAAAGGCAGGCACTTCTTACCTCTCAGTTTTTGAGGATCACTGTAAAAGTGATCCTGAAAATTCTTTAAGAAACCCAAAATTCTGCCACTTGAAAGCTATTTCCAGTCTCAATGAAATATCACCACCAGTGTTATTAAGTTAATAACAGAGTTTGTATCATTTGTCTCCTTCCCTTTTCTTTACTCCCCCTACTTACACAGCCTGTCTTTCTATATATGAATCAGTTACCCATAAACTCATACAACAGTAATGGAAAAGCAGTGTATCAAGTTATAATCTCCTTTTTTAGTATGATATCATAGTGGACAAACCTGAAGACTGAATGCAGAAGCAATAATTAAACTGTCCGTTGAAATACCAGTTTCCAAGACAATGTAAAAGCTCACTAACATACTGTAGCTGACTGAGCAATACTAAGACAAATATGGGAATGAATAGTTAAAACATTTCCTAGCAAAAAAAGTACTTAAAAACAGAGCTTAGTTTTGGTAAAACAAAGATTATGCATTAACCCCATCCCTATTAGAGCATAAAACAACTTTCTAAGACAAACTGGGGTAGAAAAAAAAAAAACTAGAGACCAGGTCCAAGACAAAAATGCCACACAAATACCACTGTATTACTCTGCCTTTATAAAGGAGTAAATACTTACGATTTGCCCAAAACAGAAAAATGTTCATAACAAAGGACTTCTTTCAAAACTTTCCACACATCTTCTGAAGAAATCTGTCATGTTTTTGCAAACATTTTTTGTAAGCATAGTTTGGAGACAAAATAAATTGTCATTTTCCCTACCCCCAATGTTTTTAGACAAACTACAAGAACATTTAGTACTCCTTCTGCTTGCTGGCTGATTTACAACAGCAATACATAATTCCAGAAAACTAATTATCATGTTGTAGGGCAAGCAAGAACAGGAAGAAAAGGGAAAAGTATTTTATTAGTAGGAATCAGCAACCGATATAGACACTCAACCTGCAGCATTAGCTCTTTAAATGCATCTAATTTGGGCAAGATAGCCAATACTGTGCAAACAACCCACTGTTTTCACTATAATCAAAAATGCACCGTTCTTGAATCAACTTAGTCACTATTTTATTGCTTCCTACTCAGTCAGACTGCCAATTAAAAATACCATTACCATTCCAGAATCAACTGCTGGCTTCTGTACATTCTCATCAGTGGAAACACACACTCCAATGCCCCTAACAACTGGAGACCAAGTCCCCGTAAGACAGTTCATCTAATATTTGATTGTCTGTGTCAGCATTCCCAAAGGGAGGCCCACAAAGACTGTGAAAGTGAGCCACTCAAGAATTTAACTGTGCTTAAAATGACAAATTTTAAACTGATATTTAAATGACAAATTGCAGTGCTTATTATTTTTGCTACATGGCTTCCATGTCCCACCCACTCAGCTGGCTTCTAAGAACAAGACTTCAGACAGCCGCAGTAGTCACTTCAAGCAAGTCATCTAGGTAAGTGCCATGCATGCAAACATGAGTAAATTGATACACAGATGATAAACACCACTTCCCCATCTCTGGCTCCTCCAGAAAGATACAGAACATCTCGAGCAGCAAGATGTTTTCATACATTTTTCCTGGGAAAAGTTTCACTGCAGCTTAAAGAAAAGTCACTGCGGATTTCACTTGCTAGTCTCACAGCCATTCTTTTCCCTGGGCGTACATCTCCTTCTGTACCAACAGCATTAAAGGCCTTTGAGTTAGCAAACTAGCATCTCCAGCTGAACCAAGGGCTTCACTACAAAGCTGGTAATTCAAGTATTGCCTCCTACTTGGGGGGAGCAGCATTTCAAAGGGGAGAAATATGAGCACAACAGTGCATTTAGCTTGAATCCATTTACCCCCCGTATGCATTGAGGAATGGCTTTCAACAGGACCACACAGACCCAGACAACACCGCAAGAGCATATGGAACCTTCACCCTTCAGTGCTGACCCAGAACCCCTCTTTCACCCTCTCTCATCCACATACTCAGGAAAAAAAAAACCAAACAAAAGGTCTCTCACAATTCACTGTAAAACAACCAACGACATACCTTGTCTTGCTTCCAAGGGCTATTCCTTATAGCCACAGAGAAGCAAACACAGTAACAACAGGCACAGTAACTCAAGTATTTTGCAGTACATCTGCTCTCACTCAAGCAAAGAATCCTAAATACAACAGATAACATGCAAGTGCTCCCCAAGGCACCAAAAATACCAAGTCACAAGAAATACTAAGGGACTGGGCTGACAATAAGGAATCATTAATCCTACTGTATCTACCGGACAGCCTGAAGCCTTAACACACACATTACTAAAGAGCAACAAAAGCAGATCCTGAGTCACAAAAAAGTTCCACCAAGCTTCATTTCACCAGAACACAAGTTACTTTCTGAGATGACAGTCCTTTCCCCGAAAATCTATTTACAATTCTCACAAAGCAGCTGATCAACAAAATGTTTTCTTAAACATCTAAGACTATTCACATCATGAAATCCCAGAGCACAGAAATCTTAGTTGATACTGTAATACAGACAATAGTTCATAAGTCCAGACAGTTATTTGTATCCTCCAGTGAATCAGACAAGATCTGCCCATTCAGAACTGCAACAGTACCTCTAAAACCCACTGCTAAGCTCAGCAGCATCAAAAAATAATCACTATCTGATTTTTCAGCTGAAACAATGGCCCAGTATTTTGTTTTAGTTAACAGAGCAATTGAGCCTTCATGACCAAACCTTGCCAACACAGCCCAGCCAAGAAACCACATCAAACTTGCTAAGAAAACGCAGCAGGCTACAATAAGCAACTGCCTGCACAGTTCTCAGCTATTTACCAAGTCTCACAGAAGTGAGAGACTTAGTCATTTACTGCATCAACTTTCCTCTCACTACAAGTATAAAGAAGTGCTGAGTACTTCAAACCAATTAAAAATTTTGCTATTTTTATACACAGAAATCCAAATATTTTACAATATACATGAATTAACATTCTAATCTCGTATCTTCCCCTTTACCAGACAAGTGACTGCAGTGTAATAGCAAAACTAGCTTCCAGAACAACCCCCAAAATACAGAGCCTCTCACACACATTTTTGTGGTATTTGACAGTACCATAACTAATAAAAATTTCCCAAAGCTTGTATCCTAGCTACCTTTTTAATTTTCCTTTCTGCAACTATGAAAGATATTCCTTGTATCAATATTACTCCCTTCTACAAATACTTTAGCACTTCAACAATACCATTTTCCACTTCGTTCTTTTAAAAGATTTTAACACTGGAAAAAAAATTATACAAAGAACACTTAACATGCCAACAGAAACAGCAGCATTCTGCCACAGGAAGTATTCCAAACATTCTAAATATTTTGAAAAGAAAAACAAATCTTCAGTTATCTTTAACATAAACCTGTTTATGTGCCCATACCTCACAGCAGATTTTAGCTGCTGATTATCTTGAGATAATCCCATTCTCTGTAAGATTCTACATTTTTGTAAAGGAAGTTAATTTTAGAAAGCCGATGGAAGGAAAACAGTAAAACATCAAGTCCATCCATGTTAGATTGGACAAAAACTCTCCACAAGGTAATAAAATTGTTTGTGACTTCTGTATGATCTATTTTACCAACCCTAAATTTTCTCTCAGGAAAGAGCACTAACTGAGTGATGCTTGACAAGATAAGAGAAAATAATTTATCTTTTTGGCTAGTTGCACTGCGAATCATGTAGACTGAAAACAAACTAATCAAAGCACTGCAAGAGAACTGGTTAAATTTCCAGTGAACAGAGGGAGAGAGGGTGCACAAGTCATAAAACTTTCTTCAGTGACTTGAATGAAAACCTGTTCTCTATTTTTCAGGTCCTTAGGTTGCTTCCCCCACCCTGCCTCTTTACACATCCTTGTACAAGCTCTGAATCACCATTACTCGAGGTGATCAGCAATTTTTTAACAAACTGGCTTGTATCCCCTTTGTCCATCTACAATGCAGAATAGGGAACTCAGGACTTCTATAAGGAAATAGCCAGAAAAAAAGTTTTATTAGCAAAGGCAAGAAATACAACAAGGTCAGAAGCATGAACTCTGGCCTCTGGCTGTCCTATAGAGAAAGGCTGGATGATTTTGACCTCACACTGAAGCAGACATACGAGATGACTGCTTAGCATAAAAATAATTTTCTTTAAATATTACCTAAATAGCAAACTGGGTACAAAATCATGAGAAACTAACTGGACTGTAGTACATCTTAAATGTCCGGCATTTATCTGAACCTTTCTCAAGTTGCTGGAATTTCTCTCCTATAAATTGCTTATTGAGCCTTCTAGAAGAGTCAGGGCCTTTACCTAGAAATGCAGACACCCTTCTACTCCTTTCTAAAGGAATGAAAAAAAAAAAAAAAGAAGAGAGAAGGAAAGGCATTTCAAGTATTTATACAAAAGCTTTGTAGGCCACCTTTCAGCCATCATCATGAGACTAATCCCAATGTCATCACAAGAACAAACCAAAGCTGAAATCAAATTTTAAATTTCTAAGTTCAACTCAGCTGAAAGTAATTCTGTTTCTGATAAACCCCACGCTTGAACAGAGACCATACGCCTATTTTAGTACTCTGAACCATACTTCAGTGCAAAAGATCTCATTGACTGTTGGCCGTAACAAGCACCAAGAACTCTATAAACATTTTGCAGTTATGACACACATGCAATATTCATTAGGAAAAAGATTCTTTCATACAAAATATTTATCATTTACGTATCTTAAGGCAGGTTAAAGCACTACACTTGCTCAGGAAGACTAGCATGGTGACCACTATAATCTCTATCACAGAGCAGCCTCAGCTGTTCATGATGGATTTAACATATCAGTAGCAAGTTTCTCTCAAAATAAACCAGTAAGAACAAGAATTTTACTTCCAGTTTTGCACTCAGGATATCAAACAATTGATTGGGCACAGAAGAAACCAGCACAGGGCACAAAATAGATCCCACGAGCCATTGGCTGTACTTTTTATTCAGATGTCTTCGGAGGATGGACAATCCTGCAAGCCCTTAATTCAGGGCTTGTAACTGGAATCTCTTTCGCAAAGCAGTATTTGCAACACTAGGCCTTTCATCAATATTAAACAGTATCCCATTAGCCTTCAGCACCTGCCTCTTGGAGGAACAAGAAAAAAAGTATTTTTATGCTCAATTAGGTACAACCTAAGAAAATCTCGAGCTCCTTTCATGTTAAGGAAGTCGTCTATCCTTGCAGATAGCACCACACAGAGCAGCTGATGCCAGAAAACACAAGCTTTAATGGAAATAACAAGTTAGGTTTGTGTCAGTATCAAGTTTGTCAGTCAACATGCACAGCAATAACATAAGAAATCTTAAAACATGTAAAATAAGCCATGCTAGCTTGTTAACTGAGTAGAACACACTCTCAGCCCACCAGCATCACACAAAGTATCTGGCAGGGGGATTCACAGCACGGGCCCACGCGGGACGGGCGCCACCAAGACCATACCCCGTGGGCCCCACGACCGCGG
>NW_008824035.1:4911253-4915542 GCF_000699105.1 Pygoscelis adeliae
AGCCCGCCGCGGGCCCCGTGGGGTACGCTGCCCCGCATAGCCCGCGCCGCGCAAAGCGGAGCAACTCTGCACCCTCCCTGTGCGGCCTGGGGACGGGTGCCCACCGCACCCCCTGCGCTGTGCAGAGCGGGGCACGCAGGCTGCACCCATGCAGCAGCACTCACGCAGCAGCTCTCTGTCCAGTCCTTGCAGGCGGTGACCGGCATGAAATGCTGACTTGTAGCAGCTCGTTACAGGGGCATCGCGCTGTACCACACGGCTCTGCGAGGGAATGACACTCTGGTCTGCCCTAACAGGCTTAACAGCCCTCCCTGCCAGCACAGCAGTACTCCTGCACAGCACTGGTTTGTACCACTGTGGGCACAGCGCACCCCTCACTGCACAGCCTCCTGACATAGCACGGGGCACGCACGCACACAGCAGGCCCTTTGTCACACAAAATACAGCTAGAGAGAGAGAATGTGCAGTAACCTGCACTGTGGTGCAATGACAAGGGCCACACCACAGCCCTTGCCCTGCCAAGCAGTGAAACACACACGCATGCACAGTTATGTGCTGCCCAGCCCTGACCTACTGAGACAGTGACGCAGGACCTCACACATACCTTGCCACGCCACACAGCAACTTGCAGGCACTCCTAAGCGCTGTATCTACTCTGCACCATACAGCAACACACACAGAAACACATCAGCCCAATACAGCAACAGCCCATACCCTTCAACATGTGGTATGGCAAAGCCACACAACCTGCACGATGGGATGTCAGGCTCTGCAGCACTCTCCAGACACACGCTACTCTGCAAAGTACATTTTTCTGTACCACACAGTACCGAGTAGTGCCCCTGCATCTTAACTACCACCAGATCACATACAACGTAGTGCAAATACATGAGACTGCCCAATACCATTACAATCATAACATCGACCTACACACAGAGGTGTGTACAACTGAAAATCACCACAAAGCAAAGAAAAAGTAATCTAAAAATACCTCTAAACCAGAGCATGACATCATACAGCACAAGGGACTGTTGCTGCAGTAAAAATAAATGCCCCACCAACTCAGATTAGCGTTCAAACAGGCGGTCTACACCCTGTGCTGTATAACATAACCAAATGATAGTACCAGAGAAGTTGCAGTGGAAGGGGGCCAAAACAGCCTAAGTTGGAGGTTGAAGTGACTAGTGAAGTTTTGGGATGAGATGGGGATAGAGCCACGTAAACTCCAGCAAGCAGAAAGTTTATGCTGGTTCCTTAGGAGCAGGCACAGGCTGTGTGGGACTGTTGCAGTGGTAAACAATTCCTCCTTTCCTTTTCAAATCCGGATGTGTCTGCCACCAGCCCGCAGCATTTCAGAGCAAATCTCAGGGAAATAATCTATTAAACCGTATATAGAACTGCTTTCCCTGGGTATGTACGTGTGTTCGCATGTGCAAGCGCACAAATGTGCATCCCATATGCTTTGAACCAGAAAAAAATGACTTTTTTTTCCCCTCCAGAGCAAAGAAGCAATGCGAAGGAACAGGAATATTCTGTTTCTTCAGGAAACACCATGGGTAACGCAGCACAGCTTGCAGGCCAGAAACATGCCCAGGGCGAGTAGGGCAGTGCTGGGTATGCTAGGGGCAGCTGAAAGGTTCCCTGGACTCAGCCCACGCGGCCATCCCAGACCCACTGCTGGGTCCCCACCGGCTCAGCCCCAAGCCAGCTCACCGCTGGCTCCCAGCAGCGGAGCAGGGCCCAACAGTTTCTCATGGGTCAGCGCCACTGTAAAGCATTCATTGCACTAAATCATTATTCCTCCCAACTGCTGGAGGGACCAGCAGGTCAGCTAGGCTACGGAAATGATTCACATGAAAAATAATCAAGGAGGGGAAAAGGGAAGACTTGGTATAACTCCTAGTGATTCCGTAAGCTGAGTTTGTAAGGAGGGAGCAGCAGGGGTACATGGGACAGTGAGGCAACAGCTCCTCACGCCTTTCTTTGCTCTTGAGAAATGGTGAGGGGGAGCAGTCCCACACAGCAGCCTCAGAGCTGAGTCAGTGGGAGCGGGAGGCAGGAGGAGTTCAAGGCACTCCTCTACCTCAGCTGCTGACTCGCTGGTCGGAAGCCTGGGTCTCTGTGATTATATGGCTTTGGCTACAGAGTACAGGGGGGGTTGGGTTAATAATTGACTGTGAACATAAAGGCTTCTCTCTGTTTCTCTCTCCCTTTCCCCCTCTCTGTTTCTGAGCAAGGTCTGACACATTCAGGAAAAAATGTGGTATGAATTCTTTTCTCCAGTTCTGAAAAGAGCAGGTGACATGCACTGTAACTGGAGTTGGATGGAGCTTGTTGACAGAGATAGTGTCTTGTGTTAGACCACCTGATATGTCTGGAAAAAATTAAAACAAGTTTGGCCCCAACTTCATCCCTGAAGCATAAGCAGTAGGTTTCAAAGTGTTTATGGTTAGACTATAAGGACCTATAAGTTATTTCAGAAAGGAAGAAAATAAAAGATTTTCTTTAAATGTGCGTGCGTGCTAAGTATCTTACAGAAACTGAGATTGTATTTAATTATAACACATCAACAAGGGGGAGGGAGGAAAGGTTGCAGAGGACTCACCAGTGTGTTTACTGTCTGATAATGTTTGTTTGAAAGTTATGCATGGTATTGCAAATAAGACATTATTGTGTTCTGGGTGCACTACACATTTGTTTATGCTGAAACAGTCTGAAAGTCTTTGAAGCCAGCTGGTAACAATTAACACCTACAAAGAAAGTTTTACCTGTAACTATCTCTGGGACTTCAGTCTGCACAACTTTCTGAAAAGAAACTCTTTCCTTTATCAGAGAGCTGGCCATGATATTTTTCTTCTTGGGGTGGGGAGCAAGAAGGACACAGCACTTTTTTCCAAAAGTAAGTTCCTCCAATGCAGCTAACAGTGTGGCAAGAAAAGCTGTCATATTGGCACAGCTGAGAAGCCAAGTATAGGAGGACCAAGAGTGTTGAACTGGAATACCCATAGAACACTTCTTAAGAAACTACAGCCAATAGGGTGAAAGACAGCTGAAGGTAATTTTTACTTATCAGGTCTCTACATCATTTGCTCCTGCATGGGATCATCAGGAATTATGACAAAATAATACTTTCCTGGAAAAAAATATACCCCACGAACCTTTGAGAGCTGAAGCCTTCCAAACCCCAAAGCAGCAGCAGGGTCACATACATCTCTTTTTGTTGGGCACACAAAACTTCTAAGAACCAGGCCATCAACATCATCCTTATGCTCACTTTAAACTTACTTAGAATAAAATACAACAACTTTTAAAACTGATTAATAATGAGGTCTTGTTTTTACTATACTGTTGTGCTTTGAAGAGAGGCTGCCTGCTTGGTTCTTTTACAGAAATCTAAACCATATTTCATTCTAAGGAGATCATCATCCAGCTAATGCTGTAAGCAGCGTAAACTGGCTTTGCCCCCCAGAGGAGTACTTCTGCTTCCTCCCTGCCCCAGCTGTTTGTTCCCATCCATTCCTGTTCGTGTGCCAGCACACACAGTTGTAGGTCTGTGCAATGAGATGCTGTGGAAATTAATTTTTTTGCCAGATTAGCTTTCAGCCAAATCAGTTCTGCAGAAACCAGAAAATCAGGAGAAATCAGAACTCAGTTCCATAATGGGGTTTAAAGCCTGTGCTGGCCCAAGGGAGGGCATGGCACAGCAAGACGGCAGCAGCCTTTTTCTTTTGGTTTATACCAGCTTACAGCGCTTGGCAGGCAGCCTAGTTACAAGAGTTTCAGACATAAATACATATACATATCCATGCGATAATATTCATAACATTCATGTATCAGTTTCATGAGAGGGGATGAGCAGATTTAACAGCTCATTGTTGCTGAAGGCTACTACTGTTGTCTTCCTCCCCTCCCATTGCCCTTTCCCACCTGATGCTTCCTAGATATCTCCATGAGCCATTTCAGTTCATCAGTCTGGTAGAAAACTAACACATAAAAAAGGAAAGGATTGTTTTCTGCTTTGTTGGCAAGCTAAGGCTGCTCAGCTAAGGGTCTGACAAATCCCAGAGCAGTCTGGAGAGCTAGAGCAGGGCCACATGGCTGGGATCAGGAAGGGGAATGGACAAGACCTCCACTTCCATAGAATCATAGAATCACAGAATCATTTAGGTGGGAAAAGACCCTTAAGATCATCAAGTCCAACCATTAACCTAGCACTGCCAAGTCCACCACTAAACCACATCCCTAAGCACCACATCTACATGTCTTTTAAATACTTCCAGGGATGGTGA
>NW_008824035.1:4915981-4938543 GCF_000699105.1 Pygoscelis adeliae
AGGTCCTCTTCCGCCAGGCAGCTTTCCAGCCACTCTTCCCCAAGCCTGTAGCGCTGCATGGGGTTGTTGTGGCCCAAGTGCAGGACCCGGCACTTGGCCTTGTTGAATCTCATACAGTTGGCCTCGGCCCATCAGTCCAGCCTGTCCAGGTCCCTCTGCAGAGCCTTCCTACCCTCGAGCAGATCAACACTCCCACCCAACTTGGTGTCATCTGCAAACTTACCGAGGGTGCACTCGATCCCCTCAACCAGATCATTGATAAAGATATTAAACAGAACTGGCCCCAATACTGAGCCCATCAACCATGATAAGCCGTTGTATTAGCATATTTGCCCAAATGACTGCTTAGCATATCTACTGCACTTTTCATGTGTGCAAGGCATCCCCTCTGGCTCCTCTCCACACAGACTGCAGGCTGTCAGGACCATCCACTCAGCTCTTGAGCTCCTGAGCACCAAATCAGAAACTCTGCAGCCCCAACATCAAGTGCTGACCAGGTATAAGCTCACTTTATTACCATCATCGTCACTTGTGCTAGATCAGTCCTCCACATAAAAGCGCAGGGTTTCCATCTCATTTGTGCTGTTTTGTAGGACAGCAGTGTGGTCACATCTCCATGCCAAACCTAGGTAAGTGCCTTACCAAGCAGTACCTTGGTACTGCTAGGTGTCTCCTGCTGTACAGATACTGTACCAATAATGCAGCCCCACTAGCATCCCTGCCCTCCCTCCTGCCCTTTCCCGCAGTGGTATCACGTTAGCACAGCGCCAGCCAGAGGACTAGAATTTAAGACTTCTGAATTCATATTTTTCTAAGCTGAACGGCTCTTACAGTTTCTCTGTTATAACTGGAAATTGCAATAAGGATAATCAGTACTTTGCTTTTATATCTATGAGGCTTTATCTAAAGATCCCAAAACAGTCAGCAAATGCCAGTGAAGATTCACAAGTATTGTGCCAGCAGACATGGACTGGTTAAGCAACTTGCCTAAAAACACAACGGAATTTTTCCTAGTTTTGCTGCTAACAAGACAACACAAGTTTTGACCTTTAATTTTTGGCTCTGAGCAGTGCCTCTTTCCTACACTATCACCCGTTAGGCATTTAACTATTTGACATCAGTAGCTGGGGCTGCCAAAGAAGATGCTCTTAGAGCACTATTGGCTCAGCCTCTTTTCTATCATTAATAAACACCGTCAATCTGAGTTCAGGTACATTCTGTACGTCCTAAAAGAGCATTAAGAGGTTATTATTACAGGTATGTTTTGTTCCTGGGCTTCAGACTGGAATGGATTTGGGGATAAAGTTGAACTAGATGAAAAGAAAAGAAAAGCCTTTGTCATTTAAATCCATCTCATAATCCCTGGGGATCTGATTTATGATTTTTCAAACTCTTTTTCTGTTAACGGAGTAAAATATATTTGTTCGCTACTTACTGAATGTTGTTACCAGTAAACCCTTCAATTACTAAAGGCAAAAAAGGTCATAGTTCCCACTGCTTATATTTTGCATTTCTCCCAGCTTGGATAATGAAAATCAATAAAACCACTTTCACTGCCAAGTCTCAGTGGTACAATGTTGGTGAATAAAGGGAAAGCAAACTAACAAACATTCTTGGGAACTGCAGTAGAATTTTAAAAATACAATATGAAAAAATCTGTTTATGATGTATATAAAATCACATTCTTGCAGAAGTTTGATTTGAACCTAATTTAAAGTTGAAATAATAAATAAAGGAATTGTGAGATAGACTTGCAAAGCAAGATGATTCTCAGTTTCCATTCATGATGCTACCCTTACTTCACCTTGGATCTTCTTTCTGCTCATATAACTCTATTGATTTAGCTCAACAAAGACTTTTTTTTAATATCTATGTTCTATAAGGATCTGAAAGAAGAGTGTGCTTGAACAGCCAGTACTATACCCCCTGTAATATCAAAATAAAAGTGTGGAACCAGATGGGAGAAATCCAGTTTCAGTTATTCTAGGTGGAATCACATCTCGCCTCCCCCCTTCAGGTGAGCAGGGTCCCTTCTCCTCGCTGCCGTTCCAGGAAAGGTAAGGGAGGGCTGGCAGAGCCCCCTCCTCAGCTGGGGCAGCCAGCCTGGCTGTACCAACCTATGCAGTAACAACACATGCAACCCTTCCAGGTTCTACTGCCACCAGGTATACCTGTCAATATATGCATGCCTGTAAAAGAAAAGGCTGAGTGCACAAGAGCTGAACACTGAGGGCCAAGCCCCACCCTGCAGTGTGGAAAGGAATGTTTTGCTCACAATCGGATAATGATTTGTTTACAGTTAATTAAGCATAAGAGCTGTTGATAACAAGCTCTGTTTACAGTGTGGGCAGGAGATGGCTCTGTCTAAACAGGTCCAAAAGATATTAACAGTCTTAAAAGTTTGGCAGGTGCAGAAATTAGTCCCTCAAAAAAAACAAAGGTATGTTCAGAGAAATCCAGAAGGGAAGGAAAATCTAAATAGAGCCGCAGGGGAGATTTGTGTATAAAAGTTACATGTTTAAAGATTTCTTTAAAATGGTCCTCAGCCACAAAGTTATGTAAACACCCTAGTGGTACAATCGCTAAGACTTACAGAAAGAGAGAGAAAGAAAAGCCTTTTGAAGGTAGCTTAAAAGCATAGGTGGATATAATCTCAGATTTCTTTTTTATTTCTGTTCACATATCTCAAAAAAATCTTACTGTTGTTTTCACTTAGAATGCTAAAGTCTGCTTCACTCCTATCTCAACCTCATTTTGTATGAAGGGTGATTTTGTGGTCCATGACCAACACTAAGGTCCCATTTATCACTTTGTTAGAGTTTCGCTCTTTGTTCCATCTGTGGTGAACCTTGGCCAGGATCAACTCCTGTGCGGGGATAGCAAGATGTTTCCCCAGGACATCCAGGAAGGGAATGAGGTGCCCTTCTGCTCTGCAACAGCAAGGAAAGATGCAGCACTTTGTGGAAGAGATGTCTTGTGTTAGCGAATGTTACCAGGCAGTGAGATGGTAGAGAGCCTGCCCAGCGCTGGGCTCTCCCTGATTCTCCATAGTAAGGCTAAACTACGAACTGGAGGTTTCTTTATTAACTCTGTGATAAGTCGGCTGTGTAGTATCACCTGGGATTTGGTCTGAGCCACCCCTCCATGATGATCTTGCTCATCTCCAGGTAGCTCAATGTACAAACAGGGTGTATGGTAAATTGAGGTTATGCAGAAGCATATAGGCTGCCCTGAAAATCAGTCCGGCTTACCTTTTTCCTCACTGGGATTTTTGGACAAAAATCTCTAGCAGTTGTACATGAGGAATTCTGCTCTTGAGCTAGAGAGGAAAATGAAGGTTCTGCCCTTTTACTACACCACTGACTGAGGAGATTCAGGTTAAGATCCTGGGGTCTGTCAAATTAGTTCTGATACAGAGCATTGTGTGTTAAATATATATTTTAGAGCCCGTGTCCATGGGATGCTCTCATGCCATGTGACAGCTTTGCAGTGGTGATTTGCCCTCCTGACCATGAGGCCAGACACTGTCACTCGTCCTCGGGAGACTGCTGCTAGCTCCTGAAGATAGCCTGCAGCTGCTGCACGGCAAAGCGCTACATTTGCTTACAGATCTGAGCAACTGGGATGTTACACTGACTCTCTGGTTTTCCCACCCTAAGACTACTCTGTAGCAATGCAATTTATTCATCTCTCCTTGCTCAAAGCTGTGCCTAAAGGCACAATATGGCCTTTGATTATCTGAGAGAAAAAAACAAGTTTTCAAGAGCCACCACTGGTTTCTATTTAATAGTATGTCATTTCCAGATTCTGTTTACTTCCAGCTTTCAGCACTGATTTCTTTTACTTTGGGTTTCATTAGTTCTGTTTGCAGCCGTTGTTTGTGGCTGCTGACAGCAACATCTATATTTGCTGTAACCTGGCCAGTATATATAATTTTAATTAAATGTATGTGATTTTAAAATGTCTATTTTAGCACAAAATCCATGAAAAGACCATTTACATCAGAGCTAAAGGTGCAGGTTTTTAACCAATTCTCAGTTTTCTGTTTACTTTCTTTTGCCTTCTCCCTTTCTTCCTTCCAGGCTATTTTATACTGTCCAGTAATATGAGCTACAGATGCTAAAAGTTTTTACCCATTCATTCCCCAAAGATGAAGTGTTTGTTCTAAACGTGGAAAAGCTGTGGGCTCCCAGGCCAGAGCAGCCTGGGGGAAACTCAAAGAGAGAGGAAATTTTGGTCCCTGAGGTCACAAATCAATCTCTCTAGCAACACGGCAGGGAGGAGAGAGGGCTCAGTGGAAAGAGATGCTGTGCCTGCTGCCAGCTGCATTACCTTCAGCAGCTGAAGGAGGAGGGTGTATAAGTGGCTGTTCCCCTCCCTTGACCACAAAGGATTTACTTAAAATGGATGCCAGAAGGAGGATTAGAGCACAGCCCTCCTCCTCTCCTTTGTTTAGGAGGAGGAAGGGAGCATGAACCCTTGGCTACTGGAGTCTGAGCTCACCTAGTAGTCCCAGTCTACTCTTATTTGCCTTCCCCTCGTACTTTGCCATTGCTAAAGGATTGCTTGATTTTCCAGGAATGGCATTGTGCTTTGCAGAATACCAGAGTCTCTAAACTGCTTCATAAATTGTACTTTGCTTATGTAGATGGTGTCTACAAAGCTATCTGGGTCAGTCATGCTAAGCACTCTGCCTTTCCTTTAATGTTTTACCACAGACGCTCCCTCACATGATCCTTTTTCCAGATGGCCCCTAATCCTTGTACATATCCAAAATCCTCCACCTATGATTTCTCGATCTCCTCAATGACAGATATTTTTCTTTAGTGTATACAGTACATAGTGTGCTTTCTGCTTCTACAGCACTTCACAGTATTTCCCAACAGTATTTCAAAATCTTCATTCTTTTCCACTGTATTCCAGCTTTCACACCTAAGGCAACGGCTGAACACCAGTGAGACAAACCAATGGCATATCAGTCTGACTTGTGGTAACTGATACACACCTTTCCTTCCAAGAAGCAATTCATTCATGCAGATGTTTTCTCCTGATGTTTCTGGAGTAATCCCAAATTCATTGAGGGGGAAATCTAAACAACAGCAATGTTCTCACTCTCTACTGTCATAATCAGCTTCTGCTAATGAAACCTCAGCTTCCCATTCATCATTTTTCTTCCCCCCACCCCCTGCTTTTTTTTTTTACCCCAGTGCAGAACTCCTACAGCCCAAGCTCTCCCAATCCCTTCACAACCAAGTATGGAAAGGGTGGCCTCCATGCATCAACAGGGATTTGAGCTACCTCTGAAGTGTGGGAATCTACTTCCTCTGGCTCCAGCTGGGCCATAGTAACCAGCATGGACATGCCTTTCTGACTCTGCAGTGCAGTACTCCCCTCTGAGCTCCTCATCCTCAGCTGGGGTCCCAGTTGAGGTGGCAGCCTATTATCATTAGGATGGTAATAAAACAAGTGCTACTGAGATAGTTGGTGCTCTCAGGGCTGGTTTTGGACAGAACATGGCCAGTAGGCAGAAGAGACCTTTTCCAGCCATCATATTCGGTGTTTTGAATAACAGATTAACCTTCCTATTAAAATTTTTCCCTGATTTTCTCCAGGGCCGGGATTTGGTCCTGATCATGTACAACTACTCAGCATTCTGGCTGCAAAGTGTAGTTTGTTGCTATTTGTGTGGTATCCAATATCCTGTCTTTTGTATTCTCACCTCCTTCCCCTTTCTTTCCAGGGTGCCCAATAATGTATTCTCCTAACAAGTGTATAATTATTTAGTTATTGCACTGTTTTATGATTGCGTTGTTGGTAATTGCTCAATATTGCAAGTGATTTATTAGTAATTGCAGAGTCTTTCAGGTCTGTCTTCAGTAGGAGAACAAATAGCACCTTGCATCAATAGACATCAAAGTCTTCAAGAGGGATTTTTCTTTAATGATCTTTTTTAAACTATCTTTCCTACTGCAGCCCTGAGGGACGGAGTTTTTTTCTCTCTTTAAACAATAGCTTGAAGTTTCACTCCTGCCCTGCAGTGGAAAAATACATTACATCAGTCTCTGAATAGGGTTTTATTCTGTAGTCCAGCTATCATCTTCTTGTAGTTTCATCTACTTCTAATGGGATTTTACTCTGTTGATATATATTCAGACTGCATAACTCCTCAGCCACTGAAATTCTTCTTAGAGCTTTTTGACAACAATTAAACTGCAAGAGGTTTTCAGATATTCCTGTCATTTAGGCCTTCCCATACTGACTTCAGTGGGGATTCACAGGTGGAACAGATGAGAATTCAACTTCCCTCTCATTAATATATGCCTTCTGGTCACACCTTGCCAGCCTTTGTGTAAAACCCTCAGTCATTTTATCACACCCTTCCTCCTAAGGGATTTCTCAGTTTTCCACCAGCTACAGCAACAAGCTCAGGCCGCCTAAGACTGGGTGTGTGGCAAACAGGAAAAGACTTTCCAGCTCCTTTCCAAGTGCCTGGCGCTGTGCCCCGAGTTTCCTCTGCCTGCCACTTACTGCTGCGGCTTCTCCCTGCCACTAGTGCCTGCTGGGAACCCAGCTCTGACTTTCCCCCTGTGAACACAGAGCTAGCAGGCAAGACAAACTCTCTCATCTGCTCAACAGTTTACACTCAGCCTCTCCTTAGTTACATCCACCCTAACCCCACCTCCCCCTCTCCCAAGCCTTTCAGCATGAGCTGGCAGCTAGTACAGAAAACGGTGAAGAGGCCACCCAAGCCAGCCACATCCCTGAACAGCCATGTGTTTTATGGAAGGTGTGAGGAGCGTAGGGACACCCAGTAATGTCCCATCTGCAGTGGTTATGCCATGCTTAATGGACATGCAATGCCCAGGGCGTGATTTAAACCTGCAACACAGACTCCTGGCCATGCAGGGAAGAATACTATTTTGAAGGGTCCGAGCAGGACAGAAGAAATTAACCCTTCACTAATTGGATGGCTGTGCAGCAGTACTATATTTCTCCTGATTAGTAAGTGTGGTTGGCCTCAGCAAAGCACATAAGCACGGTGGTCGTCAAAAGGGGAGAAACCTCAGCCATGTCTGGTAGGTACCTGAGGACTTTTTGGGACTTAGATAAACAGTTCACTTTTCTGACCTATTGGGCACCAGTCCATAGCCTGACATCTATCTGTAGCTGCACATTAAGGGCTTTCTTGAGTTATTGCACCCATAGGACTAGCAAGTACCTAATACACCAGCTACATAATCCCACAGCTGTAAATAAGTAGATCCAAGACATAAATACTTCTACCGACAGCTTTCCCCCTTGTCCAGTAACAAACTGATCTTTCCTTCACTAGAGAAGAAAATCGTTTCCTACTGAAGTCACTGGCTTCAAATGGGAACCGGGTTTGTCATGGACTCTTCCAAAACTTCCTTTGCAGACGTTCCCACGCTGCTGACTCACCACGTGTCTGCCAGTGACAAACCTGCCCTAAGTCAGCTTCTGCAAGGCTTAAGGCAGCCAGCCCAAGCGCTGTCGCACAACAGACGAGGCAAGGGACCAAAACCAGACACTTGGGAAGAGAGGGGAAAAAAAAAGAAAATAGAGAAAATAGAATAATACTCCACAAAGCAAACCTATCATCCATTTTATTAAATGTTATATTTGAGGCAAACGAAATTTTACCTGTGCTATCATTTAATCAGGATGAGAAAGGGGAATCTGAAATTTGGGGGTAAAGTGCGAGTAATGTTCTTAGCTACATGCAAAGCCAAAGGGATTTTCAGAGAATAAACCAAGATTGTATCTGTTTAGACAATGTTAAGTATTTACCAAGTGCTGGATCTGTTTAAAAAACAGAAAAAACACCCCTTATGGTTCTAGTCAATGCAAAGCTAATGCCGGAGGCCATAATATTGATATTTAAAATAAGACACAGTGTTTAATAATAAATAATATTTTTCAGCTGTAATTATTCTGCCCCAACATGTTTACACATATTGCAGAGATCAATAAGGATCAAAAATAAAATCTTACACATTATTTACTTTTATTATATTTAAGCAGTAATTAAGGGACATGGCAAGTTAAGCAAATCTTGTTTAGTGTTATCTATTAACATCCTTAGCTTCTCTTCTTTAATCTCACACGGGAGGAACCTGGTTTTCAGAAACCTCAAAGCCAGCTACCCTGGCCAAAGTTCGGGCAGCACCAGTGCATATCTGCCACTTCCCCAAAGTAGCTAGATTTGTTTTTCCTGGAGGCTTGAAAATCTCAGTGATTTCTCCCTGTGGTGAGAACATTACCCTGAAAAACTCAGCAGTTAAAGCCTACACACACTATCCTTTGCTGTTATCTGTGCACATATTTGCAAACACAGAGGGAAAGTTTTCATGTTGGCATTAAGAACAGCTTCTCACCCCTGCAGAATTCGTATTAAATGGATGGCAAAATGCTCTTTTTGCCCTCTGCTAGGCTTTGGGAATGAAATACACCCACTAATTCCATAAGGAAAAAAGCAAACAAACAAACAAACACATGCCGATTTCTTTTGCTTGCTGTTTCAACAGCTCATTCGTATTTTTAAAAATAGATTATGATCTGGTCATACTGGTTTTGTTTGTATTTGGATTCATCATTAAATAACTTTGAACACAGAATAATCATTATTAATACTATGAAATAATGTTATTGGTGTTTTCAATTAATGCAACAAAGCGTGAAATTTCTTATTTTTACTGTAACTGGCCCATGAAATCTTTCACGTTTTCTCCATGATTTCTATAGTATGGATTTTTCATTATAAGGTTAACAGTTTTTCATCTGTTTCCACACAGTTTCCTGCAGCAGTTACAATTTTGGCCCTGAAGTTAATTTTATGATCACATGAAAGTCTGTTTCTCCAAGGTCTGGGTGCTTTCGGCAAGGGGCTGAACATCTCCCTGCTTTGCAGGAGGATTAGGGCTTTTACAAGGTACTGTAGAATCTAGGAGTAATTTGGGGAGAAGTTTTAACGGTGTTTTGTGGTAGCTCCAAGGGAAGGCATCCCAGCACCGCTGGTGGGCAGGGGCTGGTAGGAGCCGACAGAGAAGGATGCGGCCAAGAGCAGCCGCCGTCTTTGCAATGCCCCACTGCTACTCAAAGAGCCCCCGCAGCTCGGGTTTTGAATCAAAGCTGCTTCTTCCAGCAGCCAAATTACCTTCTTATCATTCTGCCCCCCAGTTTGATTTCCCAGTCCATGAAGGCAAACTATGAGATGGGCCCTGGGCTACAGGCAGGTGTCCACAGGTCAGGTCTGAGGCCGTGACGCCTGCACCGTCCACATCCGCAGCACACAGCCACAAAGGTTTCATCCCAGGTAGCAAGAGGGGTACGTGCCTGACTGCCAACACCCTCCGCCTCCTCTCCTCTGCACAGCTAAAATCACGCAGCCTCCCAGCTCCTAGGGCTGTCTCTGCAATGCTTGTAATTAGAAACATCTTTTAGCTTCAAAACTGAATCCGGCGGGGTGGAAACCACTGGCAGAGACAAACAGAGACAAACCCTCTGTTGCCATTTCGAGAATCAGGAACACCCTCCAGCCAAGAGCGAGCTTCTCCAGCAGCCTCCAGCCAGCTGCAGGGCTCAGGTAATGATTTGCATTCGTGTGAGTGCAGCAAGGACGGGAGTTAAGGCAGCAGAGGCGCAAGTGGGGCTTTCTGCACTTCCCCCCACAGGACTTTAAGGAGGGTGACTTGGTTTTGTTTGAACTTTCCAAGCTGACAGCAAGAGATCAGCTTGGGAGAGCCCCAAAGCATGGAAAATTCCAGCTCCGTTTGCAGTTTTATTCAAGTTCAGGCTGTTTGGGAGCACGGGATTCTTTTTTCACTGAAAATTTTGCAACTTCAGTTACAACAGCTGTTACCAGGCAACCGACATAAATGAGAAGTTTGAGCCAATGGAGTAGACAGTTTATTCGAGTTGCTTGGTGCCCAAATACCATAATCATGAGAACAGCGTTAGATGGATAAATAAATAGTACAGGAGGGGCAAGGAGTCAGAGCGAGGAATGGGTAAAACAAAGCAAGCCTGACTGCAAGGGGTGATACAAGGTAGGAACCGAAAGCTTGTGTATAACATAGCAGGAACAGGAAGGGCAGGAGGAGGAGGTCAGAAAGCAGAAAAAAAACTTGGCAAGAAATGAGAGACCGGAGAACCTGCTAAGCCAAGCTGTGTATGGCACCCTGGGGCAATGGTCCTTTGTCCCAGCTTTCTCCTCTGTTTTCCCCCTGATTTTCTGAGAAAGCAGCACTGCAAACGTATTCAAATCTGCTGTGAGAAACTTTATCTGGAGCATATGACAAGGGCAATGGATATTAGAGCTGAAGCCTTGCCCTGCTGTCACGACCAGTGTGGTACGTATTGCCCGTTACCTGATGTTGGAGCAGCTGCAATGCTGTAGAGACCCCTCTCCCAGCCATTTTCCTCAGGATTGGGATGTCATGTTGCCTGATGGCTGTGGTGAGAATGCTGTGATGGGAGAAATGCTTAGGGTTACAGCTATGGGATGGACATATCAGAGGCAGTACAATTTAATATTTGAGGACACTGCTACTTGAACACTGTGTCATGTTTTGGATGCCCACACTTGAAAATGGCTGTTAAAAACTGTAGAGACTTTAGAAGAGAGCCCAGAAGAACTTCTGCAATACAAAACCTGCGTTGTAGTCAGAGACCACCTAAACTCATTACACTGAAGAGGCTGGACCATGGTGGTCTAGCACCTATGTGGCAAAGACATAGAAGAAGCAGCTCTTTAACTGAGCTGGAGAAAAGTATAATCATAGAATCATAGAATCATAGAATCGTTAAGGTTGGAAGAGACCTTCAAGATCATCGAGTCCAACCGTCAACCCAACAACACCATGCCCACTAAACCATGTCCCTAAGCGCCTCATCTACACATCTTCTAAATACTTCCAGGGATGGTGACTCAACCACTCCCCTGGGCAGCCTGTTCCAATGTTTAACTACTCTTTCAGTAAAGAAATTTTTCCTCACATCCAATCTAAACCTCCCCTGGCGCAACTTGAGGCCATTTCCTCTCGTCCTTTCGCCAGTTACTTGGGAGAAGAGACCAACACCCACCTCGCTACAACCTCCTTTCAGGTAGTTGTAGAGAGCAATGAGGTCTCCCCTCAGCCTCCTTTTCTCCAGGCTAAACAACCCCAGCTCCCTCAGCCGCTCCTCATAAGACTTGTTCTCCAGACCCCTCACCAGCCTCATTGCCCTTCTCTGGACACGTTCCAACATCTCAACATCCTTCTTGTAGTGAGGGGCCCAAAACTGAACACAGTATTCGAGGTGCGGCCTCACCAGTGCTGAGTACAGGGGCACGATCACTTCCCTACTCCTGCTGGCCACACTATTTCTGATACAGGCCAGGATGCCGTTGGCCTTCTTGGCCGCCTGGGCACACTGCCGGCTCATGTTCAGCCGGCTGTCGACCAACACCCCCAGGTCCTTTTCCGCCAGGCAGCTTTCCAGCCACTCTTCCCCAAGCCTGTAGCGCTCCATGGGGTTGTTGTGGCCGAAGTGCAGGACCCGGCACTTGGCCTTGTTGAACCTCATACAGTTGGCCTCGGCCCATCGGTCCAGCCTGTCCAGGTCCCTCTGCAGAGCCTTCCTACCCTCGAGCAGATCAACACTCCCACCCAACTTGGTGTCGTCTGCAAACTTACTGAGGGTGCACTCGATCCCCTCATCCAGATCATTGATAAAGATATTGAACAGAACTGGCCCCAATACTGAGCCCTGGGGAACACCGCTCGTGACCGGCCGCCAACTGGATTGAACTCCATTCACCACAACTCTCTGGGCCCGGCCGTCCTGCCAGTTTTTGACCCAGCGCAGAGTACAAGCACTGGCCCGTACAGGGATCGAACCCGCGACCTTGGCGTTATTAGCACCACGCTCTAACCAACTGAGCTAACCGGCCCGCTAATAGGATAATAATAGGATCCAGTGGGCAGAAGCATCATACCATGTTACCCATGAAATACCAATAAAATAAAATAATGATTCCTCCATTAAACTTCAGCTCTCCTAATGGAATACATTACAGTAACGTCAGTTTTGTATAAGAAACACGTAGGTGTCGTATTAGGAGGTTTCTCATGCGGTGCATCACCATAGGGAGTACACTTCAGAGACTGATGACATTATTTAATTATGCCAATGTGTCACTGTGTTCTCCGAATTACCTGAACAGGGTATTAATGCTCTGCCTCCCTGCATAGGAAGTTATGCATGGGAAACGGCACAGTTCAGAGCACAAGGACAACTGCAAACAAACATTTTTAGCAGTGCTGCATAGAAGAAGGATGTTGATGAGCGGTGATTAAGCACACAAACAGTCAGAATGTAATGATTAGAGATTTAGAAGCAATACATAAAAAGAACAAAAAGAGACATTTTATATTTTGGGTGCTACAAAATGTGATAGACAAAGAACTTATCTATGATATTTCTTCAGGTTTTTAATGTCTGCTGCAACAATTGAAACATGCTGTGGAAGTGGTTTAGGTTTTTCTAATTTATCTGACAATTTTACAGGGAAAAATGTTTTTTTAGTCATGAAGATTTTTGAGGTAATTATGTAATGCCAGTCAGATAATTTATGGTCCTTTGAATTTTTTGTTGAAATTTGAATTGACTCAGCTGGATTTGTAATACAATATTTTGAATAATTTAAAAACACCCACTTGAAGATTTTAAATTAGGCTACTCTCTTTTTATAAAGAATTTCCAGATTAATGGCTGACACACTACAAGCTTTAACAGACTTCTTAGTGCTTTTCCTCATAGGATGCTCTGTTCTCAAGAGATCCTTGGAAAGAAGGGCTTAACCACAAAGTTGTCTGACATACATGGGTTGTGAACAATTTGGGGCCTGAAGCCCAGAGAGTCTCTGAAAGAAAGGTACTACTACCAATTTGACATTTTTATTGAAGTTACTAAAGAAAACAATGCCAGAAAAGTAGTACTGGTCAGCACTATGCAGTCTCAAGAGCTGTAACCTCATTGTTAAGTTTTGAAGGGAAATTTCTATTCAGATATGTCCATTTCCATAGCAGAGAGTTCAGTGTTGTAATCATCTGCCCCATCTGCGCTCCCTTCGGATCCATTATAGCATTTAGAACCATGTCTTCTTTTATTACTTCTTGCATTTCTGTTAGAGGCAAAAGCTTATGAAACCACAGGGATAGCTTTGAAAATGAAGTATTCTTTTGCAATTGATGGTCTATAGTATTCCTGATCCAGTGGGTATATTTGAAATATTGTCAGGTTACTTTCTGTCCTTAAGTTAGTCACAGTTTTATGATCCTAACCTCACAGCTAACGTAAACTTCTCCCTTGTTGGCTGGCAAGCTCAACTTAAGATAAAACTGCGAATGGGCAAAACTGAATCTCATGATACTTTATACCATGCATAAAGCCCAGCAGATGGAGTCAACTTATACACAAACATTTCAGTTTTTTTTAAAGAAACAAGCAAGCAAGTCCTGCAAGTATTAGGGCCAGAGACTTCTTAAGTCACATGTTTTTACTGTGACTTAAAGGCTCAGAATCCAAAATAACATATTTCCTTTTTTTAATTTGTATTTTAGGACATTTTCCATTTCTGAGGATCACCTTGGTCAGCTTCAGAGTTGTAGCACTCTTCTGCTTGGCTGGGGGCTCTCTGGCTGCTTTTTTTTCTAACTCGTGCATTCGTTTCAAGAGTCTTCATTTCAAGAAAGTCAGACAAAATAATGAGTTACTATAGTATAGTAAATGGAGATTTATAAATAAACTGATCTATTTATGCATGCCTAGATGACAGCTAAAGGCTTTGCTGTGGAATAGCGTAACGGAACAACACCAGCAGCAGTGCACTTGCATCTGCCTCCTCTCTGCCAATAGTTGGAATCAGCCTGTGCTAAGCTACATGGCCCTTCTCACCCTTCTTCAGCTTTGGTTCTAGAGTAAAAGTCAGTGAGAGTCACTTTTCTTTCACTGTAATGTAATTAAGGCTCAGTTCGTCAGAAACGAAGCAAAACCTATCACCCACTTTCCACCAACCCTGTGTAGAACTAGCAGTTCCCAGAAGGGCTGTATCTATAAAGGACACTGCTCCTGTGGGCAAGGACCCTTCCACCTCTGCTCTCCTGGCCTTGCCTGGCTCTCCTGCCTCAACGCTAAACAGCACAGGCCCTGGGCCTGATCTTCCTACAGGCTTTGCTCTAGCCAAGTTCTCATTAGCGTCAGCAAGGACATCAGAAACTGCCCTGCTGTAACAAAAATCAGCAGCTTTGTTTTTAGAAGCCTCTTGACTTTGAAGCTAATTGTTGCAACTCTGTTTCCCCTCCATAGCACACTCCTGTTTAAAAGAAAGAAAGGCAGGCTGCCTCAGAAAACCATGCGTTATTGACCTCAGTGCTGTCTGCGTGGTCTCTCTGTTCATGGCCGTACAGCATTACTTCAGCAGAGAGAGAGCCAAGGCCCCCTGTGTGAGGTGGTAACCAGCCACAGTAAGGGTTGCGACTGAACTCTGCCTGCGCTCCCACCTTGCCAGATGAACCACATTTGCACATGTTGTTTTCCTGTCTGTTTGCATACAAATGAGAGTACAGCATCTAAGCGTGAGCCCAGCACAATTAGCATTTATACAAATTCAGCGCCTCTCTCTGCTTCTGTCTGTGGGGCATGCTTCCAGGCTCCCTCAGAGCCAACCAACGAAGCAGTCCATGAGCAAAAAAGATTGCTCATGTGCCCATTTCTACAGATGTGGGAACGGGATGCGTATGCCCCAGGGTCACATTGAAACTTCTGAGGAACAACTAGTAATGCATCCCACACCCAGCTGACACCCACAGGCTTAGCCAAAAGAAGAACTTTCTTTGGTGCACTGATGGATTTTCTGCTTTTTGGAGAACTCCATGCAAGCGCAGCAATCCTTTTCCAAATTCAGCCTTGGTTCTGCACCCGCTGCACTGCGACATGCTTACACTGCTCTGAAAGGCTGACAGCACTTGTCCTGTGTTTCCCCAAAGATTAGAATGTCATCACTTGTGGTTAAGAGCTTTGGCAACATGTTGAATTACTTTTCTGATATTATCTTTACATTTTTCAAGAGCTTAGCATATTCCAAACATTAATCTTCTGTGCTGTCTTCAGGCAACGTGACCAGAAAATGCTTTGTCAGCTAAGGTTGTG
The DNA here is from genome assembly GCF_000699105.1 of Pygoscelis adeliae. Classification (NCBI taxonomy): domain Eukaryota; kingdom Metazoa; phylum Chordata; class Aves; order Sphenisciformes; family Spheniscidae; genus Pygoscelis; species Pygoscelis adeliae. The sequence goes on from NW_008824035.1 coordinate 4,931,195, forward strand.
ACAAAAATGCCAGGCATTACTTTAAAAATAAATAAATAAAAAGGAATCACCCCCTCTAGAAGTCTTGCTTGCCATATACGTTTGATGAACCTGTTAGTTCAGCCACAACACTTTGCAGTCTTTACAGACATGTAGCAGAAGCCATTGCAGTCTAAGCACCAGACCATTTGCAGAAGTGACTCATTCTCACTGAAACAGGGCATCTATGGTAAATGTACGAAGATAGACACATGAAACACAGTTTCCAAAGAACCCTCCTGTGCAGGTTGTCCTGTCTTGCAATACACAGGGGTTAGCTTTCAGGAGCAGGGAGCACTCCAGAAGGACTGATGGCAGCGGTGGGTCCGCAGCACCTCTGAAATTCAGGCCCCACCTTGCTGCTGCCTAACCGATATGGGCTCAAGCAGCCACCGCTCTGCAGAGCACCTCTAAGAGCAGTGCCGGGTCAGCGACAGCTGGACTGGCAAGGGGACCACCCCACACAGCAAAGGCAGGAGATGAAATGGTGAGCATGTATTAACTGAAACCACCCTGCATCTCAGCTCCTGTTTGGAGCTGCAGCACTGGTAACAGAGCAGTAGGCACCCAAAAGATTTCACAGCTTGTATTCCTGGCGCAATAGGCTCTTACAGGGAGACAGCAGAAGGTGAGGACTTCTTAAATTACCCCAGCATAACTGCCAGGCCAGGCCTCAGCAGGAGTGACCCAAACGTGTATTTTGCTCCCACTGTATTTAGTGCTTCATCTACCAACAGAGATATTGACAGTTCCTAAATCCTTCACACCGGGGACAGCAAATATGGGGCATATGCTCAGCGAAGCAGAAAGAAGCAATCCTGAAGATTAACAGCCAAATCTGGCAGTCCTTCAACACTCATACTCTATCAAAACTCCCATCAAAATCAATACAGGTTTTAAATGGGGACTCAATCATACTATTGCTCAGAGTAAGAGGGCAGCTTACTATCACACTCCTGGAGCAGACAGGAGTTGCTGTAAAGGCCCTGATGCCAGTTATTACCTAGAGGTGTGAAGCTCATGCATGTCAAACTCTTGTGCATGCACACTCAGCCCTACACTGGCCTCCCGCAGAATAAAAGCTTGGTATCATAAGCCTATGTGCTTACAGGTTTGTCCCAAGGGACAGAGTGCGGGAACCATCCCTTTTGCCTCTCTTGGGTGTAAGATGGAAGACTTTGTTTGACATAGCTGTACCAGTTGGGTTTGCCCATGCTCACAAACAAAAAGAGGATGTAACAATGCTTGGGTGCAGCTTTTCCCACTACGCTGCTACCTGCGGTCCAGGCAAGTGATGCTCAAGACTGACGGGGCTTCGTGCTTCCCAGTGCATCCATGCAAAGCACCATGTGATCTAGTTCCAAGGAAGGAAATGCAGGATCAAGGCCCTACTCCCTTCCCTATGCTTCACAGGTCATTTTCCACACATTTCCTCGGGTGAGATGGATTTCCTCTGAACAGCATGTAACAAAATGCTCTATTCAGAGACTGTGTTAATGCACAGTGAATGGGGGTTACCATTGCAGACAGTGATTGCCACAGAAATGGTCACAAAAGCAGCATTTCAGTGGGAAAAGAAAGACTCGATGCAGAACAAGCCCAAGGAGATCAGTGCAGTCAGCACAGAAGATCCTGCAGCCTCACCTAGTGAGAAGGGAAAAGCTACAGCATTTTTCCAGAGATGCACACCAGAATCTCATATCCCTACTCCTCTAAATCACTTGGGTAAGAAACTGTTAATTTAATATCCAAAGTTTTGGGTTAGAATAATGTAATTCAGTGGAGAATAGCTGGCTTGGGAGATAATCCCTGTGAGTGAAGTGCAATTGCAGGGTGGAATTTCCAATAAGAAAATGATTTGTGCAATTTTGCTAGTATGACATTAAAACCTGAAGTAACCCAGACAATGTCAGGTGTTAAGCCAAACACAGGGGTGTTTTCACTTAAACCTTGACTCTGAACACCTCCTGGAAAGACAATATAGCCAGAAAGGCAACCATCTGCTAATGTGCACAGGTAGCTTTGAAAGTGAAATCAGGAGAAAAAGGTAGACAGTAAACAGAAGAAACGTCAGAGAAGTGAGTAGCACAAGCAAGAGTGACACCCACCTCCCGAGAATGCATCTGTTCCCTCTCATGTGCAGGGTGTACATTATTCCAAGAGGTTTGCAGTTCCCACATCCTGCTTTTATATGCTTTAATGTTCTAGCAGCTGAGTGACCCCACAGGCATCTCTGCCAAGAATTACAAAGCAAGACACTGAGCATCCCCTCCCTCCCTCCCTGCTAGGGACTCGGTGTGTCTAGGACACCTGCTGTTCCCAAGGATAAGGTGGAATCGCTGGGCAAATACCAGCTGTGATATAACTTTGCTTTCATGTTTTCTTTAACGTCCCTGAAACACACAGTGCAGGCTTTGCCTCAACGATACAGTAAAAGCACAGGCATTCAGCATGTATAATTTAGAGGCTGAGGTTTTGGCCTCCAGGGCCTTGCTTAGCTGATGATAATCCACTTGACAGGGTGATTTTTTCCCTAAATGATTCAGCATATCGCATCCCTTTTGTCCTGCTTATTCAAGGAGAAAATACCTAACTGAAACGAATAGCTGGTGGGGCGAGCACAGAATGACTGGGTTTGGTTCCCTCACAAGGTAAGTGACCTTGCATGGGGCACGCAGCCCTGCAAGAAGGTTGTTTCCAGCCATGCTTACTTTACCCAACATGGCATTGCCCTGCCTTTCTTTCAGGCTGATCATGCGGCCAATTACAGTATTGCCACCCTCTACCCTGGTGAGCAAAGGTTGAGACGTGCCCTTCCCAGCCCTGCCAGAGTGATTCCACACGTACATGCATCGGGATGCAGCTAGAGCCACGTGGATACACCTAGTGGCTTTCAATGCAAACGGTGTGGGGCGTAGGCTGTAAACAGCTGAAGTAATTCACATACCCTATTGCCTGATGCTTGGCTGTGTCTAGAGAAGAAAGAACATCTAACTGGCTCCAGGGAAGCAGGTGAGCTGCTCACACTGTCCAAATTCAGCCCAGGAGCCTTGGATTTGTCACTCCTGAGCTGGTGCATTTCTCACATCAAGACCTGTGTCTTGATGCCTGCGCAGATTAAACCTTTTGCAAAACTAACATTTCAAGAAAAAACACATTCCCCTCCTTCCTGCCCCCTCCCAAAAGACCAATGCAGAAATACTGGTGCTGAGCAGCTTTAAGTGTAAAGGTATGTGCCCCCAAGTGGCTTCATTCAGCACTAAGCAACTCAGCCGTTTTGAAGCCTGAGGCTCCTGGGATCCCAGCTTTGGCACTTTATTTTTGCAAACACTGGTTTCTAGGCTGTGTTTAATAATTCCTCTTAGATGTATCTCCACAGGTGACCCAGATTCGGAAAGCCTCTTTGTTTCAGATTGTTATGCACATATTTAAAGATGAGCTTAATGGCTTTCTCAGATCAGGGCCACATCAAACAGTTTTGTTACTGAAGAAGGAATGATTGCCTGCATTTGAAGTAGTTGTGCACGTCACACAAGCGTTGTCAACAAGGTGCAAATTCATCTAGGGATTCTCTTGGTTGCTGCTTAGCCACTTGAAATGTACATCTGACGTAGCCAGCACTTTTTTTCGGCTTTTAAAAATCGCTGTTAGAACAAGCATGCAACATTGAAGGCTTCAGCCTGTCTTGTGATTCCTCATCCCTCGACAGTGGCAGGATGAAGGGACAGCACAGCATCCTCTTTGCATGGCAGCTTGCTCCTCACAGTCACAGAGTCCCCAGCTTTGTCACGTTTCCTACAGTTTTATACAACTGTGCCAGACTGAAGGGTCAGCTACAAGAACTGGAGGAGGATTAGCTGTGTGCTGTTGCCTTACTATAAATGTAAAGTTGAATCTGGATATTTTACATTCAGTTTACTCTTTGAACTAAATGGATGGTTCTTCCTCTCACCACATACTCCTTTTGACTATCTTCCACTGTTATACGGTGGACTTGTTACATGGTGATACCTCTGTGCTCCAAATTCTTTTCCTCATATGATATTTCAATTAGGCTTCTTACCTGGCCTTATGCCATTTCTTAACTGTTTCAAAGTGTGGGTAGGAGCCTTTACACATTCCCTAAAACAGTACATGTGAAAATCTAAACAGCTAATATTCATGCCAAAATATTGCTATACCCATTGCTCATCTTTCCAAGGGTGCACTAAGATAGCTACCAGATATACACTGGTGTGACAATTGGCTGCAGGGTGTGTTTTGGCAAAAAGGGTGATCTGTTAGTCAAGCTGAGAAAGGAGCAGCAGAGAGTATCAGAACAAAGGGTTTTTACAATTCTGCTAACAAATTGTAAAGTAGCTGAAAGTGTAACTTCACCTTCACAACCTCCATTTACTTTTAGTTTTGCAAGTTAACATGAAGTGTGCCACAAATAATACCTGATAAGAGAGGGGGAAGTCAGGACGAGGAAAGGATGCGGTTTTGTTCTTCTTATTTCAAAAGGATGCAAATGATGCAGAATGTATTCCCTTCTTTGCCAGACAAGCTTGGATACCACAAGTCCCACATCCCAAGGAAGGAACTGCCATTGGAGGAGATCATTTGTCTGCATAGCCCTTTTTCCAGTGATATTTTTTACTATATTCAGTTGAACAAATACTCTCTGGGGCAAGCCCCAGGCACATGCTCTAACCAAGAACCTGTGGAATCATCCTCTACATGAAATACTTCAGCAGTCCCAGGTACAAAGTACATCTGCAATCCCATGAGAGGGGGCTGAGTTCACATTCCAAGTACTTATAGCCTAGTTAGAAAACTCACCTAAAAGAGGTGCCTGCTTAAAGTTTACCAGTTCTGAGTAGGACTTGAACCAGTCTCTTGACATTCAGAGAAGTGTTCTTAGACATTGAGCTACTGAACAAGAGGAGAATAACAACACCACTGCATCCTCAAACTTCTCTGAATCTCAGTCTTTGTCTCCTCTTTTTATAGATTTTTTTTTTAATCGAACTAAGCAAAATTTTGGGGAAGGGAATAGAAGTAATTTTGTTAAGCAGGACAATAAGTCTGATTGAAACCAATTAAAAAAATAGATGACAAAAAAAAAATCAATTATTCATTTGGCCCTAATCATGAAGACATTTTTTGAACTCATCATTTTCTACAGTTACAGTGTTCTGATAAATTTACAGGTGCAAATTTAACTGTCTAAATCAGCATCCTAATTCTTTGTCATGGCTACAGAGTTGCTGAGAATGCTTTAACTTCTTTGGAAAATTGGATTAGATTCAGGGACTAAAATATGTGAATGCAAGTGTATAACTAAGCCTGAAAATATTAGCCTACAGGAATAAACACTGCATTTGTGTGCCTTTTTGCACATTTATTCGAAACAAAGTAATTTTTCCATGTGCATCTTTTGGCTAACTCAGAATATTCCACAGTCAGAACCTGGGGGGGAATGTGCGGAGAGGGAGGAATGATTATGTTAGGGCCGTCCTTATGAGTCTTGGGTTCAAAACCACAATCACTTCTGCTTATCGATGCCAAGAAGCTTACAAAAGCCATTTCAGATTGTAACAATTCACTGCAAAATTGAAAACATATTCATTTGACTCCACCCCACAACAAGATAATCAAATAAAAGCTTCAAATGCAAAAGCATTAGAAAATGTGATACACAGCCTCTTGCAGTACCATGCATGAAATAATGCTATCCACCCCATACCTACCCTCAAATATTTAACCCAGGAAAAACTGAGAATAACTGGGACATTTTGATCTATCTGTGGGCAGGTCTTAATCTTAAGACTGCAAAATAAGTCTATAAAGTTGTTCCTAAATAAACTATAGCATTGTATTGAATTGAGCCGCATGAGCATGAAGCTGCATGAACTCAGTATAGAATAACACCAACTGCTTCTTTTAATAATTCTCTCCAAAATGCTGCAGTCAGGGAACAGTTTATACTAATCTATGGGTTTGGGATAATTTAATAATATTACTGCTATTTCTACTTCAAAGAGAGTGTAGATAAAACAAAATAGTTTTATTTTGTTAAATCACAGTTATTTTTCTGTAATTTACATGCACCTTCTCATTCTATGAAGGAAATTTGAGTTAATATCATTCCCAAATTGTAACACATAAATCAGGATCTATTCCTGACAGCAAGACCTAACACACTAATAAGTTTCTTTTCACCTAAAGGCATTCCTTCTCAGTTTTAATAACACAAAAAGGAATGACTACACAGCTACGGAGCAAGGAAGGAAACCTTACTGTACATATGAAAAACAGACAAAGGATACTTTAAGGAAAAACTAGTTAAAATGAAAATCTCACTATTTTCTGCCATTTCACAGAACATGCCCTTAGCTGGACTATGGAATAAAAGAAATATGAATCTTATTTTGCATTATTATACAAGCTTTCATCTCAGGAACTCATAAAGAAGTTCAGCAGTGACAGAATGTCTTTGTGGCACTGGTAAGTATTACTGTCCCCAAGAGGCAGAGGGTCACCTTGGGAACGAAGCTGGGGCAAAGCACGTCTCCTGTATCAAAATGGCCATGTCCAGAGACTCGGCTATAAAAGTGTTTTCACATGTCCAGCCATTTTTCTCCAATTTATGGCAAAATGAGAACACTCGATCAGCCATACCAAAAAACCAACAAATAATAATAATAATAATAATAATAATAATAATAATAATAATAATCCCACTCTGATGTAATCATAGTTTTCAACTGTTTGTTAGGTTATTTTTGCAACAGTTTTGTTCAAGCTTTTAACCATTTAACTGTAATTTATTATTTTTCTAAGAATTTAAAGATATTTAATGATCACTTCTTTCCAGTCGTCTTCTTAAAAAACTCCAGTCCTAGTAAGGGATATGGGCAGATCTGGGGTTAGGACAGACCCCTTTTCCTCCTGTAGCCTGTGGCAGCTGCTGGCTCTCAAGACCAGCTCCAGCCCCAGATGTGTGGACCCATGGCCAGCGGGAAGGAGCTCCGCACAGGGGCATGCAGCTTTACAGGAACCCCCCCCCACACACCTGGAGCAGGAGAGTGGGTGTGTGAGTGAGCCAAAATGAGGGCAACACACAGGGAGTGGCAAGTCTTTTGGAGACACAGGAGACACTCCTGTATCTCGTGTCATCAGGGCTCTTAGAAGGGTTCCTCAATATCCACGAGAATTTTGCTTCAGGGACTACTAGAGAAGGTAGGAATTGACTCTAATTCACAGCCGTGTTTTATTTTCAATGCTCTGAGAAGAAATTGTAGAGTCACGCAGTATAAGGCCAAGGAGACTTCAACAAATACCTAATC
>NW_008824035.1:4938606-4953350 GCF_000699105.1 Pygoscelis adeliae
ACACGAACTGTGCAACTTTCATAACAAGAGCTATATAGTGCTTCTTTTCTTTCAAGAGAGCCTTAAGGCAGACAGATTATGGATGCAGGCCTCAGAAATCTCTACGAGGTAGTTCTTACTTAAGAAAAAGGTAAAGAATACATGCCACCAGCACTTTGTCACTGTTCACTATTAAATGAGGAAGGAGCAGGAAAGATCAAAATTGTCAAATCAGTCCCCTCCTAGTCCCAGGCAGATGCTTTATAGCTTCCTTGCACTTTGGCAACCCTTGTATGGCTTGTTATGCTAATAGCTTTTAATTGAATTCTACCAGTGGTGATGCAAGCGAAGCACTTGCTGTGTACAATTGAGTTACCATGCTCTGCAGGTCTTTCAGATGTGACCAGATATTGTATGTTTTTCCTGTTGTTCCCGTCTGTAAACTTTAGTTTATCCATCAGTGCCAAAGCAGATAGGTCTTTAATGTAGTCTGTGTGGAATCAGATGTTTCTATTTCCTACTAGCCTCAAAGTGACCTTGTGGCCAATGGCAGGCAGGCTGCAGCTCACTCCAGAGAGCACTCTTTCATCTAATAACGCCCAACACACAAAATACCAAACTAAAGCGTTGCTGATGTTCAGCCAACTATTTTCCCATGTTACTGCAGAAACAGGTCAAGTAGTATCTCCCTGGGTGTGCTAGTTCATTGCCTTTCTCTTCCCTCTACCTGCAAACACAGTGCAGGCACAACATGCCTGATGCAAAAGACCCTCTTCTGTCTGTGAGAACCTTCACTGACTAACCTACACTGCCTGCACCTCTCAGGCTCACATCTCAAACCTGTTCCTGGCCAAATTTCAAACTTCTCAGGTGAGGAAATAGGGAGAATGTAAATCATGCATTACCTTGGCTCAGAGCATGGGCCAAAACTGTCTTTCACATAGTTTGAACGGCAGGGCATGGGAAGGGCTGGGCATGCTGCAGGCTTATCCACCAGCTGAGGCTTGTTTTTCCTCGTGGGCACTGACAAACCATATTTGAATTATTCTGGGTTCACTACAACAGAACATGGTCTAGCATTCAGCATATTTGAGTTTATGTTGCAAACATCACCAGCTACATGTAATAAGCTAGCAGTTAAAACGTTAAAGTACCAGGAAATCAGCGGGGGCTATTTTCTTAAGACAAGTTCACCTTTTCCAGATTTCAGCTTCAGGCCTGTTTTTGAAAAGCTTGGCTTTCATTTCCTCGGAACCTTAGAATGTTGCAGGGCAGAAACAAAACAAAAACCTATAAAAATAATGAAACTAGAGATGGGGGCATATTTTACAGCACATTGAACCATGAGCAAAAAGTGTAAATTAGGGAAAAATAAGAGACTACAGAGTGCTTATACAGCCAAACCAATGTTTTCCTGGGATCTGAAAAAAAAACCCTAATAATAAGTGACAACTCCCATCCCACAGCAAAGCAATAATTTAAAACTAAATTTACATTGTAATTAGCCTTTCAAAAATGCAAATAACTTCTATATAGATGTCCATTAATAATCTCACTTCTGTCGGGAAGCCTGTTCCACCCACACATGCTACTTAATTAAACTCAGAGTTCCTCATTCATACAAACAGACAGTTATGAAGAACAGGTGGTCCCTAATTTGAAGATAATGGATAAGTGGATCTCAGTATAACTTCAGGGCCTCATATTATCTCATTTAATGTTTTTCTTGTACCTTTGAAGATTTTATTTTAAGCTCAGTTTTGTTTTTCTCTTACAGCCATGACGTAGTATATCTATAACAGAATACAGTGCATGTTTGTCTTTTAATAAAATGACACAGATCACTTTCAGAGCCATTAAAACTGCTTAAAATGAGCTCACCAGTTAATCTGTAACGTGCTGCATTTTTTATGTGACCACAGGACTATTGTTCACTCACACACATACAGCAGATAAGAGCTTGGACATTTGGAAAGTGTTAAACCTTTCCTCCTCCTCTCCAGGTTTAAGAAACTTGAATTTCCAAAGACAGACTTGCTAGGACTGCCTTCTCACACGGCAGCAAGCCTAAGAGATGTCTTTGAGGTGGATCTAAAGGAAAGACGTGAGGACAGTTTCCTACCCTTACGTGGCCTGAATAACCTCTTCCCACACGGACTGGCCATTTGAAAGACAAGCTCCAGTTCTGTCAAAAGCTTCTGTGCTGCAGATGGTAAGTGTAGTGATGGGAAGGCTGGTGTACAGCAAGGGTCTCTAAGGCTGCTTGCAGCTGGAAAGTCCCCTGCTGGTCTGCAGCATGTTGAGAGCATCCTGAAAAGAATTGGTAAAACTTCGGCTGGCTGGTACTTTGTACTGTCAGAGGAGTAGGGGAGGGGAAGAGAGAGGGGTCTGGAAAGAACAGAGGTGGCCAAAAAACAAAGAAGTCCATAGTCTTTGTGCTGGGTTGCCAGACCTACGCTCAGCCAGCACTCTGCTCTGTAGGGATACCCAGGTGGTGGAAAAAACCCCATATAGCACACTCAGGATTGCTCCCAGTGTTTTGATGGTTCCCTTGCATGTTGTCACAGCGTTGTGTGAAGGCAGGCAGCAAGCTCAGGCCTCGGGCTGTGCAAGTGCTGCTGAGCTAGGCTCCATCTGAGTTGGCTCTGGACAGAATCACTGAGGATGCCCCTTAATTAATTAGGATTCAGTCTAATTAATTAACCACATGGCAGGTTGTCTGTGGGTTGATAATGTTCACGGGCTGCACAATGTTTATATGGAGTTCTTTGCCTGGTGGTTTATACCTAGAAAGCACGGAGATCTGGAGGAACAGGCTAGATTAGAGGGAGTTTTTACTGCCACCTGCAAATTTTAAAGCACTTACTTTATGTGGGGTTTCACTATCCCCAGCTGACAGCTCATGAAATACTGCAGAAGAAAGCAAGGCAGGGAAGAGCTGTGTCTGGGACTCAGGTCTTCCGACACCCTATTTACCTGATAAAAATCACTTCGCTTGAGCTGAGACCTTTTTGTTGTGGAGAATTATTTCAGAATTTCTGGTGCTGCAGAAAGTCAAGTTGCATCTCTGTACAAGGGGATGGCAGTAATAACTTCTAAACTAATTGTATAGGATTTGAAGGCTCCCTTGGAAGACCCAAAAATGAATAGGAGAAAGGCTGAGACAGCTCCCAAACTTCACCCAGAAAGGCATCACATTTGGCATTTCAGCTGTGCAAACTGCAATGACTAATTCAAAACAATGAAGCATTTAAAGACAGAGACTATCTATAGTAGAAACAAGTGTGTCTTTTATACCCAATTCTAACAGCCATTTAAAGAGAAAATATAATCACAGTATAATCAATGGAGTGAGTAATATTTACTGGTTGAGTGATGTATGGCTCTCTCTGGAGGAAAGGATATTTTTATGTATGACTTCTGACAGCTAAGGTAGCTGTGAGATGCAGCCTGAAATAAATAGCCATTTTATTTTAAGAAAGCCGGATGATTCAAATAGTGCAGGCAAAGACACAGCAACTCACACCTCCACTAACAGTTTATTCACTAGTCTGTTTCTTTTGTTCAATTCTGTTCTACCTCCCACTGTTACTGAGGCAACTTCTATTTTTCAGTAAAACTTTATTACACGGTTGCTTTTAAGCAGAAAGGACAAAGAGGTTAAACCGTGGTGTTACAGGTTACCACCTACCAGCCATCAGTGTGCATGATGGTAGTTTGAACTGAAACGGGTACACTAAGTTGCGTTGCTTTGCACGTCTTAGGCTAACTTACGATCCTTCAGCGTGGGCAGGGCGAGACGTGCACACCCAACCATGCCTGCAGTTTAACAACAACAGGTGAAGATGCCATTACTCAGCTGTGTGTCAAAGCCAACTTTACAAGAGTTGCTGATTTTTATGTGATGACACTATCCTTTATTTGCATTTATTCAGTGGCATATTCGGAAAAAATAATTTGAAATATTGAATATAAGGGCGCTCAGTCATGTAGCTGCATCTTGAGCAAGTGGAGAACAGATACACCATAGGACATAGAACACGCACACATGTGTGCAATATGCTCTGATTGGGCCGGACTGGGACAACAGGAGATGTTTTCTCTGACTATGCTCTATCTGTCTGAGTTAAATGAAATGTTGTTGGAAGTTTTAAAGGCTGTTTTTTCCTGGGGAGGAAAGGCTGTACTCAGAGGTATTTTTCCTACATATTTATTCTACAAGCCCCTTGAAGCAGGCGCTATCTGTTACACGTCAAGAATATTGAGGCCTTTACCACCAACAGAGTCCTGTGTCTAGTCCATGGCCTACACTCTACTTCTATATCACCTTTTTAGAAATCAAATAATCCTCATATTATACAGCAGTCAGAAAACAGATAAAAATATACAGTTAATGCCAGCACGGCAGATGTTGTGTATTCAAACTCCACTGTCAAACTATAAGCGTATGGCAAAGGAATCAAGAGCAGATTGTCTCCTTTATCATAAATTAGTTGTATGCCCATCAGGTGATCTCTGTTCTCTGCTCCTTTATTCCTACCCACACTGCTCTCTTCCTCCTAATAGTCAGCCTTGTCTTTTTCTCCCAGTTTTGCTCCTCCTGTTTGTGTAGCTGTACAACACAATAAGGCTAGCTGGAAAGCTCCAATTCAGCTAAGCAGAAATAAGCAAAATCAAATGAGAGGCTTGGGTTTGCAAGATCTCTTAAATCTGTTGTGGTGTTGTTTGTGGATGAAGACATGTCTGCATCTATCGCTCTTTTTAAACAGAGCTTCAACGTTCCTCTGGAGTGCAAAAGCCTCATGTTCAAGTCCATGCTCTACAACTTTGGTGCAAGCAATAAGCCATTTATTTAAGGAAGTGAAGAGTTCAAAACCTGTGAGAGTGGAAAAGGTGTTTATTTTTTTCTTTTTTTGGCTAGGTCTCCAAACAATGCTACTAAAGCCTCGGAGAAAAGTTTGTGCACTCAAAAGTTCATCTGCCTCCTCCCCACCAGCATATTGATTTATTTGGTAGAAGACAGCACCTCTCCCTGCAAGTCTTCTCACTCAAATAGCCAGTTTCTCCTGAACGTCTGCTACGACCAACCCTAATCTCCCCCTCACACATTTCATTACTTTGCTGACTGACCCTGTTGAACACAAGCTATGAGGCCTCCTTGCTCTCCTGTACTTACATTCCTATTGATTCTTCCTTCTCATCGTGTCTTTATATACATGTCTCCCTAAGCTCTATGTGCCCCAGCCCAACAATTGTCTGACTTCATGCCTAAACACTACCCTGAACAGAAATGCTTTCTTGAGTAGGGGCCTCACTTTGGAACAGCCCCAACTTCTAGTCCAACAGGCTCTTTTCTCTCCTTCAGAGCCCTCTTTCATCTAAGTGCTCATTTCATAAAGCTTTCTGCAATCAATTTCCTCCTCAATGTCATCTCCACTTCCCCCTTTACTTAAACTATTGCCCTCGTTCTTTGCTTCTGTCTGATTCAGAGTGTAAGCATTGTGACCAACTCTGCATGCCTTGATGGCACTAATAATGTATCATTATGTATAATGATGTAATCAGAGAAAGTTCAAGAGGCAGTTCAAGCATGGGGAGGCTGGAACCAGCCCATCTTCAGATGTGTAGAGCCTGCCATACAATTTGAGATAAAAGGAAAATATGTCAATAAACAGTTAAACTATGTGAGGAGAAAGCAAGGGGAAAGCCATGATATTAACTTTATATTAACACCGTATACATTGTGGGAATAGAGAAGGGAAAGTGGATCTGAAGTTTCCAATTTCTCCAAGTAGCGTTATATCACTGAAGATTTTGCATGGGACTGTTGCATAATGGGAAAAGCTTGTGCTTGCAAGACACATTCCAGCAGCAGCCAGGAAGAAAGGCACATTGTGTAGCTTTCACCTTCCCTTGCCAGATTCCCTGTTATTATTTTAGGAAGGCACAATTACACGCTCACAATTTTCATAGATTTTTAAAAAATGCCCCATTGATTAGATTTTACAAACTGCCCAGAAAAGGAACTCCAGAATTAATGGCAGGGTGACACAGTCTATATTAGTTTGTTCACAAAACCTCTTTGTAACTGTCAGCATGTGGACCCCATGGCTGTAGGACACACTGTCAGTTTCTTAGAAAGATGGAAGAATGTTGCAAATTCATTTTTCTCTGTCAAACATTTAATTTATTATTGAGTCTGTATGCACATTAACATCTCTCTCTGTGCCAGCACTACTGCAACAATAACCATTTTCATATTTCACTTGCCAGCTAAGTTTGCACTACCCTTGCTCTAGCACGAAGGAGACGTTCATGGCAGTATGTGCTTAACGAATGAGCATAATTAGCCAGAAGATGTCTCAGCAGGCTGGTGAGGTGGCAGCACACTAAATTGCTACATAAAACGTAAAGCTAAATGACTCGCACACCTGGAGCTAGTGATAAATAAGCTTGACACAATTCAGTTGCTGGTCTCTTAACATGCCAGTCTGAGTTCACTGTGCTACGGGCTGGAAGTTTGGAGAAGCCGTGTAGGTGCCCTACATCCTGCATCCCTGGGCTCCTGCTCATGTGCCTGTGGGCAGAGTTCCCTAAGCAACGGTAGGAGCCTGTAAGGCTGTCAGTGACCCCAAATCTTTGATACAAGGTGCTCCCTTTCCCTGTAGCAGATTCAGGAGAGTGGAGCAGACATCAGGTCTTCAGCAATTCCAGCTTACAGTTTGGCAACTGAGAACAAATCTCCTTTTGATGACGATTCAAGGTAAGAGGCTGCAGGGAGCAGTGGCAGCCTTGGGGACCACTGCACACTGCTAAACCTGCCACATAGGCAGTGTCCTCTGGGTGGGACAGGTGACTAGGGGAAGCCAGATGTACCAGAGTCCCTGTGGTGCTGATGACACTGGAAAATGAAGGTGTAAAAAGACAGAAAATGACTAAGAGCAAGAGAGGTACACCTCTGCTAGCGTAAATCTTGCTAGCAAATGGAAGGCAACATCTTCTGCACCTGTGAACATTTCTGGGCTGCTGCACCATGCCGTGCTACTGCCTGTGCCACGATTGTGCCTCCAGCACCTGCAACTGCAGCTTTGTTTCACTGGGTAAAGCTGAGCAACAGGAGATTATAACAGAAAAAAGTCAAAACGAAAAGCTGGGCAGGTACTTATAAACATGAGAACTGCCAAAACGGACACTGGGATCTCTTCAATCTGGTTAAAGACAAAACAGAGCTGAACTGAAACTAAAGCCTGGGCATCTCTGTGTTTCAATGAAGATCTGTATTTTGCAGGGTAGGACTGCACCCGAGTCACTGCGGGTTATTCAGCATGTGAAGGGATGTTCATATTACTTTAGTGCTGTCCAACCTGGACACTTTATTCTGGGCTAGAAAGTCCACGTGAGGGAGTTACACCAACACACCTACAAAAGAATAGCGTGGGTGGGCATGTTGGCTCACAGCTATGTCAGCCCTGTGTTGCTGTGCCCCCAGCTATGCCATGGGGGAACGAGCTGGATTAGACTTTGTGTCTTGCAGAGTCAATCACATCCACATTCCTGGGTCTTTGTTACGAATGATGTTGTAATAAGCATAAAGAATGCAGCTTGCAGTTTGAGATCCCAGGATGAATTTGCAGTGCTGACAGCTAGTGAAATCATCTCTTGATTTATAATCAGAGGAAATATGATACAGGAGTCACTGCGAGAAGATAAATGTGTCATTTTTAGAGTCACTTTAACTATAACCCCACTTTAATTGCAGAAAATACAAAACAAGTGCCAAATGGAAGTATGAGAAGCATTTTTTTCTGTTCATTACTGACACAAAATAAGCCATGATCTTATCCTTTCAGACTCTGTAAATTCAAAACACCCTCTACATTTTAAGCCCTATTTCCCTTGAATGAGAAGTAAAACATATCTGCATATTGTTACAGTTATAAAGCTGTAGAAAAAATTTTTCTTTTCTGAAAGTAAGATTGATAGGCATTTTCCTAAAACTTAATTTCAAATGAGAATTTAAATTATAAGTTTTTACATCTGCCATGCAGTAGGAGCTTGAATATTTTTAATCAGTATGGACATACTTCGCATTGTTCAGGAGAGAAAAAGAAGACCACAACATCTAACAATAGTCTTACTACAGAGCAGTCCTTCCAACTATATTTTGGCAAGGAACTACAGCTTGCAGAAATCAAGTAACCATGGTGTCTAGTCATCTTTACATCCTCTGATATCAAATGCAGCTTAAATAACCACAGTTAAAACAACTTTCTTTGGGAAAATAGTACAATTCAGTACTGAGTTGTTTTTTTTTTAACAAAAAGCTGCTGCTTCTTACCTCTGCAAGGGGATTTAACTCATAGAAACTATATCTTTGGTAATAAACTTTAAGATACTATCTTGACTACTCAAGTTTTAGACTTGTTTGGATTTAGAAAATTGGAAGCATATGGATCAATTAAGAATGAATTAATGTGACATTCCAGCATGAAAGAGATGCTCAGAAACCAATTGCAAAATAATCAGTTTAAAATGTCACAGAAATTTTAAATATCTCATAAAAGTACCAGTGGTGAAACTTGGCCTTCAGTGAAGTCAAAGAGATCTTTGAGATCTCTTTGAAGAAACCAACTTCAGTTAGGGCCAGGTTTTCAACCCCAAATATTTTGACTTCATAGTACATTTGCCCCAGCTTGAACAGCAGACCTCCAGGGAAAGCAAAATCCTGGAGCTACTGATGCTTCAGCATGGTGTTAAAGTGTATAATCCATCTTTACAGTGGAACATTTAATGGAAACTATGAAAAAGTGAATGTGTGACTGCAGATCTCCACTCATGTCCAGCTCATTTTGGCTGAGACACCAGAGTCCTGCCTTCCACCCTTCTGCCCTTCTACCTCTTCCCTTGGGACAGGATTCAGCAATCATGGCACCGTTGCCTCTTTAACATGAAACTTTTTTCAGATGACTTGGAACCTCAAAATTACAGAAAACCTACATTTCATATATACATGTCTGTTCTCCAACATCCTCTGACCATCCCTTTCCTCCCCATTTTAACTCATCTTTTACAAGCTTGTTTTCAAGGAAACTCTGATCCTGAAAATACACTCACACACATTTGCACCTTAAACATTGCAAATAGTCTTACTAAGGCCAAAACCATCAGTTAACCATACATGCTCTTCCCTCCTCCCAACCCACCTCTCCCCACTTGTCTCTACTCCACTTTCCTTCCTGACACTCTAATTGGGGGCTTTAAACTGTTAAGTCTTCAGGATATAAATTATATCATCTTGCGTGTTTGTACATTGCCAAGCACAAGAATAGTAACTGCTCGCCTTTTCTGGCAATCCTATGACACCTTTTGTAAGAAGGTGGAAGCTCTGGAGGTCTAATTAAATGTCAGTGTGGGTGATCACATTCTACTTGCCTAAATTCCTTCTGCTTATCTAAATTCCTCCTGTAGTTACAACCTGATACAATATTTCTCTTCACTTCCCACTCCAGCATGCTGTGTAGTGTGACTGTGTGCTTTTAAACAGCTGCTGCAGTCCTTCCCAGAGCTCCGTTTCATTAGTGGCTAACACATCTTCTGTCTATATAGTTTGCAATGTGAAACACACATTTCTGCGTGTCTGTGTACGTGTGTGTGAGAGAGGGAGTATTTTATTAATACGGATTTCTTTAAAACGTGGAATAAGACACTAATTCTTAAACTACCTCCACGGATCACTTGTGGATGGCCCATTATGAGCTGGTATGGCACATGGTGCTCATTTGCTCCTTGTTTCCAGCTGCTAAATTGCACTGTGACACTGTTAAATATACGTTAAATATTTTCCTAATGTTACTTAAGCAAGTAAATTGCTTCCATTGCCTGAAGGAAATTCTGCACTTGCAAGCATGGGGGGAAAGGAAGGGAAAGGATGATCAACAAGAATCTCTCTGGTTAATGTGATCCACGCCATAGCGGGTTCCTGCTCGCAGACAGAAAAACTACCCTGCTCTAGCAACATCTTAGGTGCTGTTCAGGGCCGGGTCCCACTAGCCAAGCTGTGTTTTGGGCCAGACCTCTGAAAAGTGCCAGTTCTTTTCTTTGCTTTTTATCAGACATCCAAAGCTTTTCAGGATGCTTGGCACATCATCATAATTAAGTCTCTTCAGGGGAGGGGATGAAGATGGTTAGCCATACACTGAGGTACACAAAGTGATGGGTCACCTGGAAACCTCGAGGTAGGGTGGAGGGAGATATACAGTGGCACTCTACAAGGACAAAAGACTGACCGTGTTAGAGCAGCCTGTGGAGCTGAAGCCAGAGGCTGTGCCCAGTGCCCAGAAATTGAAGTATGATATTGCAGCCTCTTGTATCACAATACTTAAGGATAGATGTCTGTTTATTTAATGAATCTGAGAATTTCCAAGAACTGCTGCCACAGTCCGTATGCCATTTCTTTTCTTTTTCTTTCTCTCTCTCTATTTTTTTCTTTTTTTTTAAAAGCAAACCAACAGAAAATAAAATTAGACTTTTAGACTAATTAGACTAAATCTGCTTAGGTTGCCATGACCCAAAGGATAAATGGAAAATGACGACTAAAAAAGTTGTAAGTGAAAGAGTTTCTACACACACATACATTCTCCCACTCCATTTATATAAGGAGTAGTCAGAGGCAGAAAATAAGGGACTTTTACTGCTACTATCCAGCCTATCATCTTTGCTCCCAGCCAACTTCCAGCATCTACAGGGAGTTTCTACTGTTGTGGACATATAAGCCTATGCAAACAGCAAGTTTGTTATACAACTGTACAAACACACATGCACATACACAGTTCAGCGTGGTCATGCCATGGCAGCCAGACTGTGTGTTAGCGTGCGACGTGTGCTTGGGTAGCACACAGCAGATTTGGTTGCCTTTGGCAGGCTTGTGTCGCTCTCTGCTTGCATGTGTAATAGACTGTTCAGAGTAGCTGTAGAAGTTGTTGGGTTTAGATTTCTATTTCCAAGTGAGCAGTTGGGGTTTGTGTCCTGTTACAGAACAAGGACCACAGATCAGTAACACGAATATTTGAAGCTTGTACACTTCCACTCTCATTATGGTGTTTGTCACAAAGATGAATTAATGTTGTGCCATTTTCAGTTCTCATTACAATCTTTGTCATGAGATGAAATATTAGACTCTTAAAGTCTGTATGAATCATAGCAGCATGCTCTACTATGTTGACCTTTTCAATATTCTGTGTTTGGACTGGCTGGCATTTCCTCTCCTCTTCCTCTGTAACAGCCACACTAAACTTGTGGGCAGGCTGCACTGGGCTTACCAATGACAATGCAGAATACTGATGAAGTCAGCATTGCATAGGCATGTCTGTATTTTGAGCAATTCATTACAGAATTTGAATTCTAGTTACCATGCAAAAGGAGGGGACTGAAAAAATGGAAAGCCTTACTTGCTGTAAAACACTCACATACATATGTTGAAGATTATTATAAGGTTTTTTTTTTATATAGAATCTATATTTTGTGTTTGATAGTGAATGAGTGACTATAAGAACATTTTGATTAATCTTTGTTAGTGTTATGTAGGGGTTGCTGTGTTATTCACTGGACCATGTTAACCTTACTTTTAAGTCTCTAGAGTGTGACCAGACCACTTAGGCTTTATTGTATATGGGATGACTTATTTGACAACTTGAAAAGGTAGATGAATGAATACCTAGCTAACCTGGCAATGAAACTTACTTTTAAGGTAACCTGAAGTGAACTGCCTTCATTATAATACTAAAAAACACACCCACAGGTCAAGAAGACCCTTGCCCAGGTGAAGACCTTTCCCCTGTGCAAGCGTAGTAACAGAAGAGAATGACACAGCAGATATTATAAGTGTATGTAAATCACTAACCAATCATTGTATTTGGGAGTGTACTACCTTGTAATTCTTGTGTATAAATATAATGGTGATCTAGCCATAGGTGTGCTTGATTTGTGGAAATTCCACCTTGCACCCGGCGCCGCAATAAAGAATGCCTGCTTTCTAAAACTCCAAATTGAGTCTTAGAGAGTTCTTCATCTGCCGATTTACGGTAACACATGCACATGCTCAATGAAAAGAAAGTAACTCCTGAATAGTAATGAAAAAGAAAAACAAGTCCCCATCTACCAGCCATTGTTTGAAAAAAAGAAAAAAAAAAGGTCACAAATCTGTTGTTAAATGGCCTGAAGATTGTCATCCAACTTCTTCCTTCATTTTCCAGTGTCGGGTGTGGAATTTCCTGCTTTCCTTACGCTGATGGTATCAACACTGCACAACCAAAGGCTGGACTGGGGCATTGCGGAGTGGGTCTCCAGTGTTCTCTAATAGCTCCTAGTTGAAATCAGTTTATATCAGACTGTTTGTATGATACCCAGGATCTTTTAGGAGAACACTGGAAATTATTCTCTCCCTGAGTTGTCACAGAGGAGGGCAAAGCATTCGGATGCCAGTCAACATAATAGCTCAAGACACACTGCTAAAATGTCCATTTGTACTCCCATTTTCATTGCAGATGTGTGTTTCACCCCAGATGTCAACTGATAACACAAATATACGACTAAGGACCCCAAGCAGTCCTACATCCCTCATAATTTTGTGCATGCTAAAGGGCATTTTAACACAGGCAGACTGCTGAGGGCCTATGGACCAGTGCGCCACTTGGTGCAAAAGCCAATCTGAGTGCAGGAACATGACTGCGCATCCCCAGGGCCACAGGCTGTGACATGCAGACAAGAGCCCTCCCAGAGAGGCTGAAGTACTCTGGGCATACAGAAAAGGAGTGGGGCTTCATCATTTCTGGTGCAGGGTTTAGCGGCAATCTTGGGCCCATCCTCATATAAGAGGCAGGGGACAACCACAGTCCCAGGGCTGTGAGAGAAAGACCAGACATGACACAGCATAAGGAACTTTGGAATCTTAACTCTGTCTTAAAAACATGTCTGCATACAGTGTGCTGCTCCTGTAGTTAAATATCATGCACACTATGGATCTGAGACCCTTCTTAACTGCCTATGGTTTCTGGTCCATTTGTCACATTTACAGAGATCAAAAGCCTTTAAAAATAGGAAGATTTATTTATTGAACTTAAAATCTGTGAGCTTGCCAAAGCCCCACTCTTTTAAAACATTCTGTGAAGCAAAAAGTCAAACGGGTTGGAAAATGTGTCATTTTAGTCCTTGTGAAGAATCATAACAGCAAGAAGGAAAGGGCCACATTGCATCTCCAAGAGCACGGAGCACAGGCTGGGGAGCACAGCTGACCTGAGTGCTGTCTAACCTATAAATACCTCCGGCAGCCCACTGCCAGACCACTATCTTGCATTTGCCCTCCCAGGGGGCCTTCTCCACTGTGGGCCTGTCAGAACCATATTTTTCTAGAGCTGAAATAAACTCCACACAACTTTCAGTAACAAGGACATCTCTTTCTACATGAGTGGCCTGAATCAGATCAAAAAGAATAAACTCTTCTTAGATTAATTGAAACCAGAGTTCAGAGTCTTCCCAGAAATGCCACAAATCTGAAACAGAGACTGAGATGTCACCGAGGAGCTAAGTTAAAGGCCATACATGCTGTCAAAACAAAACCTTAGGATAAATATTTTTGTCCAGTGCAATATCTTTCATATGAAAGTTCATAAGCCCACTCATTGCCAATGAGAGCACATTGTTTAGGACAGGCAGGTGGGTGATGCACTCCATTACACTTTGCATCCTTGGAGTGAAACTTACCCCTTACCCTCCTCCTCTTAGAGTTACTACAGAGGGTGCAGAAGAGCAGTTTCACAGTAGCAACCTTAGCATGCAGTAACAGCCAGGCTGTCCTCTCCCCAAACTGGGAAGCACTCACCTGCAGGAAGACATACATATAAACCCACCCCCTCCCCTGGGGAAGGTCCATCCCTGCAAGCCACAGCTCCTTTTATGTGGATAACATAAAATTATGTGGATAATGGCTGCCTGCAACTGCCTCCACGCTCCTGCAAGCCTCCCACCCCAGCTGAGGGCAAAAAGTGAGAGATTGCTCCTTCCTGCAGGCTGTCACCCTCCCTCTGGGGTACATTCAGCAAATGCAGTCTCACCCTAGGGCCCAGTGCTCATGGGATGGAAATTTTAAACTTATTTTCCTGACCTCAGTGGAGAACTTCCATTGAAGTCCCTCCTCCAGTCGGGATGCAGGGCTCTGACAAGAAGCTCTGGAACATCTGGAAGGTAGCACCAGCCTCTGCCTCACCATTTCATTTCTTGGTCCAGCAGTGTCACACAGCCCTGACCCTGGTAGTTTGACAGCACATATTCCCTTCTGCCAACCCTACTGTGAATCGCTGTGGTTTAATAAGAAACAACTGGAAGATGTACTCTTCACTGGGTAAAAAACTGGCTGGACGGCCAGGCCCAGAGAGTTGTGGTGAATGGAGTTAAATCCGGTTGGTGGCCCATCACGAGCGGTGTTCCCCAGGGCTCAGTTTTGGGGCCGGTCTTGTTCAATATCTTTATCAATGATCTGGATGAGGGGATCGAGTGCACCCTCAGTAAATTTGCAGATGACACCAAGTTGGGCAGGAGTGTTGATCTGCTCGAGGGTAGGAAGGCTCTGCAGAGGGACCTGGACAGGCTGGATCGATGGGCCGAGGCCAACTGTATGAGATTCAACAAGGCCAAGTGCCGGGTCTTGCACATGGGTCACAACAACCCCATGCAGCGCTACAGGCTTGGGGAAGAGTGGCTGGAAAGCTGCC
>NW_008824035.1:4953867-4968403 GCF_000699105.1 Pygoscelis adeliae
GCTGCCCAGGGAAGTGGTTGAGTCACCATCCCTGGAGGTATTTAAAAGATGTGTAGATGAGGTGCTTAGGGACATGGTTTAGTGGGCATGGGGGTGTTGGGTTGACGGTTGGACTCGATGATCTTGAAGGTCTTTTCCAACCTTAATGATTCTATGATTCTATGATTCTATGATGATAACCTCTTAAACCAGCCCAGTTGACCAACATGAGTCATAGCATTTACTTCTTCCAGCTGAGACCTTCACACTGGTAGCAGAATGCAGAAACTGAATTAAACTGCAAAGCAGCAGTACCAAAGCAATACTGTCAGATACCTACACAGAAGATGGGACTGCTGTTTCTAGGTGCAGCCAGACTAAGAGCTTTCACATTGGTTGCTCTCCGTGAAATAGTTATGTCAATATAATCCCTGCTATGGATGAATTCATACAATTTAGAGGTACCTTTCATGGGCAGTATATTCCCCTTTCTCCTTAGGAAAGTATTCCTGTGGAATAGGTACGTTGATATACCCATATACTTGCCCAGGCAGAATCCTTATCCTATGTATCTAATTCATATGTATGGACCAGGTTTTGAGAACATGGACATTTCTTCTGCTGGTCTCTGTGACCACTTCTGTCTCCCAGAGAGGTCACTGGCTGGACTCCTTAGCAGTCATTGCTCTTCACAGGGTTGGGCTGAGAAGCTGGGGACACTGGTTTCTAAGATGATATGTTGACACACATGACAAAGTTAAATGCTTAAACAATACATTAACACTACATATAGGAAAGCTGTCCTAGCCCCCAGCTGTCAAAGTAGAGCCAAGTGCTGCTCCCTGGTAGCCCTAGAGATTGGTTTACAGAAGTTCCCTTAACAGAGAAAAGGGCACTGACTTCCTTACCCACACACAGAGATATAACAAAAGCCAAGATCCTCCTCCACCTGTAGGACTGGCAATGCTACCAAGGGGCTCACACAAGGCCCCTCCAGCTCCACAGCAATATTTTTTATTTAAAAACCAAACACAGCTCAGTGCAGCGCTAGCTGTGAAATAATTCTTCCCCCTTAAGCAAGCTCCGTCAGTGTTTTCCCTGTTTTGTGGTAACAGACCTGAACATATAAACAACCTCATGGCACACTCTGGGTTAGTCAGCGCCAGTCAGTAAGAGCCCCCCTCCGAGAAGACACTACAGAAAGGAATACTTCTAATTTAAAATCCTTGTAAGTGCTGGAGACATTTAAAGCATTAATCAGCAATTAATACAAATAAGAAACTCAATCTCTCACATCATTAATACTAATTATGCTTTATAGTTGCATTTTCTGAGTAAGATGACAGGCAACATGCATATGGAGGAGACTGCTTGACAGAGGTGCAGAAATGGGAGGCAGCTAAATTGAAGGAGAAAGCAGAGCGTCAGACATATTTTAAAAGGCCGTTGGTTTCCTTGAGCAGGGGAAGGCATTTCTAAAAAAGCTGGAATTGGGCCCACAGAAAGTTCAGGAGCTCAGGTGGAAGTGCCACTCAGTGTGGGTGTCTCAGGTGCTGGGCAGCTGCTCCCGACATGCAGTGGTTGCCGTTTGCTGTGGGACAGCTTGTGCGGCTGTGGGTGTTTGCCACCTGTGGGACTCAGACCCAGGGTGTCTCCAGTTGGATATTAAGCACCGGAGTAATTTTGGGAAAAGCTGAGTTCAGCTTTTGCCACAAGGAATGTGACACTGGTGACTCTGAGGACATCAGTGATGATGCTGAGGACAACTGAACTGAAACTGGGCCAGTATTTTCGCACCCTGCCTCTTTAGCAATGGATTTCCTGTCCTGCATGGTGAACTTCACCAAATACCACAAGTGCCTGTAGAAAGAGCTGCCGCCTTTCACTGGAAAGGTGGGGATTTTATCTCTCAGTATGTTTACATGTGAAATGATGAGTGGGACAAGGACTGCTGGAAAAATCAGTCTGGCATTAATGTGCTTGCTGACAAGTTTGCTGTATCCAGGGAATCAGGAGACAATTTCTGCCTAAAGTAAACAAAACACACACTAAAGATTACATTTACCCCATTTTCTCAGATTAGGACTATCACTAAGCACATGCTGTCACATGTTAATGTTGTTATCTGCTCTCACTTTACACTTTGTATGTAGTCATTACGTACTCCTGCACTGGTCTGGTGCACCACATGACATGCAACTTCTAAGCAAGGACGAGAAGGTCCAGGGCTTCAATCAATTATGATATGCATAAAACCTCAGCATGCTAGTCAAAGGCAATCTGAACTATGCTTATGACAAATGCTTTCTGTCTGGATTCCCTGTTGCTTCCTTTGGCCTGGCTCCAGCTGCTTGTCCTGTCAGGAGCAGACTTCATTCAGAAAAGCCAGCAAAAGCTGGAGAAGTCATTAGACAGGTTGTTTCTGTCCTGCCCAGTGTTGTGCTGAATTATACTTGTGAAGTTATGGAGGCATTTGTCTTTATTTATTTTACTCCAACAGGGAAGCCAGTTCTGACCTGGATTAGCAGTGGCAGAGCATCTTAACTATAAGCTCTTGAAAGATGGCCCTACACAAACATATTTCAAGTTCACATGTGGTCTCTGGCCTCCCTGTGCAAAGGAAAGATACTCTTTGCATCATGAATAAGTACTAAAGAACAACACAAGAAAGATCTTGCCAATCAATAAAACATAGCTAGTCCAGATAAGGGGGAAGGAGTAAGGGAGCTCATCACATTTCACTGTTGGCAAATACTGTCTTTAGTAGTGATGACTTGCAGAACATCACTTGGGCACACAGACTCTGTCCTGTACGGGACTGTGCTTACTCCTCAGTGTTACAACAGGGCTGCCAGATCAGTGAATAGACAGTGCAAGGGCAGCCGCACAAACTCACACTGCAGTGCCCTGTGCTCAAGCCCTGCAAAGGCCGTAGACAGAGCTCCCTTGCAGAAAGTAAAAGCCATCGTTCCACAGCGCAGCTGCACTCTGCTGCTGGCAGCGGTCCTGCAGAAGACTGTGAGCATTTCAGCCTCAGAGAAATTCTGTACATATCTTTAGGCAATGGACATCATGCTGGCAAGAAGTACCAAGGCTTCTTATTCTTGACTCTGTCACTGACCTGCTGTGTGACCTCAGGAAAATCACTTCACTTCTGTGTGCCTCTTCTACTTCCCGTCTTTCATCTGTCTTGTCTGTTTGACTGCAAGCTTTGGGAGGGGGATCGTCTCTTACAATGAGTATGCAGCACCAACCACAGGAGAGCTTTAATCTCTGTTGGGACTCTGAGGCACAGTACAAAACCTACAGCTATTCTGTAGTCCATAACTGTCTACATTACCACTTTGCACAAAAGTGTTGCAGAGTGGTCAAAATGGGCCACTACTCCAAGATTTGCCATGTCAGCACTTCTCAGATCATCCAGCATGTACCCTGGCACTCTGGCTACAGAGTAGACAAGACATGCTGCCTAACAGACCTTCTGTATTTTCATTTTGATTGTTCACTGTACATGAAAAGTGAGATTATGAACAGGGCAGCTTTGCCTTGAAGATATGCTTTGACTGTGCTTTTCTACAAGGGAACAGACATGCTATAAGAAGGCTTCTTCTTCTACATATGACCATGCAAAGTGCCAAAGAAAAAGAATTTTTATGACCATATTTCTTAAAAATGACTGTTAACAAATGGATGAGGAACAGTGTTATTACTGTTAATGAGTTGAAAACACCCCGCATTTACAAGGTACAGTACCGATACATAGGCCAAGGAAAGACCTGACTGGTAGATATCCTGATGGGATGGAGTTTCATTGGTTGTAGAAGATGCACACTCACCACAAGTACAGTCTGACCATAAATACGAGAGAATGGATGTCTCTGTGTGTGTGTGTGTATAGACAGAGAAGAAACAAAGAGAGAAAACAAGACTGCAGACAATGTGCCAAAAGAGAAGTCAAAAAGAGGGATCCCACAGGCAGAAGAATCCAGTTGCTACCTGGACCTGTTGCTTCCCAGATTTTTTAAAAACATCATTCCTTGTGGAACCATTGTTAAAATCCCACAATCTTTAAGCATTCATCTATACTTAGCCTTTCTTTCAGTTTTCTAGAATAAAGAATGCGGTACCTCTCCTGAAAACTCTCCTTTATGATCTGGAGCTGACTGAAAGATCAAGCTGTCCTCAGGCAGCTTGGATCAGCCCCATGACACACATAATACTCTCCCTGAAGAAAGTCCCAGGAAGGCATAACTTTCTCCTCTGTTACTGCATGCTTTGTGGAATTTCCATACAAAGTACCCTTGTTCAAACTGTAAAGCAGCTTTGGGCTTTGGTAGAACCTGTAAAGAACAGCTGTCAGAAAAGACAGCAGCTCATGTTATCACACAGCACAATGCTCTGCACCGTTATCATTTTGCAAGATGCGCTGCCTCCCGTTGTCCCATTTGTGAAGGTGCTTTCTGGCTTTCTCTCCCTCTGTTGTGACAGCTTTTGTCTTTGCACCACTGGTGCAAAACTAAAGCAATCTCTGAACGAGGGAGCAGTTTTGTTCTCCTGCAACAGAGAGATATGCCAGGCTTTTCAGCTGAAAAATAAAATATAGACATGTTTTTTAATCCCCTTTTGTTTTTCCTAAGTTTTACAACCTTACTTATCTGTAAATAAAATCGTCATATATTTTTTTTTTCATAGCACACTGCATAAATACAACTTCATGCATCTGGGAAGCTGACAGCTGCCCTATGAGATAGAGCGTGACAGTTTAAAATCAAGGAATCAATCACTGAGATATAGCGCCTGGATGCTGTTTCCACCAGGATGTATTGCAGGATCCAGGAGCTCGCTATTTGAGATATGCCATCATAACTCTGATAGATTAAAGCACCACATCCAGGAAACAATTGTGCAAGAAAAAATGGTGTCATAGATCTGCCAGGTTACAGCACAGACTCCAGGAGCCAACCAGGGGAAGGCAGGGCTGTATCTCCGCTCCCAGAAGCCGCCAGAGCAGCCTGATGACAGTTCTGTTCTCAAACAGCCCCATTATGACCTAATTAGCATACATGAATTGCAGATTTAAAGCATTAAAGTGATGTACAAATCATTAATTTTTTGTCAAATCCATGTCAGCCTTGTATATGCCTTCCTATTTTAATGTTGCATGACAGTGAAAAGAAGTCTAATCCTCTGTATATAAAGAGGAGAGATTTGGTGTATCTGATATAATGGGATCTATTTAAACACTGGATGTTTTGCAGCTTTGAGTGTATCTGCTCAGAGAAGAAAAAAAATGCCACATTTGTCCCATTAGGGTTAATTGTGAAAGGATGTAAATATATTGAAATCCCCAAAGGCAGTTCTACATGTTGTCTGTATGAAAGAGAAGAGATAAAACTTGTTTTCCATCAAAACTTCTTTTTAGTTTTGTGACAAATAAAAAACCCCACATGCTCACACAAGATGGACCTGATTTTCAGAAGAGATGAGTGGCCACATCTCCTCTTGAAGTCAACAAGAACTCTGAGCACTCAGAAAAATCAAGCCCTCACTTTGAAAACCAAGTCTGAGCCGTATTCTCAGGAATGGTATAAAGAAAAATCAAACAGATCTCAAAACCAAGCCCACATTGACTCAAATACATGCAGAGATTTATTACAAAAAGGGAGGATAGCTACGTTAAAGTGGGACTTCCTAAACTATTTGTGCTTCACGGTGTTGCTGGGAACCCTCGATATCACCTGCACTGTGGTTGGCTGCCTCCCTGAGCCACCACAAACTGTTAGTTCGTGTTTCGGGATGGGTCTCCACCTGTTCTGGCCTCATGGGTTGACTACTTGCTTACTATTCCATTTCATATCCTCCCCTTGCTTTCCCTCCTTGGCTTTAAAAGAGCTCTTGCATCTTTTGCTCTGAACAGATGATACAGCCTCTGTTCTGAGCTGAGAGCACTATTTGACACCGTTGGGCAAACCCTCCTGCCACCTGATTAAAGTGTCATCCAAGGCTCCTTTCAATGAGCCAATTATTCCTCCACAACAAGTGGCATTTCACAGGCATGACCAAACAGCACATTTCCACCAAACAGGCTTGCATATTAGACTGTCTGAAATCCAGATGCATGAACAGAGAGGTCTTCTTTGACTGTCTACTCCATCTCTCACACAGTCTGGCCTGGGGACTGACTGAATTCCAGGGAGTTGCACAGGAGGTAGGTAAGAGGAATAGTCTTGGCAGCTGTGTTCAAGTATTTTATGCATCAGAAAAGAAGTATATTGGTGGCATAATTCCGACAAAGCACAGACCTCCAGATGTTGGCTGGGATTTTCATAAAAGATAATACAATTAGGCACCCAGTTCCAATTTATTTTCCATGGGTACTGGAACCCTCACCCCTACACCCCTTTGAAATCGCCTACAATCCCAAAGCAGCAGGTTTAGTCAAGGGGTGTGTGTGTGTGTCTTTGTTTTAGATCTGTGTGTTTCTGCAGTCGACAGCACTCCTGGGTAGATGATTTCTAGTTCACTAGAATGACTTTCCCAGCAGCAAGTAATCAGCAGTGTAGCTCATCTTTTCTGACAGGAGTTGAGCACAGAGATGGCTCTCCTCAGGCTAGCAAAAAAAGGATACAGAGGAATGAAAGTGCCATTCAGAAATGTGTTGAACTGAGAGGCAGCCTGTGTCAGCTCCACATCTGGACAGATGCTCAGCACTTACCTCTTGAGTGTTATTTCAGTAGCTCAGATGTCTGTCCACTGGCCCGCTATCCCTGCCTGACCTGTGTAGACAGCCTCAGGCTAGTTTCATTGTCCTTGTGTTCTGGAAAAATAAACAAACCCATAATTTAAATATACCATTATCTTTCTGCATGGAAATGCTGGACATTTACAAAAAAGATGAGAATGGCTTCCAAGGGCACATCCCATATTCATCTACATGGCAATAACCCAAATCAGCTGAGTTCAGAGCCAGATCATTTTCCAACCACCATGGCAGCAACAAAAGGAGATGTATGAGGATGAAGGAAGCTGGTGTAGGTTAAAGGTAGTTTTGGGATTAACATGCTGGACTGGGCTTAAGAAACAGAGACAGCAGATAATTTCATTAATTATTTTTGTCAATATTTTAGGAGTCCCAAAGAGAACAGGTCCTCTGTGGACTTGGGAAAAGCCTTGATGTGTTGGAATCAGCCATCAGCACATGGGGATCTCCACACTTTATTTAATTTTTTCTGATGTCTTAAAGCATGTGGTGTGTGTGTTACAGTGACACTTGGGCACTCTCTTTCTGCGTAAGAGTATTAGTAGCTTTGGGGTAAGGAGGAAGAGAGCAGGTGAAAAGCTACAGTAGGAATGAGGAATGGGAGGGAAACCTTTGGATTTCATTTTCCCTTCAAATCTTGCCAGAATTTGGGGAGCCCCTGAATACAGTGCAACTCTCCAACATCTTTCTACGTTTGCTGTGTAAGAAGGTTTATTAGAGAAACGGCTGGTAAAATAGGGAGCATTTTGGTAAGGGATGTGTTTTACAGCACAATGTTTAGAGCTTATTCAAAGTGAAAGATTTTATTTTGTACAGGAACACTCTCTACCTGTGACATTGATGTGTTCCAGTTCATTTGCAGTCTGCACACTGGTACTGTGCTTTAAAGTGAAAGGAGAAAATGGAAATTGCACAAATTCAGAGACTGTAGGGAGAGCAGAGGCCACCTCTGAGCAGAGCCAGCACTCAGCAGTAGGCATAACTCCAAGAGCTGAAACTAAAGAAGTCTCAAGGTCCTCATGAAATTAATCCCTGTGCGAAGGGCCAAGGCAACCAGGCAAATGCTTTTGCGAGAGCCTTCCTGCAGCCCTCAAGGGAGTCTGGGAGCATGTAGGGCTTGTTCTGTCCTTCTTTCACAACCTGGAGTCCAGAGGAATACAGTTGCAGGGACTGTCTCCCTGAAGAGACAACAGCTTTAAAGTGGATTGGCAGAATGCAAATGAACTTCCGAGCCATGCAAACCCAGCTTTGGCCTTACTCCTGCTGCTAAGGACAAGCTGCTTGGCCTCTGCACAGCAGTGGTTTCATTGCTGCTTGCTGAATTCCCTGCCCTGCTCATCATTTTCTTCTCCGCACTTGCACACACAGAGCACTGTACAGGATCTAGCCATGTAACCTGATGGAGCAGCTGCAAAGCCTTGGATTTCAAGCCTGCTTGGATTTCAGGCCTGACCTGCACCTACTCCAAAATCTCTGTGCTAAGATGGCTCCTCAGCTGGTAGCTCTTGAGTTCAGGGTCTCATGGAGCTATGGGAGCATGATCTGAACAAAAGGTCCACTAATGAAGCAGCAAAATCAGCCGGCCCCAGGGACTTGTTTAATTTCATTAACTTGATAGTTGATGCAGTATCTCCTGCAGTAATTGGTATGTTGATCTTGTCCCTACGCTCTTGTATGAAAGAGGGGAGCATAAGATCTCAACTTCATCCCAGAGCTCAGATGAACTTGCCCTACGCTGCACTCTGTTAGTGATCTTCAAAAGGCATTATTTATAAAAGTAGCTTTCTGGGATGCTGTTCAATCCATGCCCATTATCCATGCAAATTCCTCAAGCTGTATCGGGTTAGATAGCTGCTGGTATCATAGCTGGAAAACCAACCAACCTGCAGAAATCTTTGCTTCGTTCTTTATTGAGCACAATGATTGCTTAGGGATTAGTCAGTCAAGGCATTGGATTAACACTATTGGCAGCCATGGCAATTTCCTTTAGTGTGACAATCCATGTCACCTTTCCCATTAAAATTCAGCTTAAAATACCTATGAGAATCCCATAGTCCTCTCTGAATCCCAGGAATATCACATTGCGTCATTCAAGCTAGAATAAATCCAAACACATCTGAAGCTTTATTCAAATAAGCTGAAACCACAATAAGTCCAACTAAAGAAGAAAAGCATTAAAAGCCTGAGAAACGGACTGTGTGCATTCTAATTCTGATCTCGGTCTTGCCGTGATTCATTAAATTTCTAAGTCTTAGAGTTCCTTTAAACAAATAAGGGAATTGTTCCTTCTGATTCCTGTTCACTCAGTAGTTAAGCCTGGAAGACCAAGCTTTCACCTGAACAGAGGTGAAAATTTCTGGCAAGGTCATCTCTGTGACTGCTAGAGATGCTGCACACACCTGTTGAGGAACCGAAGGCTTGCTGTACAAGGCCATACCACTGGCCCTGGCAACCCAGCTTGCTCGTATCCAATTCTGTGTTCCACATTCAATTTTTCAGATATAAATCAGGGTTTTCTTCACCTCAAGCCTGTTGAGTTTTTCCTCATTTTGCATAGTCACCAACCAATTATTATAACTGTGCTGCCAGAATTACCGTCGTGGGGGTGGAATTTGGACAAACTGAGCTTGCTAACTGTTAATGGCTTAAGTACGGAAGTGGAACAGGAGATGACGTCCTTCTGCCGAGCCTCCAGTTCTCCACTCCCTGCTTACTGATCTCCAGCTGAAGGGCAGTAACAAGCAGCTGGAACGTACTTACACCCTGACCTGCCGCAGCTACTTGCAGCTGACCCTGTGTGGCTGCATCCTTTTACAGCCAATGCCAGCGAGAGAAAAAAATTATGAATTCTTGCTCCTGTGTTTCTCATTGGGAATTACTGCCTGAAGTCAGTGTGAAAGGCCTCTGCTTATAAGCCCTGCCCAACCAAAAGATCTCTATTTTGAAATGCATCAAGTATCTCCTGCTAAAGCTCTACACACAGTAGCTTCATTAAAAGATTGGAAGGAAACTAATAGGATTGGCTTGATCAAAGTGTGTAATAAGCAAACATGGCAACAGGCATTTTTATTCCATTATTTTATGTGTCGTAATATCCCAGTTTTCTACACTGGACTTCTCTTAAGGAAGCAAGTGTTCAGCATGGCAAATTTTTCTGTGTGGGGATGTACCCATTAAAATCTAAACTAAAGTTATACATTTGTATAACTGGAACTGGACTTCTGGACTTCTCTTAAGGAAGCAAGTGTTCAGCATGGCAAATTTTTCTGTGTGGGGATGTACCCATTAAAATCTAAACTAAGGTTATACATTTGTTATCTACCCCTGAGTTATATCTTAGGTCAGCAGAGGGGAAGGCCTGAAAAATGAACTTTGCATGCTGTTCCCTACCCCTTCTGAAAAACTTTTGTTCAGAATATGTTGGATTATAGTGTTTAGAAATGCAGTACATCCATAATTATAAAACAAAACAAAAAAACCCAAAATTAAATTAAATAAAACAAAACCTGGCATCTGTGCACATGAGTACTGAAATGATTTCACACCTGAGCTGGGTTCTCGTTTTTCCATGGCAAGGAATCAAAAGACACTGGGGATCTGCAAATACCGCTGTGGCCACCCAGCCCTTTGGAAAACCACACCACTTCTGCCTCGGCACCTGAGGGCCAGGAGCACCTCCAGCACCTCAGCCTGAAGCAAGTCAGGGTGTCCCACTTCGAAAAAGCTGGAAGTGCCTTGTGCCATTCCTAGAAACTATGGCAGATTTACTCCTATAAATAGGAGTAAATAAATTTGTCAGGTTTTCAGAGGTGTCCATTTCAACACACAGCCCACTCACTTCTCATGCACAGACTGCACCTGCCATGCTGCAATTTGCTCTTGGTTTATGCCTTGAACTTCACTTTGCTGCTGCTGTGTCAGTAGCCAGCCTTCACTTCCACGATCTGAACATTTTCTCATGTTGTGTGATTGCACATAAAAACCTTCTCCTCTAGATCTTGTGCTAAGATGATTTTTGTAGTTCCATTGCTAGAAAAGTCTTACACTCAACTATAAGCTAAATAAAACAATTTTCTTGCTATCAAATATTTAAGCCCACTATGCTGGCATGGACTCAAAGGGAGGGAGTGAAATATGGCTGAGAAAAAAATGGGAAAACTAAAAATCTTTACCCTACTGATACTTCCATCAATAAATTATGCAGCTGTCCTCAAATAGATCAGTCTCACAAACAGCACAGCTCTCAGATGCAGAGAGAAACTGATGAAAATACATTCATTGAAAATATAATTTCTTGGTATATTCCCAGATATTTTCTGAAGCCTAGGACGGTCTGAACCACTGTGAGAGGTTACAGAGCTGTGAATGGTTTTTCTTAAATTGCATGTGAGGTAGTGGAGAAGTTGATATGTTATGTACTCAAATGAAAGGCTTTTTTGAAACTGAGCTCAAGTGAAGTGCAAATTCAAATCAGCAGGGTGCCAGTGCCCTCTGTGCTTGCTGTCTGTGTCCTTAAGAACACAGAGTCAAAGACTTCCAGCAGAGACATGCGAACATCATCTTCTCACTGCCTCCCGCACTAGCAAGGGATGGTGCCTAGTTGCAAAACCTGTGCGTGACTTCGCAGGATGCCGGGACCCTCTCCAGGCACCTCACCTCCCTCCTCCAACGCAGCCGCAGCTGCCGTCCACGGCCCTGGTGCACAGGGCTGTCAGCACCCAGCAGGCAGAGGGGCTGCGCTGTGGTTCTGCAGGGCATTCAGGGGCAGCTCCCACCTGCAGCAAGGCCACGATGTGCCGGGTCACCTCAACCCCTGGTCTAGGAAGAAGCTGGCGAGCAGCCATTGCTGGGCCAGCAAAGAATCAAGAAGTACATGAAGGACTAGTGGGACTTGTCCCCTTCTTTGGACCCCACCCTGAGCATCGCCCAGGGTGGAGGGGTAGGTCTAGTGGCTCTTGACCATAGGAAAATTCTGACAGGTGATGTGCAGCGTTGGCTCACCTCTGTCTCCAGGTGCTGTTTGGGTATGTTTCAAAGGCTGTAAGCACAGCAGAGACCACACCAGGTGTGTCTACATGGTTACATGCAGATTAATGAGGCCTGCCTACGTCCATTCAGAAGCCACTGGGACACATTAGCTCCAGTTCTCAAGCTGTTCAACAACCGTGATGCCTGAGGGTTTTTTCTCTGCAGTGTGCCAACCAAGGGACAAAAAGAAAGAGCACCAAATATCATAAGTCTTCTAAAACAATTGCAAAGGCTGAGGATATGATGGGGGAATATAAATGCAACTCACAGAGACAGAGGTGAGGGGATGAAAGAAAGAAAACTCATGGTTTGCGTTCCAGTGTTTTGTCAGAGAAATTAATGTTGGACATAAAAAATTGCACATTGCTTCTGAGTTTAGCTGTATGATTTGGTAGCTTTTTTTAGTGATGCCATATGCACAGTCTGAAAAAGAAAGGACTGGCAAAGCTAGAGGAACAGTGTTTACTTTTTGTGTGTGGGGGCATCCCTAGATATTTTTATTGGAGCTGGGTAAATTATGTTATTGTATACTGAAAATGGAGAGGAGATTATATGCACAGTCTTAATTTGAAGTGTCTGTTGCGGCTTTGTATTTACAAAAAGCTTTAGTTACTTCTGTAAGGAAAAATTAGTCTGTTTAAAAGGACATGTGAAGATCTCACCTTTCACCATTCACAGACTGAACCTGTCCAGAGCCAGCTTCACTGGCAAATACATCTTGGCTATTACACCCTTACTTTGGTGACACAAAACAGGTACAAGAGTTTATGACTGCTTTGTGTCGTCAGAACAGTACAAGGGCCCTGCACGCAGGCCAGTGCACGGGTCAGTGAATCTGGTATTCAGTGCATACAAAATAATGCCTGGAAAATAATTTTACAAATGATAAACTATGCAAAACTGTCTTCTTCCTGGCATTATTAATATCTGTGTAGTTATCAGACTGCAAATAAGTTTGAATCAAATGCAGCAGCACTTTATGAAAATAGAGTGTATATATCAATGTACATTGTGTGTAATTGGTGCCATTTGAAATGATGAAGTGCTACTAACTGATCTTCATAAAATAATACTTTGCATTTATATAGTGCCTTCCATCTGAGATCTCAGAGCATTTTGCAAACATTACTGAATTAACTCTCTCTGAGCCCTCCAAGTTAGTTGTTGCTCTCCTTCGTCTACAGATGTGGAAAGCAAAGGCAAAGAAAGATGAAGACCATATGAGGAAACTGGGGTTCTAAGGGCAGGCACTTTCTGCCCTATAAAAACCCCACAATCTTTCTTTTTTGAACAGAAGCTGTAAGCTTTCAGCACCCCTGAAAATCGAGCTACTTTAGTTGCTCTTTTGGATGCAAATGCCCAATTTAGCTTAAATGATTCCTTCAAAGTCCTCCAGGAAAAAATGTGTAGGAGAACTGACAAAAAGGATCCAGAAAGATTGGCTCAGGGCCCTGTGCTTTGGCTGAGAGACTATTCTCTGCATACCGCCTGACCACTGCGACCACAGCTTGTGAAACCTTGCTTTGTCTTCTCCTGCTTTCCCCCTCCCCACAGTTTCCACCAAAAAAAAAAAAAAAAAAAAAAAAAGCAAAAGACGTCTGCAGCTTGCCAGAGGAGTGCTGGATCCACTTCAAGGGCAGAGGAAACCAGGACCTATGGCAACAAGGTAAGGTAGATAGTCCCAACCTCAGCAGATTTCTGAGGAACTTCTGAAATCAGATCAAGTCAAATTAATTAATCTAGTCAAATTAATTAATCTGGCTAAAAATTCTCTCTGAAGAAATGATCACGCTGATCTGGGATGGTCTGACAGAACAAGGCCAGACACCTGCTTGGCGGGTATGAGGATGGGTGTGGGACAGGCAGCTGGAGGAGAGCTTGAGTGGCACCAAGCTCTTAATCTGGGTAAAATGCAGCCAAGGCAGTCCGTTCAGCTTCACAAAGAAATTGGGACTTTGCCTTCAGGGCTGCATTCAGACAGATATCAATGTCCCGACTTGATGCCTCCTACTCCCTATCATACAGTGCCTTACTCAGATCACTGGAGGCTTTTGAGAGGTGTCTCACTCACTCATCAAACTGGGTCAAGGACATAAAGCGATGCTCAGACGCCAGAATATAGTCCTGAGACTTCAAGGAGGCCTGTGGCTGGATTCTCCCCTCCTTCCCGGCACTGGTGTTGCCATGACTGCAGAGAGCTGATTCCCTCCACGTCCTGCAAGAGGAGAGCTCTGTGCTGGGAGTTTGCACTCTCTGGCCAGGGTTTGAAGGCAGGCAGAGAGGCGAGCAGGCAGAGGGATGCTGATCTGGCACCTCCAAAGGAAAGTGCCAGATGCATCACTCGGTGAATGGCAGTTACTGCTAATTTGCAGTGCCGCACTGGTACGTCAGCCTCGGCAAGGAATGATCCCCTCCTCACCAGGGTAAAGATAAATGATGCCTCTCCAGAGAAAGCATGTACGCTCACATGGGGAATCAAGGAATACAAGCCAATAAAATAAAGTGAATTATAGAACTCTGTCCTGGGGTAGGGACAGGCAGCAGACCTGCCTGCAAAAGGTGTGCCCAGGTGGAGGACCTCCTGCAGCAGGTGGCTGAGCTGCGAGAGGCGGTGAGAAGACTGTGTAACATCAGGGAGGCAGAGAAGGAGCTAGATAGCTGGTTCCAAGCGCAGTCTGCAGCGGACTCGCAGCCCATGGCCAAACAGTCAAAAACTCCCCCACTGGCACATGCAGAAGGGAGCGGGGGAGCGAGTAATGCAGAAGAACG
>NW_008824035.1:4972110-4987859 GCF_000699105.1 Pygoscelis adeliae
ACCTGATCTAGTTGAAAATCTTCGTGCTCATCGCAGTGGGGTTGGACTAGATGACCTTTAGAGGTCCCTTCCATCCCAAACTATTCTATGATTTTATGATTCTATAAAAAATAGTAGAGTAATATTACTTCACATGTTCCTTTCTACCCTGTACTAGGTACAGAGCCTGCCTCTCCATTTTTTCATGGGACCTAATGCATTGATCTGTGTTTAGTCTCTGATTAGTGATTTTGGCCTGTGTTTTTTCTCTATCATCTCCCCTCTACTGTCTTTTTTTTTTTAAAGACAATGCATTCTTTCCCTTGTTTCTCAATTTATTGTTTGAAAGAAATATTTACTAAGCAAATGTGAAATGCATCAGAATGCTTTGCAGAGTTGCCAAGAGGTCAAAGGTCTGGAATAAAAATGATGTTGAAACAATAATTAATTAGCTGACATTCTCTTAGAAAATTTGCTTTGGGAAAAGCTGTGGTAAATCACGACAACAGACAAAGTGACAGAAAAATGGGAAAATAGGAAGAAAGAAAGTCCATATGAGTAGATTTATTCACTTCCGAAAATGATCTGATCTTTCTCAGCTATTGTCCTGGCCCCCAAACAAAAATATTCTCCAGTAAATACTTTCAAGCTGTTTTCAGTGACTAAACCACAAAATGTTCCATCCTGAATAAATTCTATTTATTGCATGCAAAACCAATTAACATACTTCCAATGCATTTATAGGACTTCTGGTCTGCAGAGGCCATCTGTTTAGGGGAATTTCTGAATAGCAACATCATCTCTACAGTAGGACTACCAAGAGGCCTGAAATCTCCACCATACTCTATTCACAGCTGTATAGATGATTCAGGAGCTGCTTGGGCAAAAAAGAATTTGTGCGACTCACTGGGCAAATATGTCATCTCTGCCTACATAGAGAACCCTCCTAAACCTTTTGTCCTAAATCACCTGTTACTTTATAACATGTTACCAAACCCTGTCTCGAAACAGCATGTGCTGAAGCTCTGTGGGAATGCATTTGCCTTCCACGCTGCTTTCCTTAGAAACCTGCCTCACCTGTCTTCATACCCTGGTGCACCCCTACTAGGACAGGCTGGCAGGTTCTTGTGATCCATAAATGTACTGGGGGAAAAAAGAGAGAAATTGTGTTTGTCCTTTAACTGCTCACTGAATTGGGATGAATTTGCCATGAAATCCCTGCAGACAGACCATGGATACAGAGGCTGTACTTCTCAAGGCAGAAAAATTCCAGACCTACTAAGGTTCCTGCCTCAGAGTTCTGTCTAGATCTGTATGGTTTATATGGTGATCAACCAGGACTTAAGAGGATACACTTACAACTGTGTATCCTCCACAATAGCACACTGTTCAGCCCAGCATGAAACTGGAGAGGAAGGGGAGAAGAGTACAGCAGTCTTTTGATGGCAGTACCCTCTTTCATTGCTACTGCCCCAAGGCTGAACTACCAACCACCAACTGGTAAGCAACAGGCTGGCAGCAGCCAGCAGTAGAGGATGAGTTTCCAAGTATTGATGGATGCGTGCTTGTCTGTGCCTAGGAAACTATTTGAAGTCATGTTTTCCCCCTGCCAAGGAAAGCAGAGGAGTCCCATGGTCTGGCTCCAGCCTATTCGAATCC
Source organism: Pygoscelis adeliae (assembly GCF_000699105.1). NCBI lineage: Eukaryota > Metazoa > Chordata > Aves > Sphenisciformes > Spheniscidae > Pygoscelis > Pygoscelis adeliae. The sequence continues at coordinate 4,973,749 of NW_008824035.1, forward strand.
CCTACCTTTCCTTGGAAGTGGAAAGCTCAGCAGCTGTTTAAGAGACTCTGAGGATGTCTGACCAACATGCTTATTTATAAACTTCCTCCTATGCTTTGTGACAGCAAATAGATGTAATAAATACCATTCTGTGGAAGAAAAGCAAGGAATAGATACACTTGGACCACGCTCTGCATGGATATACAAAAACCTGCTGTGATTTGGAAGCTTAGATGTGCCCTAACATACCGCAATTATTAGGCCCCAGGTATTAGGGAAATCACATCTGTCTGTGTTGCACAGCTGAATTAACAAGGCTGGTCTCATTACCCAATAAATAGGCAGCTTTCATGCATTTCTCAGATTTATACGTGTGGTGATACTTAGAAGCAAGTTGTCAAAAGCATTTTTTTCAAAGGTGGTGTTTAGAGCTAATGCAAAGTACACAGGGGAAAAAATAATCCAGATTTCGTAGGCCTAAAGGATGAGATTTGCAAAGCTGCCTCAGGGCTTTCTGACATCCTGTTCCTATTCAGGCTGAATGTATGAATTGGAAAACGCAACAAGGGCTTGAACTTCTTTAGATTAGGGGGATGATCCCCTATCTTAGCTCAAAGAAGATTCCTGCAGAAGACAAGGGGAGTTCAGTATGGATTAGGGGTGCGGAACCAGGCTGACAGGTTGTTTAGGGTTTGATATCCTCCTTACGGCAATTGCAGGCCTTCTGTCTCTCTTCCCATTAGCATTCCCAAAAGAAGCCTTTTTTCACCTGAGTAAATATTCCACTCTTGTCTTCATTTTTACACATGAGTGTTCCACTTTGTGCTAGAAGCACGCTACGGTAGCAGTACTCTGGGGATGCTGCTCTAATAGATTCACAAGGTTGACTTGTTTAAGTGGGATTTCATTGTATTACACAGAGGATTTTTTCCTAAGGATGTGATTATTCCAGGACTGATCCTACTGCTGTGATATGACCACTTTTGGCACTGTGCATGCATGGCATGGGATTAGTCTTCTGGCACCGTATAAAATGACTTAGACATGTTGTCTTACTTATTAGCATGTGGTATTGCAGATCATTTTACAAAGGCAACAGCTGCAACCATTACTCCTACAGTTATGCCATAATTTGGTATGTCAAACACCTCTATATAGTGCAGGCAAGAGGAACATTTATTCATCTCACTTGTCAATACATTTATTTCCATCTTCTTATGCTTTTCTTTTTGCAGTAGTAAAACAATCCACTCCCTCCATACAGCTAGCTTTCCTAGGAGCGGATGAGAGGTTGCAAAAGGAAAGGTACTCAGGAGCTGTGGAGATGAATACATTGCAAGACCCTATACAGAATGGATTCATACAAATTAACATTATGAGCACTATTGCTATCACCACCATGACAAATAAGTCAGCTATTCTGTGTACAGCACAATCATTTACCACTGCCACATCTACCGCAATAATTTGCCACTGATTTCAGCTTCAAGGAGGCAGGATCCCTGAGTATCCAGCTCTGTGCAGAGGCTGGGGAAGGACTCAGCAGCGGCTGCATGCTCAGTCCCTCAGAGAGTACCCCTGCTTGCGGCTGGGGTCCCCAGCCAGCTAGCTCTGAACCATGGCACTTCACCCCTTGGAAAAGAGTGCACCAGCTCCAGCGTGTGCAGACCTTGACTTGCCCCAGGCAGGATGGCTGCCATTCAAATAGGAACAGTGTATTCAGACAGAAAGGGGGGCCTCTGGATCATAGGCCCCTCTTTGGGACTCCAAGTATGTTGGGTGAGTACAGGGACATGAGCTAGTTGCTTCTGGTGTTTACACCCTGCCCTTAGCCTTTCTCACAGCACTTTCTGCCCCACAGCACAAACTACCCAGAATACAGGCTTGCTGAGTGAAGGATAACCAGCTGGTAAAAGAAGCCTGAGACGATGCTTTTCTTCAGTTTCTCTTCAAGTAATAAAATTGCATGTAGAGTCACAGGTTCAGTGTGGCCCAGCTGGGCAGGGAGGCTAACGCAAGCTGATCTCAGGGAATGGGAGGTGGATATAAAGCTTTCCTCTGCCCTTCTGTAAACTCAGATTCCTGCAGGAGGTTGGAGGCAACCTCTCTGGATAAGTTCATGCTGCCTCATCCTTCTGCAACAGGTTGGCTCCACCTCAGTCCCAGCTCTTCATGGCCCTCTCCCCCGCTGACGATGACCAGCACACAAAGCTCAGCCAGATGACCTTTCTGTGGGAGCACACCTTAGTCTGCATTGGGAAAATGAGCTGGTCCCAGTGTAATGCATGTTAAAGCCTTCACCAAGGCAGCCCATTTTGGCCTAAATGGGCAAGGAGCATTCACAGAAGACACCCACCAGCAGACCCAAGGAGGTGGACTGTGTCAGAGCAGTCGGGGTTGACCCCAAGGTGGCTGCCACCAGAAGAGACTGTGTTTTCAAGCCATCCCTCCTGGGAAGGAAGCTGCCCTGAAGTCACAGCTAGTGAACCACTGCAAGAGACAAACAGACTGTGACTTTGGAGCTGCTGTTGAGAGGAGAAGGATTCTGCCTTGAGCCCTCTCACAGTTAGCCCAGCATAAATCAGTACAAGCTGGCATTTTGCAGCAGTGCTGTCCCTTCGACCCCCCCTCCTCCACGACTTATCTATTTGCTTTGAAAGAAGGAAGAAGAAGGAAGGGAGATGGGGGTGGCGGAAGGGGATCCAGACTGCAACCTGCAGCAGCTGACATTTTTATTGTCTTTTAATTAAATAAGCCTCAGACACAAGAGCACATGCAAATTCCCCTGTGTGCCCTCCTCCTCCTCTTCCTCTTAAAAACTCATTAAGGAAGAGGACCACAATCAAACCAGGAATGCAAGGTTGCCTCTCCTACTTTCAGGCTGTCCTCTGCACATCTTTGCCTGGACAAAAGGTCACCGCAGGACAATGCAAGATGGCTACAGCTGCCTTTCATCCTGTCGTCAAAAGGCAACAACAGAAATCCAGTATGGGTCTCCTTTTCCTCTGCAGTCAATGTGCAAGTGGGGGGAAGTGTGCAAGTGGGAGGGGAAGTAGTTTGTGCTTTCAGACATCCCGCTTTCTTTTCCAGTTTGATGACAGCCTAAAGTATCTCTGATCCCACAGTTCATACCATGCTCTCTTTCAGCAGGTGTTGCCCCTGCACAAGGGAAAACCCCTGGCAGGAGAAGAACAGCCAGAGGTAGAATAGAAGGATGCTAGCACTGACCTGCAAGGGGGCCCCGCACAGTCGGGAGAAAGCCCTTGAAATGATCTGTCAGCATTTTTCTTTTCCCACCAGGGATCTCTGGGGAGAAGGCATGGGGTCACTGCCTTGGCTCTGAGAGACACTCTCCTGCCCGTCCTCCGGAAGCACTTGAGGGCCAGGTGAATTTATTTGCTATTGCATCATTTTTCCTTGCAGATCTGACAGCTCATAATACCTCTGGTGCCTGACAGCCCCACTGTTCTCCAATTGATAAATAATCTCTTTCTGATTTGAGCAACCAAGGAACATCTTGAGCCTGTCACACTGGAGAAGATCCATCAGTCTCTCGTACCACAAGTGAGGTGTTTGAAAAATGCTGTTTGTGCAACCATTCCGGGGTATTAATTCCTGGCATCCCACTTGTATTTTGATTGTTTCTCAAAGAACAACAACACATTTTAACTCTTTGTAAATGAAGCAGCATTCTGTTGCTATGGTAACTCAAGTTCTAAAAATAATGTAAAGAAAAGACCACCTTTAATTGGTATCACAAGAAGTTGTTATGGTAACTGGAATTTTAAAAGTAACTAGGTTAAACTCCATTTCTTTTTATCCAGAGCTTTGTGTAAACAAATTCTGATTAAAATATCAGGTTTAATTTAATCAGTTAATTAATGTCACTAAATGTCATTTATCTTATAACTCTCATTTATATTCAGTGCAAAATTACCTAACTTGCTGAGTTCTAACTATTCAGCTATCAATCTGGTATTTTGGAATAGGATGACTGTACAATTTATTCTTGGTCATGGAGTGGTTAAAAATTAATGCACTGCTTTTATATCATGTGAGGGCCCCAGTTTTTTCCTCAGTAGCACAAGTGTAATGCCATCAGGTAACCCTGCTATGAAAGTCAAGTGTATGCTATATGAATGAAGGTGCATGTTCTGCTGACTTCTGTATCTCTCCAAAGCAAGTATCTTTCAAACCCTTCTCTACTGTCTGTCTCACTTCTCCACAGCATCCAGACTTTCTGTCTCTGCACCCTCTCCCCCTAGGCTGTCTCACCTTTTTGTCCAAATCACTCTCTCCTCCCTCCTCTGTCAGAACTGGCAAATAATTTCCCACCCTAACCTCCTAAATCGGCAACGACATTTCCTCCACTGTGGATGTATTTTCCTCTTTCAAGAGCTGCCTGTCTCTCCATTGCACAGTCTCTGCCATTTGCATCAGTTATACCTCCTTTGCTCGCTCCCGTTCTCTTTGAACGTCCCAGATTGTCCCATGAGTGCTTCCAGTGTGCCCCGAGTTACTGCAGCCAAGCCCAGCTCTCTGCCCATTCTGCTGGCAGGTTCCTTTGTAACTTCCTTTTACCTTTTCCACCAAATTTCATCTCCTTGTCCTTGCTATCCACAATTTGAACTGCATAGCTCCTGGTTACCTCTCGATTCTCACCTCGTTTTTTCACGGATTAATAGAGTGAAAGGCCAGGAAAGGTTCATTATGACCATTTAGCCTAACAGGCCACAGAATTTCATCCAGGAATTTCCGTGTTGAACCTATAACTTCTGTTTGAATGATTAGTGTGCCTTTTACAGAAGCACCTAGTCTTGATTGAAAGACTGCAACTAATGGAGAACCCACTACATCCCTAGATAGCTTGACCTAAAGATTTAACCCTCCCCGTTAAAAATAAATGCATCATATCTTTCATCCAAATGTGGCTAGCCTCAGCTGACAGCCCTTGGACCTCTCTATGGACTTTAACATTTGAAGTTAGTTCACCTCAAGGGAAAAAATTACCGGAGGTCAGCTTCCCTGTGGTAATCACCCCTATTCATGCTCTTACCTACAGCAAACTACAATAATGGTGAGATGATTTATTAGGGGAGCCTGTCTCCCAGGGTAAGAGGGGTAAATACACACTTGCAGAGAGGGGACAAACAGCTCCTGCAGAGCAGCTGGTATAAGGTAATCTATTTTTCCTGGTACCTTGTCTGTATGTCTTCATTTCTGCTGCAGTTTCTTTCCCAGAGGGAAGATTAGCATCAGAAATTTTCTCGCAATATTGATGCTTATACATCTCAGTCAAATTACTTCTTACCCTTCTTTTGGATAAGCTAGAAAAGCCTTGTAAGAGCTTTTGAAGCCTCTCATTGCAAGGCAGAATTTCCAGGGCCAGGAATCATTCTTTCAGTTGTTTTTGTACTGCTTTTCCAGTTTTCTGCATCTTTTCTGGATGTCTGAGCATGAGCACTGGACACAGAATTCAGCAGATCCCTCAGCAATCCCATATCAAGAAGTGGCATCATTCCCTCCCAAGCCCTACTAAATCCCTTTGTTTACTTGCCCAAGGATTGCATCAGCCACTGTAGCACCAGCTTCACACTGGGAATTCACATTCATTCGTTCATCCAAAATAGCTGCTACATCCTTTCCAGAATTTCTGTTTTCTAGTTCTCAGTCTGAAACTGAAAATATAACCTGCATTCTTGGTTTGTGTACATGTGACCTTCCCAGTGGCTGTCTGTATACACCAGCTTTCTAAAGGAATGCAGCTTACGAAGCAATCCAGATCTTGCCGTAGGAATGCTCTGTCCTTATTAGCATCACTTATCATGCCAGAGATGTTTATTTAATCTGCAAAGTTTACCAGCAGTGCCACCTTCTTCCACCTCAGTTGTAACTTCTTTAGCATTTGCCTCCAAGCTTTCAACCTTGCCTCCTTCTCTGCTCTTAAATCTCTAGCTTTCTAAACCACAACTCCGAAGCAACAGTTTCCTAAAAGCACCGAGCCTGCCTCCAGAGCAGTGCAAGCAAATCATAAGATTGAAGAATCCCCATTAAAAAAGAAATCCCAGAAATTACCATTTAAGGGAAACACACGAAAACCTGCCCTATTTAGCCACAGTTAATCAGTGCCTGGCTATTCTCTAAACTGTTTGAGTCAGGTCCTTGTGTTGCAAAGCTTCTTGCATACAGTTAATATTATCAGCATATTATTATAAACCATACCAACAGCAAATGCACATGCAGTATGTGGCTTGTAAGCACAAGCATACAAACAGCTATGAATCAATCTATTTGCCTTTTTTTGATGTACTGTAATCAATCCATAAACCAATTGTGGAAAGGATTGTGTTTTGTTCTTATGAAAATTCTCCACGTGCAAGTGGTTTCATACCAAATGCTTCTCCAAAAATTAGGCTTTTAATTTAATCAACATGAGTTTAAAAAAATCTTTCTCCCTCACAGCTGCCAGCGAGAAAGAAACAGATTTTACTTTACATCTTAAAAAAAACCCAAACAAACAAAAAAGCTACCTTGTCTTCCCTTCAAATGTTTGATTGTCATTCATGACACAATTTGCTGTAACTGTCCTGCTTAGCTCCCTCATTGAAATGGACATTTCTAAATTTTTGGCAACATCTCTGCTCCCAGCTAATGTTGGTTCTGATATTTTGCTTTCCTTGCATGTATGATCTTCAGCTGATATGAATGGTGTCACCTGCTTATACTGAGAGTAGAGTATTATAACTGATGACATTCACTGAATAGCTGAGAGGAGGATGTTAACTGGAGTCCTACAAATTTACGCACCAAGCATTATTTATTGCTATTGTGGAGTTTATGGAGAAGCCACATCTCTTGTGCCACTCTTAAAAATTGACATCAGATCTTCAGTCACTGGATTTATGGGGAGGAGATTTCTTGTGTGAAATGGCGGGGAAAGCATCATCAAATATTACTGATTAACACCAATGAGTAAACAGCTTTGGAAAATCACAGCTCACCAGATTTACTCAGAGCTCCAGCTAAAGTCCCGTATCTTCTACCACACACCCAGAGTGCCTATTATTAGAGGATCCCTAGGAGTTTAGAAAATGCAGATGATTTTTAATACTTTGTGCTTGAGGTGTATACAGCAAAGCAACTGATCAGAATGTGCAATCCATTTTCTAAACAGTAATTAGGTTAACAGAACATATTCATCATTTAAAATAGTCATTAGAGATGACTGGAATTAATCTTTTTCCTGTAGAAGCTTTTAAGAACCTTCCTCTTTATCTTTTTCAGAGAAGTTTCAAGTTTTTGGCAAAAAATCAACCCCTGAGTATTTGCAGTCTAAAATACCTCTCTGGCATTTGTGGTTTAAATATCTCCCACTCCCTTCTTCTCTGTCCCTTTGGCACCATGGCTATATCCCAAGTCTCACGGTGTTCTGCCGCCACCTTTCTTGCTGATCCTGCTGTGGGGACATGGCTCTGCTGCTGTCACAAGCACGATCCCAGCCCAGAGCGAGCTAGAGAACAACAGCTTTGGTGCGGGGCATCACATCACAATTTTAGAATCAAGACCGTTAAGACTTGTTCATATACTTCTTTTTGACAAATAACAAGAAATTCCTGTTGAAAGCAGATACCTTTCAGCTTTGGTTGAATGTAATTTTCTTTCATAAAGGCATTTTCAGGGCAGATTCGTGTAGGAGTTCTGGTAGTCATCACATAAAAATTTGATTAATGCTGTTAGAGCATAAGGTCTCCCTTCCCCGGGAACCCAAGCCATGGAAGTATGTGATGAGGTACACATGAACCTGATACACGGGACTCCGGTACCCACAGAAGCAGTTTGCTGACCCAGCGCCCTGACTGAAATCTTTTACTTAGAGGTATTAAATGTCTGCTCATAGCAGAATGCAGAAATAGTTACTATACATTTTTCCCAGTCCACGCAGGGAGAGGTTTGAAGCCCTAGCCCGGCCAGAGATTGTTACATCAGAAAAATATTTGGAAGCATAGATCCAACTGAATGAAACTGCAGCCGGGCCAAGCTTGTGTACAGCCACTGAAGTTACCAGGGGCACAACAGCTGGAGGACAGGCAGAAATTGCTCAGCTGAATCCTCTCCAGAGCATGTTTGACATGTTATTTATCTTCTTCTTTTACCGGCCTCTCTTGCCAAGGAAGTGGGGGAGAGAAGTATAGCTCAAAGAGCCATTTACTTTCCTGTTGAATGAACAATTTTGAATGAGCAAGATCAGTCTACAAGGTTCTATTGCAACCCTGTCTTGCTAAAACAAATAAAAAGATAAGAAATTAGGTTAGCTCTTCAAAAGTTTTTCTACCTCCAGGAGAAGCAATGGGTCTTAATTCCATCTGTCACTCACTCCCCTCTCAGGAAGGGACCTTCTACCAGCCACCACACCAAGAGCCTCCACATCAGACAAAGCCAATGTCTTCAGAAGTGATATGCATAGATGTCTCTGTGGCTGCAGCGTCCACAGGCAACCCACAGCCTCTAAGCACTTTTCAAATCAGTTGGATGATGGCACAAAATCCCTTCTTCCCTCTGCCATCATCTGCTGTGCATTAGTAGGCATGTGGGATAAGGACCAGCCAAGTTTCTGGCCTCTCTGCCTGTAATCCATTCCCTCTTCAAGGCCAAATCCACTCTGCAACCCCAGCAGTGCCAGGCCTGTCTCTTGAACATGTGCGCTGGGAGAAACCAGTGGGTACACTGGGAATGTGACTTACACTGCAACCCCAAAAGGTATCTAGAAAGTGCATACTATATTAGATACTGTAATACCTAATAATAAGCCATGTGATTATTTTTTAACCAGGTGTTCCAGATTATTCTTTCCCAAAACATCAAGGTTAAAAATACTCAATTCTGCTGTAATTGGGCTTCCAGATTCTCACCAAATCTCAACCAGCCAGTCCTCACCAAACACGACTACTCTAGTCAGGCCATTCTGCCCAGCAACAGATTTTGAATTCGGTTATATTCTGTTGAGAACACGTTTCCGAAGTTCAAGGCAGACAGAGTGCAGCTCCTGGGCATACACTAGAAGCATATGTACCAGCTTCCCCAGGCCGAGAGCAATCCTAGAGCAAGCTTCCCCACAAAGTGGACTCTAGATTCCTTCTGGATTTGGGTTAAACCAATCTGTCTCTTCCTTTGCTACACTGACAATTTCCAGCCAGCTCCCAACCCAATTGCATATGATGTCTGAAGAAAAACAAGTCCTTGTATTTACAGGGAGTACTGCAAGCAAGAGAAGCATGAAGTTACATAAAGAATTTTCACTCCTTCAGAAATGAATAATGAGCAAGATGAGCTGCCCAACAGAAAGAATTGCCCTTGATTCAGTGGATTAATTTGCTTGACAGCATGAAATAAGACAATTTAAGGGAAATTAGAATTAATATAAAACATTTGTCTTCAGACACGGTTAAACAATAACATGGAAGAGTACGACAGTCAGTAGGGTGTACAGAGAGGTTTAGACTAATACTGCAGCCATCTTAAAAAAAGGTTCGATGCCAAATATTGTGTATATATTTTTTCTTATCACAACACAGTTGCTGTATTGCTAGTGGGTAACTACACAACCTTGTTATAGAGAGGCAGACTGACAAACATATTTGCTCGCTTCTGCTTACTCTATTACCTAACCTGTTAGCAGCATTTGCTTTAGAGTAGCACCCAGGAAGACAGGCATAGACTGGCTCACTATTTTGCAAGATGCTACACAAAGACTACAAAGACTGCCCTTGCCTTCAGAGAATTTACAGTCTGATGTCTCTTCTTGCTCTGCCATGAAGTGCTACATCTGATGGGGAATGTCCACAGAACTTTTTCATTTTTTCTCAGCATGTTTCTTTGAAAATCCTGCTGCTGCTTTTCTCATTGTTGTATTATGAGGGACAAATCTCTGTGAGTCACAGGTCTCCTCTCCTTTGCTGAGTCACTTTTCTTTGTGCTTTGCACCCGCTCTGTCACTTGGTCAGAGGATGACACTCTCTGACTGGCTTGTATACACAGTGTGGTGGAAATAAAGCTCTGGGGTCTCCAGTGATGTGCAAGTTCACATTCCCATGCATGGGTAGGTGACCTGAATCCATAACTAGCCCTGGCAGCAATGGGTGACAGATTGCCTTGAGCGAAATTTTACCACAGTACACAGTGCTACTAACAATGTAAGCTGCTCTTCGGCCACTGCGAGCATGGCAGAACTGCCAGCATGGCCTCCTCCTGTGGAGATTAAGTCAGGAGATAAATCACCATGGGTGGGTTTTAATACATTGCCTACATTTTTAAAGAAGTCCTGCTGCCTAGCAAGTGGATGTCCCTGGGCATATCACCAGCAATATTTATGTATGGATGGACATGCCTCCCATAAATATTATTGTTCACGGTTAAGTGGGTAAATGTTAGAAATAATAATAAAGAAATCTATATGAAAGGATGACTCAACCTAATCACATTCCTGATGTTTGGGACTCAGCACTTCAGCAGAATGGCTCTGTGATGGCTCACAGAGTGAGCAGGAACAAGAAAGAAAATATACTGCATTAAAAAAAATATCCAGCGCTTCAGCAGCAGGTGAATTCCTGGTCATGCACTGCATCAAGAGCTGGGTTCAATAAGGACTTACACCATGCCCAGAAGGGCTAACCTAGACAGTTCAGATGACTGTGGCAGTCAGTGGATCAGGCCTTGAATGGGAAGAGAGATCATTTATGGCTCCTATGATGAACATCTTGTTTGAATGCAGTTACAGAGAAAGCAGGGGGTGGCTCTCTGCCTGCAGCCCACATGCCCTGTGTTACCCATGGTGGCCCAGGGGAAGCTGCTCAGAGAAGGAGAGCTGCAGGCTTGGCTCTTTCTGCTCCCCAAGCATTCCATGACTGCCACGACAGCTTGTGTTACAGAGCCCTTGAGAGCTACCGGGGGGAGGCGGGATATCCTGCTTGGGAGCAGCCAGTCCTTCGCAGCAGCCTGGACCATGACTCCAGGTGGCAGGGGTTTCTCCTCAGTCACCTGGCCTCCTGGCCTTCTACATGCTAAACACCTAGTGTCCTGGGGCTTACATCTCAGCTCAGCATGGTGGAAAGGGGGCAAGCTTCTTCTTCTGGGACTTAGAAAGGGGCGGGGGGGGGGAGGGTAAAACCCTTCCCCCCCCCTTCAAAATGAAACCAGTCCCCAGCTCCATCCTAGTAAGACAAGGAGGCAGCAGAGGGATGCGACCCGGGCTTGGAGAGGGTTAAGAACAACTGACCTACGGCTGCTACTGGCTGTGCTTTGCTCTCCCAGCTGGGGGAACGCAGTCAACAAAGAGATTTTTAAACTTCATTTTCTCTATCTACAGGTGCCTGTCTTCCAGTATTAGTCTAGGGAACTGCACACCAATTACCTCATATATTCACTGAAAGTGCAGTACAATACAACTTATTGTTAAATAGTGTCCTTGATAGAAGGCCCCATGAAATGCTTGACAGTACTATTGGGTCCATAAAAGCGTGCGTGGTCATGAATACATGTGAGGGTTCGGTCCCTTGCTCTTGATTCCTGTTCTCTGCTGGAAACCACTCTGTTACAATTCTTTCAATTTCAACACTGAGAGGGGATGGAGGAAGGGAATATCACAGCTCTGTGTCACTGTCTGCAAATGTATGAAGACACAGAAGGGCCATCCTGCTAGACATGAGATAAATGGACCCAAGGGACACACACAGACATACAAATACAGAGTCATGAACACTGACCCATAGCTGACCACTGCTGACTGGCCTGACCCTTGGCACCATTAGGGCTACCAAAGTGAGGAGGTATGCGCTCGTTGCTGCAGCAGAAGGGACTGGATTTTCCATGGCGGCGTTTTGGCTCAGTCACAGGTACTGTACACAAGCAGCTTAATCTAATTTTTGCAGCACTTGGCAAATGAAGAGCATAATATCATATCATGAATGACCTGTTTTCTCCAGCACTGGGCCCACAGAAAAAAAGGGATTTTACTTTCCAAAGTTCAAATTATTTGAAACCATTTGACTAAACCCATTTCTAAAAACCACAATAAAATGTCAGTGTTGTGGTTCTATCATGAGGCAGCTGGGGCTGGATTCAAACAGCCAACGATGAGGCTGAAGACAAACTTAGCTGCCTAATGCAGCATCTATGCTCAAAAAATCTGTGAGAGATTCACGGTGTGCCTGACTTCCAGGGCTGCTGGTTTTGGAGTTTCTGTAGGGTCAGTGGAGAGGGACAGGCATGAAAACTAATGGGCCATCGGAGGATCCTGAGGTGCACGGAGGACCGCTCCTCAGCACGGACAAAGCAGCCCATGAAGGAGGGGCCACTCAACTACTGGGGACTCAACTGTGCCAGGGGCCACCTATGGCATGTAGGAGAAATCAGGACAAGGCAGGGGAACAAGTTGTCCCTTCCCACTGAGTGACCAGTTCCCCTACCTCATCCTAGCCATAAAGTTTAAAGGGATCCAGCAGGTGACGTCTTGTGACTTCTGAGGGGCAGCTTCCACTCTGGGTCTTTTAGAAACCGTTCAAGGCCCAAGGAAGAAGGTCAGCCAAAGTAGCTCTTTCTGCTGCAGTTGGCACGGCTGCAATAACACCCATGTGCTGCGGCTCAGACTCAGGGATTTTCCTTAGGTTTGTAGGAATATTTAGCAGAAATGAGACAGGTGAATATTTTAGAAAAATATTCAGACTTTGATTTCTTCTTAATAGGCTGTTCTCCCTTACAACCCTTGAATTTTCTTTGCAATAACCAAGGCACAGCAAAAAAAATCCCACACTTAATTAGGCCTGATTTTCATTAAAGCCCTATAGAAATTCAAAAAAGAAAGAAAGAAAAGAAAGCTAGAACCTCAAAAATTTGCCCATAACTAAACTTCACACATTATTATCCACACAAATAGGCAGTTGTCTATCAAATGTTTTAACAAGCTGTTGTTAATGAACTATTTTGTGGAGCACTGACAAATCTAAAGAAGAATGATCCGATGCAATTTAAAAAGAAATCACAATTCTCTTTGTTATGCCCTGCCTAGTGCTGGGAACCCCTGGTGCTAGGAGATGTCCAGAGAGAGGATCTGTCTTGAGGATCTTATAAAATCTGAACCCTGTAAAGCGTCAGCTGTGCTTCAGTGACTGGGAGGTGGAGAAGGGAAGGGTTCGCTGAAACTATAGCTAAACTTTGATGTATTAGCATTTTCAGGGAAAAAAAATGGGGTGAAAATATTTTCAGGCTGACATTAGGTATGAAACAATGGTGAACAAAAGAGTGGAAGAAATTCTGCTTTGGGTTGAATGAAAATTTGGATTCAAGCAGTTTTGCTGATCTGTACATTGTGTAAATAAGATCAAAATAAAATGGAAGTTGGAAAATAAAAATGTCATGCTGATGACTGAAAATCAAAATGTTTCATAAGAAAAAAAGACCAAATGGAGAGAAACTGAGTTTTGGGGATTTATTTTTTTTTTTAAACACAGCTAGTAAAATCAAGATTTATTTGAAAATTATCTCGGTTCCATGAGATCAGGTCATATAATGTTCATCCAGGGACATGTGTGGTCCTCTGTGACTCCAGTCTAGGGCTGATATCTCTGCAGCTGAGGGGATGGGAGACTAAGCATATTGCTGTGCTCCTGGAGAGCCCTGCTTTTCAGTACCCATCCATCTTGGTCCTGCCAAAGCCCTGCAGAGTGACATAGCAGTGTTGTTTGAGTGGCTTGGGGATAGTTTGCTGGGTAATGGAGCCCTCTCACTTGTTTCTGTGGCTGCTGAGACTGGATTCAGCAGTTCTCAGCTGACCAACACCCTCAACTTCAGCATGAAAAAAGCAAGGTTAGACCCTAATTCCTACCCAGTGCCCTTTAATTTCACTCACCTGGTGCTGATAATTGGAAAATTAATATTACACAGGCAGCAGAGGGTGGCTGCAGTGCGTTGGATATAATCAGCATCCCTGTGCATGTCCAAGTTAGTCTTGTCTTATTTTAATTCTGGTAGTCTTTCTGTTTAGAGCCAGCTCATTACAGGAATCTATTCAAATGCTGGAAACTACATCTAAAGTGTAAGTAGAAAAAAAGGGAAAAAATGAGCATAATGTGGTGGCTTTT
>NW_008824035.1:4987940-4996405 GCF_000699105.1 Pygoscelis adeliae
ATCCTTGTTATCAAAACTGTCCTGCTGGTGAGAATCAGGCCCTGAGCGCAGTTGCATTGAGGTGACTCCCACTGCCGGATCAATAGCTGGCAGGGCTCCTCGGCAAAGGAGCTGACAGCAGCGTTGCAACCTGCCGCTTGGAGCACTCAGCATCCCAATTCTCTGCCGCATGCAACCACGAGAAGCCCTGAGCAAGGGGAATATGGGGCACAGCACAGTGGATTCCTCTCATCCCCCATTTCTGGCTCCCCCTGTTTATATGTGCTGAGGTTCAACAGGCATTTCAAAATGTCGGGAAGCAAGAAAAGAAAAGGAAGGAGAGAGACTTATATCCTGCCTGTCTCTATTTTATAATATATTTATGTGGGAATGGGAGGGGGGACCTGGGGCATCACTTTGTAACTGGTTTGCAATACTTTTTTTTTTTTTTTCCATAAACAGAAAGGCTTCAGAAGGAGAACGCTAAGCAGAACAGAGAAGTGACACACCATTTATCCAGGTTTTGTTAAGTAATGAGCTAGATTCCTCAGTGATCAATCTCTCCCTTTCAATTAACAGCAATAAATTCCTCATAAAATATTCTAAACAATGCAGGACTTTCTTCTTACTTTACATTATTTATGCAGCGTGTTTGTTATTCTTGTCCTTAAAGCAACTTTATATATTATGTCTTGTTTCTCAGCCAGAAAAACAACTTGCCACTGCAGGATGATCTCAGCAGTATGTTATTCTGCCCGTCTGATCCCTGCCGTGTAATGCACACACACACACTGCCCCTTAGAGGTGACACCCAGTCATGGCCACAGGGAAAAAAATCACAACTATTGAGATATGTTTTGATTGCAACGTGTTTATGTAATTTTGACCAGCTGGGCTGGCTTACCAGAAAGAGAGTCTGATATTTTTTATTTAGAATGAATGTCCATATTTTGATCTCAGATAAGCAGTGCAAATCTGGCATAGCTCCTTTGATTTCAGTACTGATTTTTGCAACAGACATATCTGATGTCAGGTTCCTGACCCCAGCTCCTTTTCCTGAAAACCCTGTCACGTAAAGATAAAGAATCACAACTGCAGCCACCATTCCTTTCGAGATGCTGCTGGATGGCCACGCTTGGAATACAAGAAACACCATAGCGACCAGAGGCAAATTGACATGTTGCCATCCACCTTAACAAACGAGTATGGAAATGATGAGAAAGAAAACAGCAGGCTAAGCCTATTGCTTCGTCAACTGCTACAACAGCCACCAACACTATCACTGCTCTGCTCTGTGCTTCCCTGCTCACCGGGATGCTGCCTCAGCAAGGCAATAGGCATCCTCATGGAAAGCGTGACAGTGACAGCCCAGCCAGGCCTCAGCCACCTCAAGGGACGCTCTCTCATGTCAAGTGCTTCTCTGTCTCCTGCCCTGATGGAATAATATAGAAAATCTGCCTCATTCTTTTCATCAGCAGCTGCCTCTGCCCTCCCGAGCCAGGCAGGGTAGCACACCAGACAGACAGGGGAGGAAGCGAAGAGCAGCAAATGCTTTCTTGTGTCCATCTGCCTGATCTGACAGTAATTCCTCTAGCTAGGGTTTTACATTAAGCAAACCGATGCGTATGTGTCTCCTGTGCAGGGCTGGAG
Organism: Pygoscelis adeliae; assembly: GCF_000699105.1. Taxonomy (NCBI): domain Eukaryota; kingdom Metazoa; phylum Chordata; class Aves; order Sphenisciformes; family Spheniscidae; genus Pygoscelis; species Pygoscelis adeliae. The sequence continues at coordinate 4,989,570 of NW_008824035.1, forward strand.
GTGGGGAATGAGCAGTAAGCTGTGTGGGACACAAAGCCATCATGTAAGCATGCTGGGAAATGAGGCATTTAATTTAAAATGAGCAGAACTAGGAGCTCGGGGCTGGCAAGAATTGCAAGCCACTCCCCCAGCAAGAGCTAGCACAGCACTGAGTCATGGCGTTGACATTTCAGCCTGCCCTTTCACTCCCTGGCCAGGAGAAGGCAGACATGCAGCAGAGGGCTGGGGCCACTCTTCATTGCAAAGAAAAAGACTCCACAAACATGACTTGCCCCTTTCCCCCATTTGCTCCTTCTTTGACTCCAAATGCTAGGTGAAGCATCAATGCTTCCATGTTTTATGACTTTATCTGCACTCTGAGCAAATTGATTGGCCTCCAAGGCAGCAGATCTTCAGGAGTGAGATGACAATTTCTCTGGGCTAGGGACCTCAAGCAGGAAGTGGTGTGAACTGAAATGGGGAGAATCTCCAGGGCCAAAGAGTGATCCATCATGAAGCTGTGATCCAGGAGCTGGAGAAAAAACATGGGTTTGGCCCTGCTATGGCTGGAGGGAGGACAGGTCTGCTGAGAGATGGGAGAGAGACTATGAACCAACTAGGAACAGAGAAGACCTGGCCCAGTCTCTGCACAGGAAACCAGGAGGTGGGCGTGTAGGAAAATGGGGTGCAGTTTGTCCTGTTACAGCTGTCCATACTGGTTTTGGGGCCACTCTGAAATGGAAGGGAAAAGTGCAACCCCAACAGGGTGGGATACAGGCCCTTTGGCAATGCAAGTCAATGTCCTTGTTCTACAAATTAAAATAACGACCATTTTGCAATACCACATTACCGGAATTGCTCTGCCTGGCTTCAGTGGGAGGAAGCGGGACTCATTAATTCCCATCTGACATTCCCTTTCATCTGGTGACCAGGGTCAACCTACAAGGGGAACACCCAGCCAGACGTTAACAAAACAGGAGGTGTGTGCATGTGTTTGTATGGGAAGAGAGAGTTATAAAAATGCTACTTTCCCTTGAGGAGAAACTTGCTACATCAGATTTTAATGAGTAATTAGGTTCTTGGAGACTGTCCCTCTACACAAAATTAACCCAGCAGTGCTAGAGACAGAGGTCAAAAGAGAAGTCCTCCCCTTCCCTGGTGGGGATGGTCATGTCCATCATGCCTGCAGCTGGATCAAACTGCAGACCAGTGTGGCTGAGGATGTCCAGAGCTTGGAGGTCAGCAGACCAGCCAGTGCCAAAATAGGTCCCTCTGTATTTGTAACAAAAGCCTCCACCACATCTTCCCTTATCCGAGCACTCTCTCTCTTTGCTTTTCCTATTCTCCTCCCTTCAAACATGCCTTTCTTCCTGCAGAGATACACTGTGGGAGAAACCTGGTCCACACACACTCATCTTTGACACAGAGGCCTGAGGTTTCTGAGGGAGTTATGCAAACTGTTGCCATGCACAGCACTCAACAGACTTCCACACTGACCTTGAGCAGTCCTTCATCAGGACTGACCAGAGGCAGGAATGTTTCTTGGGCTGCTTTTTCTGAGTGCCGAGGATATGCCATTTGCATGTAACTTACTTTGCAGAAGAGGAAGAGCCCACCCTTCCCCTCAGGTTGCATCTGCATGTCCTTTCTAGAAAGCAGTGCAGTAGTATGTCCACAGTGGGCTTACCTGAGAAGGAAGATCTGCCAAGCACTGGGCAGGGACTGAAAGAACGGAGTCACTGACTCAAGCCCCTGCTTGCACAGGCAACACTACCACACAGATCCCTCCACTAAACGCATCAAGCCATTTTAAAATGACAAAATTGTTTTCCAGTACACATTGTAAGGATGCAGAATGTACTAATACACCAGCTACCATCCAAACTCTCTCCACGACAATAGCAGCTGCAAAATTTTCATTGTGGCTTGCAAAGAAGTGACTGGATGCAAACAACCCTCAAAGCTCCCTGTGAGGCTGTGCTGGCCACACCCTGCTCCCTGGCCTTCCTCTTCCTCCAGGGGAGAACAATGGAGCTTTGTCAGCACCAGGAGAAGTGAGCACTAGCAAAGCACAATGGCCTTTTTTATCCTAGCTTCAAGGCATTTGTGGTTGGAAAAAGAAATACATTCATCTTGTAAGAGCGAGGAATATCTATGTTAGAATTGAGCTTTGCCCAGAATTCTGTATTTGACCTCCAGGGAATAGATCTGAATATGGATCACAGTCAAAACATTTTAGCTTACTCCTCTCTCTTTGCTTCAGCTAATTTTGAGAGCCTGTGCTTGTTCCTTTACCCACATGTTAATTGCAGTGGTGATCTAACCTCTAACATCTTTAATGTCCTCCCTAGCTTGGGGAACCTATTCACGTCATCAGGAAGACAGGTGGAAGCACAGGCTTGCTTATTGCTTGTGAACAAACTCATCTTTAATCCTTGAGGTCCATTTAGCCAGGAAAGAGTTAACACCTACACCTCTCAGTGAACAAATTGGCTCATCCAGGAAAAAAAATTATCCCAGAAAATTGGATGTCAATAGATTATGATTATCCTTCTCCAGATCCATGGATTAGTGTGCTTGGAGAGGGTGTCCAAGTGGAAAAGAATGTAATACCGCTGTATGTGCAGGGAAAGCCTTCACCTCCACTCCAGCTCAATTACACATTTCTCTTATCACAGACATCACATGATGCCTACCCTCATGCCTTTCTTCACTTAAGCCTATTATTGCATTTTTGTAAATATTGGAAAGCCTCTTAAAATTGTGAAGTTTCTTGCCACAATGGATCATATGTTGGCTAAATCATTTTGTTTCCTCAGTTCTCCCCCCTCTGCTTTTCCACATCACTTCCTTATTTGATTAGTTCCCTATATTAAGTGATCAAGACATTGCAACATCCATCCTCCCTTCAATTTCTCCATGACACACACACACATACAGGTTTCCACCTTCAGCTTAAGGCCAAACTCTTCTCTCAGATTCCCTTATGCCAGCCTAGAGCAAGTGCCACAGGCTCACATACCCCAGGAGCCAAAAATATGGCTCTGGACTTTCTGTAGGGTAAGGGAAAGTTTGGAGAAACCTGGAACCAGCATAGCTGGTGCCAGCTGTGCCTTGAATGCCTGATGCTTCCCCACAGAAGAAATGGTGCAATCAAAGCCAGGGTGGCTGAATGACAATGTCTGCAGTGCCAGCTCTTTAAGTTGTTATTACAAGTCTTGTGGCAGTGTGACATTTCTTCTTAGAGCCCTGGTCTTGGGATCCAAGGGCTTGTCTGACATTCTCTGCTTTCTCTTTCTGCTGTGGGCTTTTTTTTTTTCCTTGCTTCCTTGCTTTTTTCCTCCATTTATCCTTCATAGTTATGGAAGAAAGCTTGAAAACAAGAATCAAACAGAACTAGTTTGAAAACCAGAGGCCGATTAACGTTAGGAAGAGGATCTCCAGCAGATCGAGGGAGGTGACCCTTCCCCTCTCTTCATCACTGGTGAGACCACAGCTGTGCCCAGTACTAGGCTCCCCAGTACAGAGACACATGGACATACTGGAGTGAGTCCAGCAAAGGGACAGAAGATGGCAGAGGAATCAGAGCATCTGCCATACAAAGAGTGGCTGAGAGAGCTGGGATTATTTAGCCTGGAGAAGAGAAGGCTCAGGGGTCCTCATCAGTGTGTATAAACTCCTAAGGGAGGCAGGGGGTAAGGAATATATAGATCCTGACTCTTCCCAGCAGTGCCCAGTGGCAGGACAAGAGGCAGCGGGCACAAACTGAAATACAGGAAATTTCATTTAAAGATAAGAATTTTTTTTTTTTCTGTGAGGGTGACTGAGCACTGCCACAGGCTGCCCAGAATGGCTATGGAGTCTGCATCCTTAGAGATACTCAAAACCTGACTGGATACAGCCTGGAGCAGCCTGCTCCAGCTGACCCTGCCTTCAGCAGGGGGTGGGACTGGGTGATCTCCAGAGATGCCTTCCAACCTCAGCCCTTCTACGATGCTGTAATTCTCTAACAGAATGCCAGAATTATGATTTTAAATGCTAATTTCTAGCTCTAAAGCCATTTAAAATTCTGGGAGGGGAGCTGATTTGTTCTTTTTCAGGAGCAATGTCGGCAATATTATGTTATGTTTTCCTTGAGCTCCAATCCTCCCCTTAAGTAGACGCAAGTTCTGGGACATACACTGCACAGTGTGTTAGACACCTACAACGGCTTCTCATGGGCGAGATGTGAACATCGCTTTAACCAAGCAAAGATGAAGCTGAAGCTTCAACACTGCAATATGCAGCGCCTGGGTAGTTTCCAGTGTGTCTCTTGTATATTTGCTCATTTAAACAACCACATGTGAAACTGAACCTAGAGGTGGAAAAGAGTGAAGATGTTAAGAGTTCTAGACGTGAATTTGCTTGAAGTTTGTTTCAGAGATTTGCAGGAGGATTTTCATCAGGCTAATGGACTTTTAAAGGTTTTACATTTCATTTTTGAAAGTCTGATAAGAGTAATGAGTAGCTGTATTTATTCCCCTTCATTCTTTCACCTGTTTGCTGCCAACAGAGATGAAAAAAACACACCTTCCTAGTACAAAACAAAAATTTAAAAGCAGTGATAAGCCCAATAGAATTATTGCAGAAAACCTCAGACTTTCCTCTTCTTTTTGACTAAAGGTGACAATCTCACATCACAGATACAAACTCTTTAAAAGAGAAAGTGGTAGAAAGCATTTTGAGATGTTTAGGTTCTTAGTAGTCCAATGCAGAGAGCTGAATATTCAAGTATTGTAATGAAATTGTACAAGTTATGAATAATTGTGAAACTTAATCCTGTATTGGGTATTTGATTCAAAAAAGAGGGGATACTTTTCATTAAATAAGTATATAAACCTACAAAATCAGAAGTGTCTTCTGATTTGGGATAGCTCAGTTTTCTGTGTACCTATTCTGAAACACTGCAAAGTGGTCTGATTTTGGGGAAATGATGAGGACTACTGCTCTGAAAAACCGTCTCTGAGTGATGCAACCCAAATGCAAGGATCAGACTGATTCATCAGGCGGAGAATACTGTCCACAGTACAACAAGCATTGTCAGAGGAATTATCCCTTAAATCCTTTATCCACTAAATTATTGCAGAAGAGTATTTCTCCCTCCAGGCATATGCTGAGTTATAATTTGCTCATAGACTTGAAATTGCATTTGGAAAAAATATTCTAAAAAAGGGTAAGGATGGAAAATATTTTGGTTCTTAGAAGTCCAATACTGAGTGGACAGCTGTGATTATTATTCTACTTATAGCAATTAACTGTTGCTATACACTAGAACTGGTTAAGAAAACTGTAAGTGCTCATGGAATGGAAAAAAATTTGAATTTTCTTTTCTTTATTTAATCTACTTTTTTGTGATCTCAGCCATTTTTTCTCTTTATACTTGATCTCAAGTTTGAGTAACACAATCAAGCTGACCTGTCCTAAGACTTTTAAAGCACAAGGAATGCCTGTACACTAGGATACATTCTAATCTTGCCACAGGCACTACAGTATTTTACTGTGAAATTGAGTGGAGTATCTTGAAGAGAAATTGATGCCATCAGGTCAAGCCAACCAGATTCTCAAGAAAGAAGTTCAGGTAGGCTGTCCCACTCAGCTCCCTGTAGTCACTCTCCACTCAAGTCACAAGCTTCTTGGAGAAGAGGGACATTTCTCAACATCTGCAACATACCAGCTATGCTGTCGGTGCTCAGTAAACAATTAGAATAACAAATGGAATTGTTTCTAAATATAATGTTCCACAAAGCTTTCAGAGATGCCATCTGCTCTGTAAGGTAGAAAACTGGAGCCTATAAACACTTCCGCGTATGCTTAATTTTACACCCTCAAGCAGCCCCAGGGACCATTCAAGCGCATAAAATTGAGCACATATGTAAACACTTGCAGAGCTACAGCTCCATAATTAGTAATTTTGCAGCTACTGTGTTTTTCAAGGGTCTAGAAAGAAGTTCTATGGCAAAAGGTGCCTTGAGGGTCAACAGAAATAAGCTGCGGACAGCTCATCTCCACTTTTATTCTAGTCCTTGGCTTAATTTGACTGTCTCCGAAACTCACCCAGTTTGCAGTGGAAGGATGGCACATCCCCAGCACTTTGGCATCCGAGAGACAGCAGAACATATCTCACTCCTGCTCAGAGCTGGAAGTGAAAATAGAGTGCGAGGAATCCAAAAGGAAGTTGTTGAATGCATGGCAGATGTTGTTACATTTGGCCTAGCAGTACTCCATGTGGCAGTCACACGACTGGTGATCTTAGCCAGAGAGGTTAATAGGGATGGGCACTCCTATATGAAGGTTTTCTTTCAAATGAGAGTGGAACAAATGTTATAAGTGAACCACTAACAGCAGGAACAAAAAAAAATTAAAATAAGGGGAAAGGAAGCTCAGAGCTAATGGCATGTTGGCTGGGAAAACAGCACATCAACAGCCAAGAAGAGACATAAAACCAAGACGATCATTTCATGGGAAAGTGGGCTGAAAGAGACACCTTAAGACCACCCTATGTACCTCCATCCCATTTCCCTGAGCTTTGGCTGGCACACGTATCTCCTACAGACAAATGCAGAGTGAGGAAGTGATACACGCTGGTATGAATCATGGATTTCTAGGCCATCACTGTAATGGGAGCTATGCCTGAGCAGAAGTGCATTACTCGCATATTGAAGATGATTTATGTGTTTTTTACGTAGCTGTTGGGCTTTAATTATTCACTTGATTATCAATAAAATATAAGCAGTGAGCAATACAGAATGCTAACATGTCTGAAAGGGGCACGCAGCCACTTGTGTGAAACAAATGTGCACATGCAGGGAGGCATTCCT
>NW_008824035.1:4996443-5015296 GCF_000699105.1 Pygoscelis adeliae
TTAGCACATTTCTTTTCTTTTTCTTCCCTATCCCCTCCCCACCCCTTTCACAAACAAAACCTGCCAACCTGTTCATCAGCTCTGTGATGGCAGACAAATGTTTCAGCAAAACATGTGCCAAATATCCATTGATACTGGCTGAAATTCAATATGATGAAATGAATTGATGCTGGCGTCCCACTTGGTGCAATGCAATATCTGATCAATAGCAAGTAATTGGACATAGTTTTGTGCGGGATAGAAAGCTGGGGCTGTTACATCACTCTGAGTTATACATCATATTAATCACTGCCTAACTGTTTCATCAATGTAATTTCTTTTCATCAACATGCTGTGGCATTTAGAACGTTGGACGTAAAACCTCTATACTGTATTAACTTGAAATTAAAAGCTGTGCAGCCCAATGAAACAGAACATCGTTACCATGGGTGTGAATAGTGTTCTCACATAGTAGCACAAAATTATACAATTGGCACCTTTAACAAGCAGAGCGAAGTGACAGGGGAAAAAAAAAAATCAAATAGCAAGAACTCATCTCGGGGGTGGGGGGAGGGGATATGCACTCATATAGGCCTTACCTTCAGTTCCTCCTCCTTAATTGCAATCAATGCAAGACCAGTAGGGAGAGAAATCCATGTTTCTTTTCAGCTTTTGCTAGTTCACAGGTGTTTGCAAGTTGTGAAACTACTGAGGATATATTAACAGGGCAGGTCTTGCAAAGGACAAGGTATGGTCTCTCCATCCCCCTTCCTAGCATGGAAATATGCGCACCTCTGTCAGTGATCACTGGGATTCCATTGCTTACTCTATGCTTTTTCCATTTTAGCTTTCTTCAAGCCTCTTTTTGTACTCCACCAGAGGTACATTTGTGGAGGTTGGTACCATTGCCCTCTATCAGATGACTCAAAGTCACTTTTCTTCCATCACACACTAGCAGGAATCCTTGCTTAGCATTTGACAGCAAAGGAAAGCTTTTAGGCAAGTCAGTCAGAGAACTAGTGCCATTGGCTCTGTCACAGCCAGAGGACAGAGACAGCTTCAGTCAGACCATGGCACAGTCCCGCTCTGAGTGACCAAAAAGCTTCTTGTGGGGTACACTTCAGACACCTGCTTGGGCAACTAACTGCACAGTCTGGCACTCCAGCACTGAACCCAAACCTCATACCACATACTGCTGTTTTCAGTAAGATCATGGCAGAAAACTGGAAGTAACCCTTTACTCCTCAGTACAGACTTTCACCCAGGCAAATCCCAGCTCCATGCTGGGGCAAGAAACAGGCATACACATCCTCCCACACCCTGGTTTCTGTGGGAAATAAACTGGGAAAAGTAAGTAAAAAGGTGTTTAAGCCAGACCCTTGTCTTTCAGACCATAAGCACAGAGCGCACAGTTTATGTCTTGCCCAGGAGGCTGAATGACCCTGTCTAAGCCCATAGATAAAGTTGGCAGAGAATGGCCTCAAGTCTCCATTATTATTACACAGAAAAGCAATAGGACTGTGTCCTGCCTGAAGAGAGAACAAGAAGGCAAGTCAACAGCAGAAAAAAACCGGACAACCAGATCTTATTCTCAGAGCACCTGCATTTCCCACTGATATCAGAGCTGCGGGTGCCTGGCACTTCTTAAAATGTAACCAGCTTATTCATCCTGTCTTAGGTGAGAGAATTTTCTCTGTTCTTTGTTTGGTGTGAAGCCTGTTGGGAAAGACAGGATGAGAGCAGATAATAATAATAATAGTGTTTCAACATCTCCAGCTCATGGTGTCTTGCCATATTTGGTGATGGTTTTCTTTAAGCTCCAAACTCTGGGTCTGAGGGAATCTTAATTCTCTCTTAAAAAAATGCTGTCTGTTCCTTTTGATGGGGTAGGAAACCCTGAAAACCTGTCATCCAACAGAACTGAAAAGTTATAAACCTAAAGAAAAGAACCTTAGGTGTGCATTACTTTTAAACATCCGTGTTTTTAACAGTGACCTCATGATTTTTGGGAAGGACTTATTATCAGGTTTTGATTGCTGGGAAAAATTGACCCTCACTAAGGTTTGCGGTTTGGATAGAGGCAAAGTCCCAAAAGAAATATTTGTAAGTGCCGCCGGTCAGAAAAAACTTGGATTATGGCAAAATGGCTTTAATGGGAAATTTTCTGTACTTTGTCCTCCCAGCTGGAATTAGAAACACAACAGACTTAGTTCAGGGGTGGAGGCAAAAGGGAGGCAGAAGTTTCTTTTATTTCCACCCCTGTTAAGGAAGATACTTCCTTACCTGATTAAATTTAAGTATGTGCCAAGATCCTATCAGAACTTGACTTCATATTTCCAGTTTCTCAATAGGAATATTTTATTTATGTAGAGCCAAAGAAAATGGTGTGACTATACTTCTGCTTTCAGAGCTAAACAATGCTGGATCTCTAAAGAAACCTTGGAAGGAAGTATGTGAGTCCACCTTGGTTTTGTTTTTAGCTAAAGAAGCCAGAACCTCATGTTAATGGCAAGCTGAGGCATTAATTTCCTTTGCCCTCAGTGGCAGACCTATGCAGTATTGTATACAATAGGAATTGGTCTCCCACTGAAGATGCACGAGTAATTTCTTCACTGAATCTGCGCATGACACATTTTAAAACTATTTCAAGATCAGACAGTGCCTGTGCAGACAAGAGCGCAGGGCTGTAAGGGGGAATAGCACCGTTTCTTTTTTTCTGTGTGGCTGCTTGGGAGGTTTAAGCATTACTGACAAAATCTTCCAGTCTTCCCTTTCCCCATTTCTGCTGCTGACACTGGCTGTTCATGCCTTTAATGGTACAGGATAAATATGTAAATGTGTGTCTGTGGTTTGCAGTTTTTTACATATTGCGCCATTAAAGCTTAAAGTGATCCTACAGCCACTCTTTAGGGAGTGCTCCTTCTGAGCTAAGTCCATTGCAGTCACTGTCACAGTGCAAATCATCTGTGTGCACACATGCACTTACATGCACAGCGGTCTCTTCATTTTTCCACTTCCCACTGCTGCCAGTAGCACCACTAACTCTCTACCGATATATGTTGGTACATTGTAATGGAGAGCTAATCATGACATGGGCAAAGTGAGAAGACCCCTCTATAAGCCCCACAGGAAGTGAACCGTGATTTCTTCATAGCTCCACCTACTTGGTTCAAACTCCCCTTCACCCTCTGTCTCGGCTTCCTTTAATCTAAAATGAGAGCTATTCAGAGTGCAAAGACGTTTGCTCTTTGTCTATAGAAAATAACCCCCCATAACCCTTTTGTCTGTTCATGTCACTCAGATGATCAGCCACATCCTCTCTTTGGTGACAGCTCCCTAAGATGCACCTATTTTCTACTGCTCTGTTGTTTTACTCCTGCATTTGTAAGAATGACTTATTTTAGCAACTAATTATACTAACAGCCATACAAAGATAGGGCCAAAAAATGTAAAACCGCTTACAGAAGGGAAATGAAGACACTGGGTTATCTTAAAAGGAGAGAGTCCACTACTCAATTCATTGATGCTAGCCTGCTGGGGTTACCTGCCAGAAAAGGTCAAGATGTAATTATGATGGGTGTGCTGAGTGCATTGTATCTCTCATGCATGAAAATCTGTTAGGTCTAAGTATTTTAGCAGAACCCAAGACAGATTAAAAGTCTTTGAGAACCATAAAAGCAAAGTAAGTTGTAGGGTCCCATCTACAGGATGATGCTCAAATATTTTGCAGGGGGAGCACACCCTGGAGCTCAGGAGCAAGAATCTGGTGCCTTGAGATATCTTCCTCGTTTCACAGCGGATTTACTGAGGAGCAGGTGGGCAGCTGTGCTACTCTGTGCTCAGGTCCTCACACATAGATCTCATGACTATTTCATCCCTCCAAATTCTTAGACATCTAAGAGTAGATGTCAGTATGTCAAAGACTACTGTGCTGTTTGTGTATTACTGTCATTATCAGTATACAAAATGAAGTTTACATACTGTGTTATGGTATTTATATAGCACTCATCACCAGGGTATTTGAGCTTCCTACAAAACCAGACATTAAATATCCCTTTTTTTCCCCCTACAACCAACTAAATCATTTTTACAAGCATTTACAGGACTCACACACTCCAATAATTATCGCCACATTGCCTCTGTCATTCTCTTGGTCATGTTCAGAAGCACAATTCACTTCCCTCGGTATTAATGAGTAATAAATAATTCATACAAAAAATAGAAAAGACACCTAACAAAAGAGACATGGGCACACTTCATGTGGTGACTGCATTATACAGTTTGTGATGTCGTTTTCTGTGGTAAAGCCCTGTAGGATTTAAGAGAAAATGATAACCTTTCCTTACATTTCGAACATCCTATGGAATAGAATACAATTAACATCTTTGTCAAATAATATAATCCAGTAGGATGGCTCGAAAAGGTTGCAGAAGACAGCACTCTATTTCAATTCCAGAATAGAGTACTGTTCCACTTCTATAGACTCTTATGGGTTTAATCCCTCTTAACTTCTGCAGCACTTTCCCAGGAGGGTTTGCACATGAGATGAGAAGAATGGTGGGAGAAAAATTACTGTAGAGAGACAGGAAAATGTCTGGGCTAAATTTACTACCAAAAGCTGTCTTGGGAGGCTTAGACATAGTGGGACTATTCAGCTCCATGATAAAGGAGTCAGGTGTGTTCAGAAGAGGGTTAATGGGGATAAAACCAGAGAAACAACAGGAGAGTGCCCAGCAGATACACAATTAAACTGCTTTATCTGCCTAATAGTGATAGGTGGAGTACAAAGTCCCTGGCTACTGCAATAGCTCCTCAGCTGCAGCAGAGGCAGCAACTGACCAGACAATCTGCGGAGCTGCTAAACTGGCGTTCTTCATAGCCTGTGAAAAGTTCCTTTAGCCAAGAGGTTCAGAGGAAGCATCTGGTCCTTACATGAGAGACAATGTGAATTATTTTGAGCATAGAAGGGATCAGACATCTTTGTTCAGTTAGCACGTATCTATCCAATGTATGGATTCAATCGAGTTCTTTACAAAAGAACTGCACAGTAGCCTACCATGAACACTCTCTGTGCACACACAAACCAACCCCTTCCCACTCAATTGTCTTCTCACACCAGTACTGTTTTGAGTGTATTCCCACATAAAGGGTAAAACTTGATTTTGAGTTTTTCTGTGGCTGCTCAGCTTTACTGTTGTTTTTCAGGAGAGTGGCAGAAAGAAACAGAAAATACTTAATAATTGTTGTTCCTTCGCCTATCAGCTAATGCTGAAGGGAGTTGATCATCATCTACGCTCTAAGAGGGATCCTGTGTTGGTGGGAAGAAGGGGCTTCAATGAAGTTGGGCACGAGGGGCAAGCGAATGCTTGTTTGGTGTTAGAACACAAATACTGTTTACGTTCTGTTAGACAAACACAAAAGTTAAAAACAATCCCCTGAAAAACACCACAACGCTAAGACTGCAAACTCAAACACACCGATAGGAAATGTCAGAACCGTGCAACCTTAATTAACCCTCCTGTGTGCATGCATTATCTAATTGCATGAGCATATATTATTTCTCCCCAGAGGGCCTGTGTCTCACAATACAGGGGACAGACAGGATCCACTGCGCGAGAAGCTGTTCAATATTTTCCTTTCTCCTCTCCGTTCATGTGGTCCCAGGCTTACTTACTGAACACTATTTACTTCATGCCGAAGGTAGGATTACTCATCTTATCATGGACATTCTTGTCACATTCCTGACTTTAGCAGCTGTGGACCTCACATAAATTAACACACTTGTTTTCATCTCTCTAAAAGGAGGGCTTGGCATTATCCCCGTTTAGCTGAGGAGATCGCTGCTGAACAATTTCTATAAGAATGTCCATTGCTGTCTCTGAAATGGTTAAAAGAGCAAATGAAATATGGTTTTACCATGAGGAGAGCTGTTCAGTTTTAATAAGTGATGCTACCAGTCCTGCATAAATTTTGCATTTTCATCCTAACCAATCTAAGTGCATATACCTTTATTATTCATAAGAATAACTAACCCATTCTCAGAATCCCATCAACTCCTTTGATTGAATGGCCATTGTGAGATGAACCCCAACAACAGTGTCACCCTACTCTGCCATGGAATTATTGAGACTTCAGCTGACCTGGAATGAAGTCCTTTGCACACTAAGGTCGACTTTCTTAAACTTTTGTCACCTAGTTCCTTGCTACGCTAACTAGTCTCATTTGTCTTCTTCAGTCTCTCCCAACATAATTTTCATGGCCTTACTTCAGGAGTTCTTCTGTTTTGGAAATAAATTCCACAAGGGGAAAAAATAATTTTTTCCTTTAATTTTAACACCCAACAGTTTTTAGAAACACCTGTCACTGTTTCCATCTCTCCAATCAGCAAGCAGTGCGGGTGTCTCTCTCAGTGGGAGCTGACAATTTGATGATACTTCATCAGTGTGGGACTCCTGCTGAGAAGTAGATTGAGACAAAGGAAATGCATCTCACCATTGGAACAAATAAGAAATCAGATTTTCTAAGTTATTGTCGGGCAAGTTCAATTTCTTTTATTTTTTGAAGTAAGTCTGCATGTGTGCGTACTGGCATTAGCATTGGCCAGTTCACTCTTTCTCTCTCGCAACCACACAGGCATTAATGCTACCAGCAAAATGACAGTCCTCAGAAGAACCACCAGGCTGGGTTTCAAGAGCAGTACTAAAATGCTGGCCTCACCAGAGACTTCCTGCAAACCTCAGGTAAGGTTTCTTTAAGGTCTCAATTCACTGAAGAATACAAGCCTAGAGCAACAATTCTTTAATCAGAAAGTTTATCTTGTTCCTGGTGGTATGCATGTTCTGGTTTGTATTTTCAAGGCTGTCTGCATTATCAGGAAGGACAGATATACTTGAAAAAAATAATGAAAGAAGGACTTAAATTCCACAAAAAGCATGTGTTAGTGCTGGAAAGCAGGGAATGTAAGAATACAGGGCAAAAGAGTTGGTAAGGGAGTGAAAATCCAGCCCCTGTGAAATCAGTTGGAGATGACAAATCAAGGGGAACCTTCCCACTTGTTCTTTGGGATGGAATGTCCTATTGCCTGCTAGATTGCTTGCAGTGAAGAGGGTCACGGCCTCTCTGCAGGTTGACAGAATATTTGGTGCATGAGTGGCTGGCAACAAAATGCCCAAACTCAGGCCACAATAAGAATAACTAGATGATGGAAATTGTTGGAAATCCTCCTGCAGGCAGATGGTCTCTCAGGAGACCATGGGTGAACAGTGTAGCATCATCAACATTAGTTTTTGTGCATGGAAGAAACCTGCCATCTTCGTTGCATGGTGCCTGGATCCCGCTAACCCATAGCCCACACATCTCCTGCATTTTCTGTAGCTTTGCTCTACTCCCTTCAGTTCCTCCTTGGATACCAAGCCCTGAACAGCCCACAATACAAGCCACAGCTCATGATGTCCAGCTGACTTTTACTGTCATAAACAGGCTGATATTTGTTTAATTTAGTGAAATAAATGCCTCTCCTAGCTGTTTGGCAAGCAAATCCCTCCTTACCCTCCAGCTGGTATTTGCTGTACTAGAGTGAGCCTGGTAAAAAGCTCGGGTTATAATTTAATGCTGCTATGTTTGTGCAGCACCGACAAGCCTTTCTTAAGGCCTCTTAGGGTTTTGTAAGCCAAGGAACCACTCTTTTCCTCGATGGAGCTCTCCAGTGCCTTAACAGCATTGCACACAACAGATCGTCAAACAGGGACAGCAAGCAAACAACATACTACCTGTAGCAGCAGGTACTGCTGAGCATAACAATATATTGACGCAGGACCTTACTGAGCTTTCCGAAGTTCCCCACAACAGAGTCACATGGCACCTTTTTTTGTTATTTACTAACAATGAACTGGTTGTGGTCCTGCTAGCACAGTACTACTGAATGGCAGGGGCTGTGGCTCTGCTCTTTTCCACAGGTCTTTGCTATAATCCTCATCCTGATGTAAAAAAATTGGACTTTACTGTAAGCAGGCATCAGCACAGCTCTATTGATATCCATGCTGAATGATTCCAGAGAGACAATTCCAGTGCTTTGAGCACAATGATGGTCTTGCCATTGCTTTCAGCAGCAGGAGCAAGTCTAAGTGCTGAGACAAGCTGCAGAGATACAAGGTCAATATGGGTGGTGGTGAAGTGAGTGGAAGCTTCCAAAGAGGACTGAGACTTAAAAGTCCCAGACTTTTTGCCTCTTCCCACCCAGTTCCACATACTGTAAGCTCAGCTAATAGAAACACACATGCTTTAGAATGTAGTACATATTTCCTCTTTTCAAAATTTATATATGTCTACTAATTTATTCTCTTCCATGATGCCAAGAGGAATTCAGGCCGATGGCTGGCACTATACTATACTATATTACTTGTTTGCTTTCCAAACAACCATCTCTACTGCAGGGCCAAGTTCTATTCTTCTGCTTATAGTTGCCCTAATCCTATGTATATTCCTATGTGCCCTCCACTCTCTTCTTCCTACTCTTGTCTCCCCATTTCCCCTTCACTTCAGCACCTCTTATATCTTAGGGGCTGTCCGATCATGTGCCTAAGTCAAAGAGATTTCTTCTGAACTATCGCTTTCATTCACAGTTTTCAGTTCATGTTAGGGGAGTACATAAAGAAGTAAAAAATTAATTGAAAGGGAATCATTTGTAGTCGCTGTCTCAAAACCAGTCAGGTAATAAGCTTTGTCATGTTGGACTATGAACAAGCAGTTTAATACACAGTTTCCAGCGTGCCAACGCTGAGAGAATTTGGAGCCAGGTGAAGTCAGCACCCAGAGTGTTCAAACTGCATGAGTACCCAGAGACATATAAGGCAGAAAATCATTATTTCCTCTTACCCTTGTGTGTAATGTTTTCACACTGCAAACCAAGAGATGGGAAGACCTAAAACAGTAAGCTTGCTTGAGAGTGATGAAATCACTCAGCCCTTTCATTTTAACAATTTTTCATTTAGGAAGTATAATGAGTGCACACGTGAACCAGCATCAACATTTCTGCAAAGATATGTGTTGTTTTTATGTGAAACATTATACATTTTAATTAAGATGACTTCCTTGTGAAGAACTCTTTCTGGAAAAGAGTACAGCCTGCTGGGCATCCCAGTTGTTAAATGAAAAACATCCTAGAAGACCACAACAATTTTGGCCAATATTTAACGACTCACTGTGCCTCCAGGATATAACTCTGATGGATATTCTAGAGAGCTTACTGGTGTCATAGCTGAGAGTAAATCCGTCTTCGGTTTTATTTTACTTTGATTATTCCGTCTTATAGCCCACTGCAGTACAGGGAACGTGCTTTGCCAGCAGTTGTTATCAACATACTTGGAATTCTTGACCAAGTTCATTGAAAGCCCAATATGAGAACAAAAGGCTACAAATTATTTCCACAGTCTGTTAAAGTTAAGACAGTAGGCTGTAAAATAAAGAGAAATCTCTCCATTAGATAGAGCTGTCTCAGAGTCACTTCTTCCTTTAGAAATCATGATCTACACAGTTTCATAAATCGATGAAAGGATTTTGACCATTAAACTTAATTGATACTGAATTTAAAGGCATGAACTTAAATCATTTTGCCATTTTCTTTGACAATTAGTTTTTGGCATTGCATTTCTCTCCATCACTGTATGAAGCAAAAGATCACAAGTACTGAGGAAGCAAGATTAACATGTACTAAAGATGAAGCACTGTGAGAAGCGACATCTGGGGCAATGCAAAGATGTTTCAAAGAGTGTAAACAGGCAGAAGTAAAAACAGAAAATAAAACCTGACTTTTAAGTAATATCAGCAACAACTTGGATTTATATAGTGCTCCATATGTTCTAGATGAATAACAGTCAAGGCGTTTTAGAGTGAAGTAAGGTAAAAAGCACGCTTGAGGCGAGAAAGTAAGAAAATAATTAAATTTCTTGAAAATGTATTCAGCTTTGAGAAGGTGCAATTCTTCCCTTTAGATGGCTGTTGGTAATGGTGCTGAGGTGCTGTTGTTTTACATAATTGGCTTTGGACGGGAGCCATGCTGCAGTGAAAGAGCAAAGAAAGCTTGTAGTTGAAATGTTCATTCTATTTTTTTTTTTAATGTAATGCTGCAGCAGGATTCTGATTGCTTAGAGAAATCTAGCTAGAAAGAATGAAAACAGTCAGCTGTTTGGAAATGCCATTGAGCCAGTTATGGAAGAAAACAGGCCTTGGGTGGGAGAGAAAAGGAAGAACTGCACAACATGGATAGTTTTTTCCCCTGGTTTTGTGGTTTTTACCCCATCTCCCATTTACAGAGGAGTAGACTAAGAAAATGCTCTTGACTGTTCTGTCTAGGTGGATTTCTCCAGCTCTTAGTATAGTAAAAATTAAAATAGCCTTGTTGTAATATCTACAATAACAAAGGTCTGTCAGCAACAAAAATAAATACAGCACAAAGTAAACAGCCATCTAACAGTCTTGAGCATGAATCAGGAACACAAGTGAGGCATGTTTTGTCTTTTTACAGAATGAAGAGCTACACAAGTATAGTACAAAATGGAGTCTTTCCTTTTCTACCATTCACCAAGCACAGATCACCACATCAGCTGAGGTTTGCTGAACAGAGATGTACATATGCTACCCCATTCCATTTCTTCAGAAGGAAAGTGCCACACATGCTTGAATCACTCTTTTCCACTGTGATTTTACATTTTTCACAGGAGAAAAGTTCAGCAAGTCAGTAATTTGTTTGGGCCATCACTGGTAAACTGCAGGTAGGTAAGTATTTTGGATATGAATATTTCTCTAGCCAGAAGCTCTCATTACTGTTGCTACTGTGAAACCTCCCCGTGCTTTCTGACATGCTCAGACACTGGGCCACTAGTCCTGGAGGCCTGTATGGCTGGAACTTCAAACACGGGCCTTGGAATAAGATTTAGTTTTGTCAGACTGTTATGGGATTCCCAGAACAGCGAAATGGGCAACCATTTCACTTGCTGGCTACATGCCAACAATAGGAGTTTTACAACTTATTACAGCAGTCATCATCTTCATCATCACTTGGATTTATCAGCTGTATTGTCCTGGAGGTCCCTGTCAGAATCAGGGTCTTAATGGGCTACAGTTTTTTATAGACAGCCAGAAGATACAGATCATGTTTCAAAGAGGTAAAGATTTATGCTTGCAAAAGGTTATCAAATGACTTCTGTCTCAGAAAACAGCATCGATAGCCAGTACTTAGTCTGTCCAGCTGGCTCAAGGGTGCTTCCTGATTTGGAGGAAGAAAACTTGCCAGCTTTTGAAATTAATATATTATTATTACTGGTATCTTGCTTTTTAATCCTTCACTATGTGGATAGCATGATCCTCATCAAAAAGGAAACCAGAAGGGTGCACACATGCTGCCAAAAGTCTGTTAGAAAAGGATTCTTGGCTAAAATTTTCAAAGCTGCTTGAAAGGATTTCCTGATGACTTCAGTCCTGTAAATCCACCCTTCACTGCATGAGGGTAGAGGAGAGACTACTCATCAACATCAACATTTATTTAGCTTTATGGTCAACTTATGTTTTCCCTGTAAACTGGGGAATCTTAGGCTCAGAGCTTCCTTTTTAGTGATGACCCAGTCTGCTGACTGTGCCTTTATAAAAGGGTTAGAGTGAACGCAAAAAGTCCTATCTGTAACCCACTATATAACAGAGACCTGCAGATTGCCACAGTCCCCAAAGCTGATCCGATGGACTAAGCTGTGCACCATAATCCAACTCTTAACGTCAAGGGAAAATTATTCACCATCAGTAGCTATCCATCATGTAAAACAGGCAGCAAAAGGCGATTAAACTGAGTTTTAATTTCTCATACATGATAATCAACAGAGGAAGAGTCATAATAATAATCCAGGTTAGGCCAGTAAGGCAGTGATTTTTGTGGTATTTATGTTTATTCAGCATGTGGAGCAGATACAAGGTCAGTCAGTTTTTGGTATGAACCAGCAGACTTACAATTGTCTGTTTTACCTCTGCAAGGAGCTTCTGCTGAGTCTTATATGCTAAATATTTCCATTAACATTTCTGGAAATTACTGCTAAGTTATTAGTTCTGATCAGGATGTAAATGATGTGAAAAGATTGTTCCTCGGGGCCATGAAGAGTGAAGAGAAAGGCAGTCTTGGAAAGATCACCACAGATGAACAAAGCACATGAGAAAACGGTAACTCAGATTTATGTTACAATCTTATTTTTGCTTCACTAATGAGGCCCTACGAAGCACATGAGACTCTTGTTCTAGTCCCCGTCAACTTCTCTGGGCAGTGTATCAGACTCCTAAGGTGGCTTATGATGCCCTGCTGAAAACAGAATGGGACTCCTCTAATAACAAAGAACCAAAAGCAAAGGCACATTAGTTAAACAGTCAGCCGTGACACTATTAAAGATGCAACCAAAATTGTCACAAAGCAATGAAACTGCAATTTCCAATAGGGCATAGGCTTCAAATCAAAGGCCACGACACCTTTGCAGGAATATAAAACCCAGGATGCCTCCTCCTTAAGCTAGACGAAACAGAAGCAGCAGTATGGTGTTGCACAGGAAGTCAATAACTGACAAAAAGGTAACTTCACTAATGCATAAAGAACTACCATATACACACTGTCCTATAAAATGGAAACTCTGACAGTCACTCAGCATTGTAAGTATCCCTAATACTCACTATCTCTCTTTTCTGGTTAATACAGACGCTGTGTTTCTTAAAGTTTTGTCTTTGCTAGAGCATGCCGTCTCAGTGACTGCAGCCAGCTTTCTTTGTTGTTTCCCTGTGTGATAAGCAAGGATAAAACACATCCTCCTTTACACAAAGAAACTTTTTTCTCTCTTCTACACGCACTGTGACTCTTATCGTCCACTTCCAGTTACAAAGGGTAACCCAAAACAACAGAAATTTCATTCTCCCGGCCTCCACTCCCTCCATCAGGCTTTCCTATTGCAGTTACCTGAGCTGTGGGAGTAGTTGTGGAGAAATGGAGATGACTTGTGCTCTTTGGCTTCTTCTGTTCTAGCCAGCAACACACTAGCAGTAATCTCTTCCTCCTGTGGAGATAAAGAGAGATAATTAAGATAAACTAGACCTGCTGTTGTGCTCCCTGCTGGGAGGTATTAAAAAGGAAGACATGCTGGCCTATTTCAAAAGACTTGTGAGGTACAGATCAGCTTTACCATTTGGAGATGGAGCAGAGGCTTTTGATGTGTTTTACTTAAGACAATACAACAAAATTATTTTATTTGCTTTTCCTTTTGTGCAGGGTTCAGTGATTGGACCTAGTGTTGAACTTTTACAACTTGATATTTGTGTGCTGAAACCAGGGGTCAGGGAAATGCTGCTTTAGTACCTGTGGAAAGAACAAAACCTACATTATGTTAAATGCCTTAGGGAAGGTTAGGTAGTGTAAAACTTCCTTCCATTTTCCAAACTGGCTCCTAGGGAGATGTGATAATGCTGGGTTTTAAAATACTTAACAATTTGCATTTATATTAAAAATAAAAGGGAAAACCGTGTGCAAAGAAAAACACAAACATGTTCAGAATGCCTACCGCCAGCAACATCTTGGCATTTGCCAGTACTTAAAGGTTATGTCTGTCATGTTTGGATGTGGCATAAAGTCTTTCACCCTTTCCCAAGTAATTGGACATCATACTGATAGGTAAAATTGAATGTTATGAACAGCTCTCCTATAGACTTACAGGGCTTATTGACAGACAGTGCTTGGAGAGAAGGCCTAATTTTATGCATGAACATGTCATGCTGGAATAATTATGCAACTGCTTGCTTTCCTTCTGCAGTACATTGTGAAACCCCACAATGGTTCCTGGGAACTCATACCTTCTTCTGATTTCGCATAAACACAACTGCTGTAGTTAACAAGGGGCAATAAATTATTAAGGTGAATGCAACATATAACCAAGAATAAAGATATAAAATTGTCTTGCTCTCAAGGTGTATGAAAGTGACTTCAGTCTACACACCTTTTGTAAATGGCAGCAAATGCAAAACTGGCTCTCATTGGGGAATGGTCATTGGTTTCCTTCTCCTACTTTGTTGCCTGAGTGATAGACATGTGTGCAAAAACTGAGGTAGTTTTTTGCCTCTGGTAAGCTTGACTTGTGGTTTGTTTTTTTTTAGTTCATGACAAGTTTAACCAGTGTGAAGTATCCTGTCTCAGTCTAAAATAAGAAAACCTTCTGGATCACTGCTGAAAATCATTGACAGCTGACTATAATCTTGCTCTCACCTGAACAGGCTGACTGAAAACTTATGGTTAAGGGAAGGAAAATTTTGGGATAGGGAGGACATCTCTTGAGCTGAAAATAGCTGGATGCTGGGAGGGTGGTATTAGGGGGATAAAGGAGTATGCTTATGCTTTCTCTGTGTTTGTTCTCTCCAGGCATCTGTTCACTGTCACAGTTTTATGTATTTTGTTGGGTTTTTTAAACTGGTACACAATGTTCACGCCTATATTTCATATTTGGAAATGCATATTTCAAACAGCAATACAAAAAGTATCCATGAAGAATGTATAATCTCTGAAAAAACCTGACAGCATTCTTTTTACTGTTTAATTTCTAAATACAAAACTGACTGCCATATTGCTGCTTCTGTTTGGTGGTGAGAAGAGTTCATTTTCAGTGTGAATGGCATGACTGACAGTCTCCCTATTTTGATTTCTTTGTCATTTAGGATTCTTAAGCTTGCAAACCTCCTAAAGAAAGATGCAGTGAGTGCACAGCTGGCTCATGACATCCAGTTTAGGACAGAGCTAAAAGAGTCTCTGGGTCATTTATGTCAGAGTAGAAGCACTTGAGTCAATGCATGTGTGGTAAAATCAGGTCCTCGACCTGTTCTGCATCTGTGGCTGCCCTGGCCACCATGCTGTTCACCACCCTTGTCTCTCTCTGGTGAGAGGGAAGTCTCCGCTGTTAATTTCTAGCTGTCATATGATATCAATTGCTTGTTTACAGAAATATATATTGCAGTGAGCCCCCTGGCTCTTTGACTTGGGAAGAACAAATGCTCTTGCTGTTGCTAATCAGGACTTATCAATGATGAATTCCCTTCCTTCACACTTTTCATAAGCAGGTTTATCAAACTGGTGCTCAGAAAAAGATTGTCTTCTCTCAGTGGGCTTGCTGTTGCTTTTGACCAGGCTTTCTGCTGGTACATTTATCCCTCCTTCCCAAGTGGCATGTGAGGCTGGCCACTTCATTCTTCCCTGCTATTGAGGGTGCAGCATGTTCTTGTGCTCCTTCTGGGTGGTTGCTTTGCTGCATGGTCTGTGTCCGTGCCTGCTCCACTATGATCTGGGTCCCTGCTATCAGCCCTACCAAGGCTAGGTCTGACAGTGAACTGCACTGGATGAACCTTTGGGCTGGGCCACAAAGGGTGTTCTTATATCCCCATGATACAGCATACAACACAAAGACTCTCTGGTTCCCATGGTGTCTTGATGCCCCAGGCAGAATGCCCAAAGTGGGGCTTTTCTTCTGCTGTCAGTCTGATTCAGCTGGCCTTCTTTCCTTCCCCTCCTCTGGTACACTCCTTTGGGTCCTCTCCAGTGTGGCTGGCACCAGCAGCGGTACTGCCAGAACACAGCTGCTTTGAGTGTACCATAGTGGAGCAAAACCATCTCACTATACAGCTGCAGCTCTCACAGCAAATTCAGATTACTGCTGACAGATGCAGCAGAGAAAGCCGTGAATGCTCATGATATGTACCTACTTACAGTCATCTGCTCGCTCCTAAGGTGCCCAAGCAGCTCTGGGGCTGCAGGACTGGGGTCCCCCTTAACTCTGTATTTCCTGGTTCTGATCACATTTCCCTTACCCACAGCCTCCACTCCCTTGTTTTCAGAAGTTTGCATTTAGCCCCCCCCGGGCTCCAGGGGGCGGGAGAGGCTACGGAGCAGTTTTAACTCCAGCTGCGGGGTGCGTGGGCTCAGCACTCCGGTAGGTCCCTCCCCAGAGGGGAGCAGTTGCTTCGGGAATCTGCGCCTGGAGCCGTGCTTCCCCACCGTGGCCCAGTGTTCAAAACCACCTAATTTCCAGCCAGCCAGACTCAAGGTACGTTGAAGACCACAGTAGGGAGCCTGCTCTCGCACAGTTTCCAACCAAGGAGGGGCAGGTAAGTCTTTAAACTGAACCTCTAAAATAACAGGGGGTTGCTTGCTCGGCATAATCACCTGACCCCCCTTTCAGTATTCTGCCATGTGAGGCATTCCTAGTAGTGCAAGCAAAATGTTTGTTCCCTCCTTCTCCCATTAATTTTGAAGCATTGCTACCATTTTTAATCCATTCGGTTTTTTTTCCTTTGCTTTTCCTAGTTGCTCAGCAGCAACCAGAGCATATCCATTTTTGAAGTTAGCTTAAACAAATGCTGTTAGTTGATGACTATCAATCCTGCACAAATGCTTGCATAAGAAGATAAGTTCTCTCAAAGCTGTTTGCTTAGGGGTAGATGGCTGTTCCAGTGGTGTGTTTATTGAACAGGGATTTATCTGTTGTAATTATTTGCCCTTTAGGGCTGGTGATACTGTATTAGTAGGTTTGATTTTGCCAACAGCTGGATCCCTCTTTGCAATTAGCGAAGCAATACACTGTGTCTGCCACTCTGCTGCTCACCCCCTCCTCCTCTACCACTTCTAAACAAAAGGTTGAGAGTAGCAAATCTCATCCTAAAAGCAGTAAAAAGGAATAATGTTGATCAGTACCTGCTTCTGAATTTAAAGGGAAGGACGGATTACTCAAAGAGAATGCAAGAAAACTTTCCTTACATCAACAAATAATTCATGATGGGTATATGGGCATTCAGCAACTCTATTATTGCAGTAGTGTGACAAATATTGTGAAGGGGACAGCAAATGGGACATATCATTCTACTGTCTTGACAAAGATTATAACAAGAATGGGAAATGGGACAAATGTAACTCATTCTGGAGACAGTCCCAGAGCTGCAAGCTCATTTGTTCTTCAGCGTGAATTATACAGCAGTGCAGAGGATGAGAATGTGATTTTCACCATGTTGTATATTTTAATCACTTTTCTTTGCTGCTAAACAAATAACTCATTGTGAAATGCTGATAGGTGGGGAATATTAGTTTTTGAACTATGAACTAAATTAAGAGAAGAAGGCTGTAAAGTAAGAGTTGTGCCAGTTGCACAAAAATTCGATATGGGTCAAATTCAGCTCAGGTTTAGACAAACAGAATTCCTGCAGATTTCTAAGAATTGTCTTCCATGTCCCAGGGTGGAGCTGGACCCATGCCCTCACCTTCCTGAGCTTAAGTAAGTCTCCTGGAGATCACTCCGGAGCTGGAACCCACAAAAAATGGGCGGCTGGTTGGTGGGAAGTCTTGAGCTGGAAGCTATGGTGGAAAAAATTATGGTCGCTAAGTCCCATTGGACCTAGTTCTTCTGGCGAGAAGAGAAGGCAGCTTGACTGCTGTTTATGCCAACAACTGATTTGGATGTTGTTTGGTGTGGAAAGGCAACATCTGAAGCTTTCCAAGGAGTTTAATCCAAGGTTGAAATCCTTAAGTAATCCATTCTGTAGTAGAAGACAGCTAGGAAGCTCCCTAAGTTACCAGTGGTTATCCAGAGCTTGACCCTGGGTAGGGGGGACTTTTGTGGAAGTCTGTATTAAAGAGAGGAAGAACTAGCTATTAATTAGCATGCTAAGTTATTTTCATAGTAGCTTACTGTCTCTCTAAAACATCTCTGATTGTATAAAACCCCTTAGGTTTCTTCTGCATGCTTAGCCTGCCATTCTGCATCAGACTGAAGAATGCATTTCCCCTTCTTCCGCTTTGTGTTTGCTACTTGTAACTCTAAGGCACCATGAGAGGATGAAGGGCTGACGTGACCACCCATGAATTAGGCTGCTATGACAGCCGGCGAGAGCAGAGATGACCTGGGCCTTGAATTTATGTAAATGGAATTTCCATGTTCCAGGTGGCTAGAGGGCTTGAAGTTATAAATGATCCTTCACGAAGGTAGATGAGAATATCAGGACTCCCCTGGTGGGCAAGCAATCACGGCATATGTGGGAATGCAGGAGTCAAAGTTTTGATTTTGAATCTCAAGTGCGCTGTGATGACAATGCAAGCCACGGAGTGGTTTGTGTGAATCACAAATGAGTGCATGTGAACAATGGAGGAACAGTCTGGGCTCTTTGTGTGAATGTACGAGGTCGGTGTGGATTTAGAGCAGAGATTTACCTTTAAAAGCTTTACGAACTGAAAGTCAGTTCTGCCTGTCCTACAGGACTGGGGACAAAATATACAAAGTCTTGGTTTCACCTGTGGTTCAAACCTGACTTTAACTTTTAGGACCAGATTTTCAGAATCAGTTAAACATAATTGTGTGCTATGTGCCAATGTTTCTGCACAAATCCAGCCTACACTGTAAATTACTGCAAACTTTGCATCCAGTTTCCCCTACCAGGCTCACTGGAGTGCTGTGAGGGTTAACTGGTTAATGCTGTAAACTGGTTAATTCTTGCTAGGTAGCAGCAATTTCCACCATGCTTGGTGGGAGCTGGGGGACAGCAGAACACTTTTGTGTGACACTGAATCATTGTTTTGTCAGGAAGTAGGAGGCCTTTAAATGGACATGTTTGAGTTCTGCTGGAGATGCCAGGTTTCACTTTGATTTCACCAGTTTTCTGAGAGCTGCTGAGATGAGGCCAGCAAAGGAAAGATGAGAAGGACTTTCAATTTCAAGTTGAAAGGCTTGGGGAGACAACAATGTATTAAGATTGGTCATCTTCTCCAGAGTACAAGAGCCTATATCTTTTTTGTTGTATTTTGAATTAATAGGAAAGGCTTGGTTTAGCAGGA
>NW_008824035.1:5015390-5037879 GCF_000699105.1 Pygoscelis adeliae
ACACCTTGCAGGAAAAGAGGGCATGGACAATGTTCAGAGTCTGAAACACCATGGTGAGCTTAGAGTAACATGAGTGAAGTAAGAGGGGTTATTTAGGATTTATGGTTGCTCTAGGTCGGACCAAAATTTATTAGTCGAGGACTGTAATTCCCTTGAGTCCTGGCTCATCTCCAGGCTGCAGTGATGTCAGTTTCTCAGAGGACAGATCTGAGAGCAACATATCTCAAATAATGAAATATTAAATTCCCCTTATTTAAAGAAAAAAACAAAACAAAAATAAGACCTTTCCCTAGCATGGCTACCACAAGATGCACCTCTCCATGCCGTACATAACAGCTGTAGCTGCTAGAGCCCAGCAAGCCTGCACAGCCAGTAGTTGCCCCCCGAGGGAGGAAGCACCATTCCCTTCTAGCAAAAGGCACAGAACCTATCCCCATTCCCAGGGCAGTCAGTCACTCAGCCATGCCTGTGAGCAGGGTACAGCACTGAGGCAATGCTCAAGACCTTCCTGATGCTTTGGTGTGGGAAAGGCTTCCCTCTCTGAGTTAGGAATAAGGAATAGATCAGAATACGGAAGGTCAGAGTGAGATGAGTGGCCTGAAGCCATCTCTTGGAAGGAATGAGCCCCTGGCCAGGCAGTGGGCAGTGGGAGTCATGCCAAAGAGTTTGCATGGACCCGTCTATTTCAAGAGAAAGTATTCAGGGCTCCTGAAGCCTTTCTTTGCTAGAAAAGTGCCAAAGTTGCTACTGCTTCCTTTATAGCCAAAGAGCAAAAATGGTGAGAAAAGCTTGAATGAGGGTGTTAACTCCAAATTTCATCTGACTTCACAACCATTTAGGTACTGGAACAAAGATCTGGGTTCCTTTACTTTCTACGTTGCCTGGTAAGTCAACTGTTCTTGGCTAGGTTACTTGTGTATAGGGCCAGTTTACACTGTCATATGGTGTTTAAGTTCCTGAAACCATGGCCAGGATTTGGCTTTCAATGGCCGGGGCAATCACTAAGACTAACCTGGGATGGAAGAAGTTGCCACAGTGCTAATCTATCACAATGGCAATAGCCTTGTGTCTTAGCTGTCAGGCATGAGGGGTTTGGATATACCGTTTGAGATAACCAGGGCTAATTTTTGGCGATCATAGCAGAATGTTACTTTTCCCTTCAAAAAATGCTGAGGAAAAAATGTGTTAGAATAATGAACTGGCAATGACCTGTCGTGGTGTCCGCATGCCCTAGGGAGACAATGGTGAAATGAGGTGATACAGCAGAAACCTTATTTTGTATTTGGGTTTATTTTTGTCTCAATTCTAAGTCCTCTGATTTCACAATCTGGCTGAAGACTGGACTCTAGAGAACAGCAGCTCAGCACAATTCTGGCAATGCTTTCAGCTTTCTCATCCCTTCCAAAATGGGTCCCCAGTGGGCCCTGGTGAAGGATCCATAGGCTCTTCACATCTCTGCTAAGCAGCCTACCCAAATGCAAGCTGCTGCTCCTCCTCTGTCCTCAGGTCAAGGGAGAAAGCACAGATCAGAGAGGTTAAACGTCAAGGAAGGAGCACAGTCCCCACCCAGGATCCTGCTCAGGAGCAGGAAGAGAGTGGTTTCTGCATTGGGAAGTGCCGATTTCACTCTCTAAAGCCTTTGTGTTTGACATTAAAAGGATTTGGAGACTGCACAGATTTAACAGTCCTTTCTCCCTTCCTCGCTTTCTGCTCCAACCTGCTTTTGGTCACTTTCATTCATCTGTCCATGGCTGTCTGCCTGGATTAATTTCTTCATTGAATATATTTCTTTGTGTTAACAACGTATGTGACAAATAAGTAATGTGACTCATCAAAAGGCACGGGAATGCAATGTTCCAGCTACTGAAGGACATTTAGAATTCAGCAACTTGCTGCCTTTGTGTCACTCCTATAAAACACTGTAAAATGTAAACAGACAGATCTAAAAGGAGATGCAGGAGTACAAACTTGCCCAGAACTCTGCTTGTTTTCATTCTCAGCTTAAATAAGTAAACTGTAATGAAATCTACTGACAGAGTTTTGGCAGTTTTGATTTACATTTTCTCTGAGGCCCAGTAAACATTTCCTCAAGATCTTATCTGGGGTTAAAAATATTTCTGTGTTTCAACACACACCTTTGAAAACTGTCAAACACTTTAGCCACGGTTTGTGCAAATATAGTTGTCTTTTCCCTCTTTTATTATGAAAACTTCCTGAAAAGAGTATTCAGAGGTGACATTAATTGCTTGTGAAGGGTACTGAAGTATATTTTTTGCATAAATCACCTGTGCAGCCTAAACGGTAGGTCCTCTTCCAATTACAGATGGGAAAAACCCTGATTTTGAGAGGTAAAGGAGGACACCAAGTGAGCTGTGCTGATGCTGATCCTGCGAGTATGACTCTTCCTTGCCTTACACACCATAGCTCCCGGTTATGTGCAACAAGTATCTTGCAAAAATTCAGTTCATATTCTGCAAGCTTTGAAGGTACCCAGCCTGAATTGCTTGCTGAGAAACAGCAGCGTGCCAGCTGACTTGGCCAGAGTACTTCTCCAAGGAGCAAATGGGGGCTAATGCACTCAGACCCAACACAGAGTATTGCTTTAACCTCACAAGGCAGTAAGAAATGGGGAGAGGCTTCTCCTGCCTTACCCCCCATTTTGTGTATCTGCATAGATTTCATCACAGTCTGACCCTAACCTTTTTTCCTCACTACAAAATTTACCATGAAGCCCACAGGTACATAAATTACCCTGAAAAAGCAGAAGAAGAAATTCTTAATTGGGCTTCCCTGCCAAACAAGGCATTCCAGCAAGAAAAATAACCAGTCTACTGAGGCGCTCTCAGTTTTCTTCTGGGGACCCACTCATACATATATCCTCTAGAGAACCTGATTCCTGAAACAGTTTCTTCTTTGACATGGGCTGCAGAAATGGCTTTGGGGTGTGCTGAGCTCAGCTGTGGTAGCCTGTGACAGATTTCCTAACTGTAGCTGGGCAAGCTGAAGACAGACTGTCATTTCATCATTTTTGGACAGAGATCCCCCCTTTAACACTTAAGTATTATCCACATACTGGTATTCTGGCAAGCCCGTGTTTATGCTAATCTGTTAGGATGGTCCTGTTCCCACTCATAATGTGGCACAGTATGTCAGCTTCAACCAAGCAAGAATGCCAACCTCAGTTGGATTGTGAATAGCCTGCAGAAGAGCCTCCTGCTGGTGGAAGAAGTGCCAAATTAGGCCACATGCTCTCTCATTGGGATGCACTGTGCCCAAAGCTGCTTTGGTATCAATTATAGAGGGAGTAACACCCTTTTTCAGAAAAGAATGTGTTAACCCTTCCATTTCATGTGCTTTGTCTTCCCTGTTCAATTTCCATATGTTATTTCTGGGGTTTGCCTGTATAAAAAGAAAACATTCTTCTTCACTGTCGGCTAAGAGAAAGGTCAGATATGGCTGTTGAGATTATGAGCCCCAACTGTGTTGTTGACTTCGGAGTTGTCTCTTTCTATTAAACCATTTACCATTAAGACAACAGCACTGGGTGCTGCACAGACACTGATTCCAAAGACAGTCTTTGCCCCCAG
Source organism: Pygoscelis adeliae (assembly GCF_000699105.1). Lineage (NCBI taxonomy): Eukaryota > Metazoa > Chordata > Aves > Sphenisciformes > Spheniscidae > Pygoscelis > Pygoscelis adeliae. The sequence goes on from NW_008824035.1 coordinate 5,018,978, forward strand.
CGGGATTACTGTCTAACTGCTCAATGTTTCTTTGCAGAAATCCAGGTGTCCCACGGTCCTGTGGATCTCGACTACCCCCGGAGTGCCGGTGGCAGGTAAGAGACATGTACTCTGCTGCATGTATCCTTCTGACCAGGACTTGCAGGAATTGTCAGGATTCACAAGTGCAGCATTATTCAGGACAGAAGAGCTTCTGGAACTGCCTTTTTCTAATCCGGATGCTCTCTACAGCTTCTGGCAGGCAGCTGTATAAGTAAGAATATCGTACCTATCAAATTAAATGAGGCCCGTCAGCCTCAACGTAACATCTCACCAACAATCTTGCACTGGTGCTGAATTGTAACTTGCTTTTCTATAGGCTTATGGTTGTTTCTGCCTTTCCAGCTATGATGCTGTTTGTCCTTTGTGTAAACACCATCCTTTTTTTTTAAATAATGTGAATGGTGAACAATATACTCCCAGCTAAAATGGCTGCCTTTCCACACTTGCTCACCACAGGAACTCTTTAATCAGCAATGTCAGCCAGGGACAGAAATCTCCTACTTGAGAGATAACAGTTATTTGCTGGCAACTTCTTGTATGATAAGCCCAACAACTGGGTGATTACACACTTTCTCAAATAACACAGGAAAATGCTGCACCACATTTCTGAAAGTACATGTTGCAGCATCTGGAAGCTGCATGAGAATTTTATCAAGATTTTTTCTCCTCCTGTTTATTTTTTTGGTGCTCTGAAGTCTGAATGTAATTTTGACATTCTTGAGCTATCCACCAGCTTTTCTGCAATGAAAGTCTCCATAAAGAATACAAAGTCAATACTATAGACAAAGTGCAACTGATTAATGGGAGAGGGTTTCTGCCATAACTAGGCTGCTTAAGGTCACAGTTGAACAATTTTTCATAGCTGCTTCATCCACTGAATTGCACTCGCACAGTTGCATTGTTAGTTGAAAGGGAAATGAGCAAGTACATGCTGCTTGACTAAATTATTAAAATACGTAAGCTGGAGCAAAGCTATTTCTGTAAAAACCCGGCTGATGAAGAGAGAATGCCTTTGCAGCAGTGAAATTAGTTTTAAGTAAACAGGTGAGTAATAACATTTCTAAACACTGACAGTGTGTTTCTAAGGTGTAGGGGAGAGATCTGTGAAGTTGTAAGGTTAGTCTGAGTCCCTCTGAATACTGTTCCTACGATGATGTCTGGATGGCGCACCTTTATAGCTAGGTAAAGGTATTTGGGCTGGTTTAAATGTGGACCTGTGTTTCAGCAATTCTTGGGGTTCAGACCAACTGAGTGTATGTTTTCAGGCTTCTTTCAGTGTAAGAAAACAGTTGTGGGACATGTAATAAGAAGGAGCATCTGACATGCTGGTGTATACTCCCAGGTATTGGGTCATACTGTCATGGGCTGTCATGCTAGGCAGCTGCTGGGGCATGTACTTGCATGCAGAAGACCATCTGCTTTTTCTCCAGTGCAACTGTACAAGCTGGATACAGCAGTCTGGAGAACCAAACAACCTGCAGGGTCCCAGAGTGAGGACAAGACACAGTACTGCATAGTCAACCACTAAAGACAGGTAAAACAGTGGGTGAGAAGAGTGCCGGATAGGATTCAGAAGTAGATCCTGTATTTCATGTGTGAGACCTGATGGATCTGTGGTTCAGGTCTGCAGTGGTCTGAGATATTCTTGAGATTTCTATCCCAGTCACAGTATTTTGTGATATTTGTGCCACCTTGAATGGGTGCGTCTTTTGAGCTGAAATCTTGCATGGGAAGCTTTTAAATTATTTTGGGCAAAAAAGTTTAGAGCCTTACTGGCTTTGTATCTAAATCTGAGGTTCTTTTCAAACAGGGGTAATTAAGTCCAAACATCCTTTTGTTCTTAACCTGCCATGATGTGAATAAGGTCAGGATTTGTGGTTGTTTTGCTGGCCTTCTGTGTCAGGGACAATGAGTGCAAGCTGAGATTTTTAGCATTGGGTTGCATTTAAGTGAGGAGCAAGCCATCTAGATTATACTTCTTTCTCCCTTCCCTCCTGTCAGATATTTGTTTTTCTCTTGCAATAGCAACAGCAGGTGTTGCTTTTATGCTTGCACTAGGAGTGAGACAGACCTGCTAGCCTGCTGAATTTCACGGATTGGTTTGTGCAGGCAGGAAGAGAAATAGACAACATTAATGGAACTTAGATGCTCTCATCTCCATCTTACTTCCTCCCCAAAATTGAAGACAGTCAGCCCCTTTCCTTCCCCTTAGGACTCATTGACTCTTCCTCTTCCTTCTCCATTGCCTTGACTTCCCTCCTCTTTCGTTCTCTCAAGCTAGATGCTGTGCGACAAACTCAGGAAGGGCCATGTGTTATTTCTGATGTTTATAGCACCATTGGCCATGTTAATGCTTCCTGTATAAGCTGAAATTGGGCACTTCTCCAAGACAGCACATAGCACAAACATAACCTGGAAACTTTTTCAGTAGCCCCAACTAGAATCTGACTTTCTCTCTCTCTCTGAAGGTTGACCTTTAGGGATCTTCACATGCAGTCTTCAGGTTTTAGGCTACAGGTAGCTTAAAATGAAAATACGTCTGGAGATTGCCTGTGGAGATTAAAAAGGTTGTTTCTGGCTTCAGACAACCACTCTTCTTTCTAAATCTTTTTGAAACAGTAAATCTGCATTTATTCATACTGGGTGAAGTAGACAGCTGGCACTTTCTGATTCCAAGACAAACAGATCCTGTGGATTTTGCTGGCTGAAAAGAAGTTAATACTCCAGAAGTGGAAATCCACATGGCTCCCAACAATGAGACTCATATCAGCCAAGCAACAAGATTTCAAGTGTACTGTGTGTTTGGCTGGCAGATTCTGAGCTCATTTAACCCATTGACATCAGGTTAGTGCTCATGTAAATGGATTTATTTCAGACTGGTTGTCTGGGATCAAAATTTGACCTACTGACAGCTGGTTAGGCAAGTATTTCTCCTCCTTTCCATATACAGCTATTTATTGTCTTATGTTATTTTATATGCCAGATGTTAATCTTCGTAATAGTGATTTTCAGAGGTTTTCCTTCAGAAAGATACTTGCCCATAGCAATGTATTTTGAAGCACTATATGAGGTTAGAAAATAAGAAATTCAGTAAGAAAAATATGTGTTTGGCACATATCTTGCAGTTTCCAATAATGATTTTCCTTTAAAAAACCCTACAGTAACAGAAACCCTCCACTATAAAGCAACTTGTTCTTTAATAAGTAGGACTCAGAATGTGACTGAAATCTACATCATTTCTCAGTTTCTCATGCTGCCTCTCCATCTGTTTGCTTCTTGACTCCTGAAGGACAATATCTTTGCCTTATTTGAACATTGTTCAAACTTCTGTAACTTGGTTGGGAATTGCTAGGTGCTATGCAATATCAGTTAAAAATTATTATCTTGCAGTGTATAGTTTGATTAATGTTTATGATTCTCAGAGGGAAAGACTAAATTCCTACATAAGAGCTTTCAAGTTGATTCTCACCAATTCCACAGAAAATTGAATAGTTAACACTGCTACTCGAGCTGACATATGGGGGAGTCATACGAGTTTGGAAATGAGGTGGAAAGTAGTCTGGGAATATTCTTCTGTTTCTATGCCAATCAATAAATTTCTTCCTCTGCATTAGCATGGTGTAATTAGGACCTTTTCTGAGGGCCACTCATGGGGACAACTGGTCTGTCATTCATGGAAGCATTAGGCTGACAAATGGTTTGTATTGGGAGAGCAGTGCTTCTCTTTGCCAGAGAAACCACTCAGCGGTCACAATAAGACTTGTATTTTGCTTGGCGTGTTATTTGGTGTCTTTAGTGGTCAGCCTCCAGAGCAGCATGGTGTGGCAGAAAGGGTTGTGTTATTGAAAAGTATCCCATTTTTCTTGGATGATACACAATTCCTCAAGTGCCAGAAACATATTGTCTTCAGGTGGTGCCACTCTTCCTGGGACTATGTATTAAATATGTGTTAATAATTCATAGGGCTTTCATGAAACAGGTAATTTGAAGTGCCTGAAAGTTGTGGTGATAGTATTGCTACTGCCATGAAAACTGAACAGCTCTGCTATTTCCATGAAAATGGTGGAGCCATGTGATGAACTAGAAAGCAAGCTACTGGCTGGCTTTCTTACCTGTGTCTGTAGTTTGCTGCTGAATGGCTTGCTTGATTTGCAGTGCTATGGCTAGCAGTCTGCAGGTTTGCTCAGAGAGGCACGAGCTAAGCAGAGTGGTGAACTCGTTCTGCTACAAGGCTTGTGATGTTCTGTGGAGCAGTCAGCAGATAAATAACCCTGCTCATATCAATAATTTGTGTAACAAGCAGGAGTACATCAGGAATGGCACACTGTGTTCTTATTTGCCAAGGAATCTGGAATTGATATGCCTTCAGTCACAGAAATGGATATTGTAAATAGTGGTCTAACCCAGCTGGGGATGTTGGCAGTTGTCTACAGGAGTGACCATCTTGGGCTGTGGAACATGTTCCTTCTTCCCACCCATGTTCCCTGCACCTCCAGTGTGGCAAGGAGTGTGTCTCTTTCTGCTTCCAAGTCTCCAGTGGAAAAGCTATTACCCTTGCCTGTTGGCATTGCCTTCCCCCAAATGTGCTGGAAGAGCAGCACGCTTGTGTGCGTGCTCTCCAACCAGTTCCAGACTAAACCAGCTGGTTTTGCTCAGCGCGGCTGACAAGGATGGTGTGAGCACCATGGCACATTCTGTGCAGATCAGGGAGTGGGGAACCACACTGTCCCTGTGGCAGAGCTGTCAGTGCCTCTCCAACAAGGGCGTGGGCTGACAGCTCCCTGGGGCGTTAAATGCTTGCACCATGCAAAGAATGGTGATAGGTTTGCTGGACCATGTTGGAATGCTGCAATGATCTGCAGCAGGCTCCTCTTTTGGCCATTGGGCTGCTTCGCTATATAAGTGTGAATGGAAAAGGTGTTAGGGTTGCTGCTGAATGGTCCATTAGGCGTCACTTGCCCCAAATGAGCAGCGAGTCCCTGGGTGAGACCAGAGAAAGAAACTGAGAAGCACTCTCACTTCTTCTTTACCCTCCAAACCACCACCTTGCAGCTGTGTCTTCTACTACACATCATGGTTGCTGATGGATCCACTGGCTCTGCCCATCTTAAACTATTAGACAGGAGCATGTAGGGAGCCCTGATCACAGGCAGGGAGTGATGACCTCCTGAGGCAGGCTCTGCCCATCTTGCTACCTCCTTGCTCTAAGTCAGGTAGATTCCCCTGTATTTGAGGACTTCACTGCACAGGATTTGCCCTGCAGCCCAGCCTGTGGCTGGAAGAGTTGCTTTTTCAAGGTGACAGCCTTGTTCTGTTGCCACTGCTTCTGTGTTGACATGAGTCAAATAGGAGAGCTTGCTATCTTCTTTCAATAGCCTTTTGTGGCTCTTCTGCCTCTTTTTGCTGTGAAAAAAACCCTAAATCCATTTCACTTCATCTGCCTGCAAGAAAGCATCTTGCTTTAACCCTCTGCTGACTTTTTATCAATGTGCAGTCAGTACTGAGTGGTTCCTCTTCATGGAAGTGGCAGCTGTGTCCCTCCTTGTGGGTCTGTTGCTGCCCTGGTCTGTGCCTTTCTATGAAATGCTTTCAGAATCCCACTTTCCTGGCACTTATGGCTCAATTTGTGCAGAGTGGAATTACACCAAGGCCTGTGAGTGAGAGATGCAACAGCAGAAGGCAAAGCTGGGAGTAGTGGGAGCAGGTGTCTGGCACCTCGTAGAGTTGGAGCTAGTTCCCTGACATTTAGAAGGGATAATGGCTGCGCTGTTCCATGCCAAGAATTGGGAGCATGAGATTTATCCAGCCTATGCCCACCTACTTTCTGCATGTGGACATTTGTTCTCCCACCCACCTAATTAGGAAAATAGAGTGTAGAAAATGAAGGGGCGGATCTGTTATTTTGTTGTGGCTGTTTGAAAGCAAAGTTTGCTTTGCAGCCTCGTATTATAGTCCATGGAGGGACAGTATTGTCTCCAAACCTGGCATTAGTGTTGGCTTTCCTCAGGAAGTCTAATGGGAGGCAAAGCTATGCCACAGGCTGTCACTGCAGCAGGGGAAAAGATCAGAATCACTGGAACGAGCCTCCATCCTGAGAGTGAATGCTTGGGAGAGGACTGCCATTGGAGACAAGCAGAAATAACCTCTGGGTAAACAGGGAAAATCAACACTTTGACTCTGCCGAATATTTCAATAAATGAAAATAATTCTCAAAGCCAGGGAGTTTCTAGTAAACTCTGCCACAGTCCAGTTAACATTTAAAATTCGACTTCCTTGAGAAAGTGACTTTATATTCCTTTAGCCATTTCCCCTTATCCAGTAGTTCCTTTGTTTGCTTCTTCTGTTTTGGCCCCAGATAATTTGCTGTATAATGGTAGGACATTCAGCATGGTTAGAAAGTGTCCAGGGAAAACCCATTTCTGTAATTTACCCAGCTAGCCATTATCCTCTTTTGTTCACCTTTAGGTAACTTGTTATGTTACACAAGCAAATAGTAAACAGTGGGTTTGTTTCACCCAAGAAATCTTCATCAATCAGGATCACAGAAAGAGGGAGCTGGAAGGGGTGCTGAGAAGGCCATCTCTCACCCTAGGGCAGAATTTGCTGTAGCTACCTCGTTACTGGCAGATGTCAGTCTGATTTACTGCATAACTTTGGCAGAACAGGATGAGAGAGGAGTAGATGGTGAAAACCTCTAGTACATGACAGAATCCAGATCAATTACTTCTCAGCCTGAGGATTCGCCCCCTTCCTTCAATGTCCCCTCACACAGAAACGTGTCTTGGCTAACAGGCAATGGGGTATTTAGAGGTGGGATGCCTTTGGATCCTCCTCAAGGGATTGTGTATATTTGTGGGTTCAGAGAGACCACAACTTCCTAATCTAACGTACAAAACACACAGCAGGGAGCAGGGTTTTAATCCTTGCCCCCATTACTAACTAGTTTTTGAGGGATGACTTCCCAAATCTGAGGTAGGTTCACCAACCATTGCTGAAGGACTGTTAACACTGGAGGCAGCCTCTTCTATCACCTCTGTGAATCCAACCCTTCATTTCTTTTGCTTTTCTTACAAGTCCTTGGAAACAAAATATCCCATTTTGGCTCAGATGGGGCACTTGTTCAGCACAAAGAAAGGATGATGGGTTTAAAAACAAAGGCTTTGGTTCAATACAAATAAAATAAAATATTTATGCTTTTTTTCTGGTTCAGCTGCTGAGCTGAAAAATCACTATTTGCAAGCCCTTGAAAACCACTGGCTGTCCCACTAAATTTGCATCAAGTGGTTGCTCCAATTCCTCTTCCTACTGGTGGTCTTAGAGCTGGTCTTGTCACAGAAAAGTGTCTCCTCTCCTCTGCTTGCAGCCCTGCAGAGCTGCAGGGTCATCAGCAAGGTGGAGAAGAGGTAGCTTCACTCATCTCTGCTGATAACCTAGAGGGCTTGTGACAGGGCATACATCATAGTCTCTCAGTTTAGTCAGCTTTAGACTATTATTATGAACCTGGATTTTTTTCTTGCCTTGCTGAAAGCACAGTTATGTAGAACATTGGTAGTTTGGCTGGCAGCATCTCTTCCTCAGGAGCTGCCTTCCAAACCTGAGCATGTGGGGTAGAAGCCATTGAGGTTTGGGTGAAAGAATTGTTCCTGAAGAATATAATAGCATAAAATCATATCAACTTCTATAACACCTAGGACACAAAGCCACAAAGATATAAGCATTTATACCTTGTAATGCACAAACCTGACTGAGGTACCTAGATTCTCTCTGTAGTATCCAGGGAGAAATAGGCATCTCAGAGCATGATTCACAAAAGCCAGCAAGCTGAAGATAGATGTATGTTGAAAGTTGTGCCCCTTTAAAGAACTGAGATACCACATTCAGCACTGTCAAATGAGGCATCTGCCCACTTAGGCTTCACAAACAGCTGCTCTTTCCTGAAACTTGGGGCATAAGCTTTTCTTTTTCAGAATACCCTACTTCCAAAACACTTCTCACCTAGGCTGATAGTATTCCCCACCAACAACCGGGCTTCCTGAGGAGATTTGAACCCATATCTCAAATACAGAGTGAGTTCTAACAGCAAAGGTGTGTGTTACCAAGAGGTTTCAGTTCCTCCTGTGCGAGCTACCAGAGAAAGCACTTGGGAGCCGGGGGTTTACTTGGCAAATGAGTGGATTCAGCTCTTTTTGAGTCTGTCAATTGTATTTTTTCCAACAACTTCTTAATAGGAAGTCTTAATGTAAAGTCTTTGGTGAAAGAACTAGAACCCATATCTGCTGTCTCTCAAGGGACTTCCCTATCCCTTTGATCACATTCCTCATCTCTTACAGCAATCCTATCGTTTCAGCAAGAGTCTTTTCCTGGAATTAGCCTGATTAGTCTGTTCCACCAGAAAGCTAGCAGCCTGACACCTCTCAAACAAGGAAGGGAGCTGAATCCAGAGCCTCCACAACCCGTGTCAGTGCTTTGAACACTGAGGAAACACTACTTTTCTCCCATACAAAAAGGAAGGTGACTTACATCTACATTTTCTGTGGAGCTGGTCCTGCAGTAATGCACAGGAGTGCTCTGAGGTGCTAGTGGGGGTGCCAAAAAATGGAATATCAAGGGCCTGGGTACAGTAACACAGAGGGACTTCAGGTGCTCAATCAGTGTATTAAGTCTGTTTGGGGGTCTAGGCCTGGGGGATTTTCTTTCACAGTCCACAGGGAATGCACAGCTCCTGCTGGCTCCCAGCTAAGAAAGCAGAGCTTTGAATTTATGCTGAAGAGAGCTTTCTTGGAGATACAAGCAACAAGGAGCTTAGCATGGGTACCAAGCCTGCCTGTGGCTTGCCAAATAGTTTGAGCTTAAGGATGGCACAGTAGAAGGCCTTTTGTAATGTTCATCCTCCACCCTTTTCTGAGGTTAAATCCAGCCTGCATGAAATTTGTTGGCAGTGGTTTCCCACTTAGCAATAATCAGACCATATTGGGACAAAATATTCAAAATATGTAGCAATGTGGGACTTGGGAAAGTATCAGCATAAAATTATGCCTTCCAGAATAGCAAACCAATGGATGTGCTGGAGCTGAATGCATGATTTTGAATGAATGAGACCCTGGCTACACTTTTTGTTTGGCATTAGCCTGCCAAAGAGTATAACTTGTCTTAACATCTTTTTGAAGTGATTCAGTGAAATTTCTAGCTTTTGGTTTAAGACAGTCATTAATAAATTTGGCTATAAAAGTCTGAGTGAATGTAACCAACTCCTACTGAAAATGTGCTGAATAAAGCAGATGTGATGCTCAGGTAATTGGCAAACAGGCCACCTGTTGATTTTCTTGTCAGTGTTGTTGCTACCTGGGGTATGATTCTAGTCAAGGAGAAAATAGGGTTCTTTTAATTAAAACAATTCGTGCAACATCATTTCACTTAAAATTGTCCATGGCTTTTTAAAGAAGATTGAAAACAGTCTAATCAGGGCTTGATTTGGGTCCTGCAGCAGGAGGAGAGAAGCAGACAATCAAAGGGAGTTTCACAGTGCGTATGTGAGAGGGCTAAAATATAGGTGTTAACCTTGGCAGTGGAAGTTAATGAGCAGTCTGATACTCCATAATGGTTCTATTTCTCCAGCTGTAATTGCGTGAGTGCTCAGAGCTGTTTCTTTCTGTTGAGCCTAAGGTGTACATCTGTATTTCCCTTAAGTCTTGAAATAACAGCTTTAATCAGCAGCACCCAATTCCAGCCAATCAGGTCCTTGCTTACATGTGCTCAGGTGCTTTCTACAGCCATAGCCTAGGTAATGATACAAACCAGGAGCTCCCTTGGCCTTTATGTAAATCTAACACTCTTCCCTAAATTCATGGTAGAATGTAGTTTTGAACATGTTTGCAGATAGCTTTCTGGAAAGAAGAGTAATACTGTGTGTGCATATAGCTTTCTTAACTCCAACATGTTTTACAAACAACACACACAAAATAGCCGCTTCAGCTACTGCCCCAATATACCAATCCTGTAGTGGAGTGAAGTGGTTACCTGACCATGCTAGCAGCTTGATTTTAGGAAGGAAGTGGAAAATGCAACCGAGTACATCGGTTAAATATGTAGGCCATAATGAGATAAGAAATCAGGATGCAGTGATCAGCACTTCTGTCCTGCAGAGTGGAACGCTGCCAGCTTGAATTCAATGATAACTCAATCGATGAAAGAGTGAGAATCCTGAATATCAAATCCACAGGAACCATGAATATATTTGTTATGATGTTCTCAACCAGTAGGGGAAGCAGGTGGGAATGTGAAAACAGAATTACTCATAGCATCTGAAGTGAGTATACTTCAAACACCACTTAGCATCTAGTCTAGACAAAGACAGGCATATTTAAAATGGTCTTATCTGCTAGTGGTTAACCACAGTTGTTAATTGCTGGCTTTCCCAGTGCACATCCATTTGCAGCTTTGCTGGGTCTGGGAGGTGCCTTTGTAAAGGGAGTGCAGCTTGAGGAAGGAAAACTTGTCGAGGAAGATAATGATCAATACTCATTGATTTGTCTAAATAATATCCAGTCTCCGCATCAGAAGGGGAGAAGATTCTTTGTTGCTCTCCCATTCTTGTGGAATGGATTTGAGCAGGCTGGGATGGTCCTTCAAGGAGTAAGTACTGAGAGGAAGAAAATTGTCTCTTTGAAGACTGCCATCGCTTTTAAATTCTGACATCATGGGAAGAGGAAGCGTGTGAAATGGAGAGACATGAGAAAAACTAAAGCAGTGAAGTAGAAGGCTACAGAAGAGTGGAGAGAGACACCCAGGCAAAAGAAAGTCAGGAAGCTGGCAAACTGCAGGCACCTGAACTCCTTTATACAGAGAAACAAATCAAATCCTCCCTTCTGCTGCCCCTTGTAATTTTCCAGAAATCTTCTATAATTTTCCCTGGAGTCCCATGCTGACAGCTGGCAGACGCTGAATGAGAGAGGGTCCCCAGAATGAGTGATGGCAAGGTCACAGCTGGAATGCCTATGAAGATACTGATGCAGTGAATCACAAACAACTTTTGCTGCCACATAGCGGCAGAGAGAAAAGCTGCCGTATGACAGATCCTCCTCTGTAGTCCTTGTCCAAAGATGATGTCTTTGTATTTTTATTAGTGTTGTTCTCTGGTAACAAGTGTGCTAATTCTAGGAGGTTAAAGTCACAGGGGAAGGGGAAGACCTTAAGCAATACAGTTCCTGCAGACTTAATTTAGTGTGCAAGTCACTCCTTATAAACCACGTAACACTCTCCTATGCCATAGGTTTATCAACAAGTGCTGCTAAGAAGGTGCTTAAAAGCTTGTATTTCAGACACTATGTATGAATAGTACCTCTCACTGCTGTGGTTGCTATAGTAAACCCTTGTTCTTAATTGAATACTACAGTAAATAATACTTTAAAACTGGAGAGGAAAATAAAAAGGAAGAACTCCATTAGGAGTTCCCTGACCCACTTGAAATTACTGCTCCTTTTTCATGCTTTGCAAGTATGGAATGCTTTGTGCAGTGGGTTATAGAATAGCAGCACCTGCATAATTGTGATGCTTTCTCTGCATAATTCCTTGTTCCTCAAAACTTTGCAGGATATGATGTGGTTCAGAGAACCTCTGTCAATAAGGAAGAGAGTAATTAGTGGGATTAAAATTAGCTGTTGTTTTCTTAAAATTAAATACAATTTAGACCAAATTTTGCAGGAGAAGAGGATGCGAAAGTTTGAAATGATCCTTGAAATGATCCATGCTGTAACTGCTGCCAGTGGAGTTACACTGGAGATAAATTCTCCAATCTTTTCCCCTGGTGTTAAACTGTAATAATCCATAAGCATTGCAATTAGAGAGCTCATTCATGCTGATGGCAGCCTTACAGTACCACAGATAATGCTGTCCAGCAGAGAAAGTACATGGTGTACAGGGAAACTATCAGGGTATGTGTGGGGAGGGTAACAAGATGGAAGTTGGTGAGCAGCTGAGAACTGCAGCAGTTCCTTGTTACCTGGAAGTGAAGAGGAGGAGGAAGAACCTTGAAGGCCAGATGAACCCTTTGAGGGCTAAGAGGAACATCTCATACGTCATGATAAACAGCTGTGAGGCTGAAGACTTACAGGCCCCTGAGGGGAAACAGGAACAGTGAGGTTAATAGAAGCAGATCATGCTATCGCAGGGTAGTAGAGCAGTGAAAGAGATTAAATGATACATGAAATGCTGGGTTCAGAGTTACTAGCGTGAGGCAAACAATAGATTTGTATTTAAAGCACTGGAGAGTGAATAAGCTAATTTTGGCCTATTTTATGCTTTGATCATCATTGCGGCTAGTGCTTTCTTCTTTTGCAGGGCTTTTGACAGAGGCAAACAGTATCATTTGTGAGTTGTTCTGACACTGTGGCAACATGGGTCATAGACATAAGACATGTTTTGTAGACTACTGCTCACTCAAGGAGCGGAAGACGTGTTTATTCCTTACTAGCTAAGATGCTTCTCATGGATCTGCATCCTCATTAGCAGACAACATCTGTTTCTTCTTGTAATTAGCTCACAGTTCAATAGGTAGCTCCAGTCTCTTTTACACCTGGACTACAATCAACATGGAAATCACAGAAGCACATGTCTCTCCCCTCCCCACTTTAAAGCAGTCTGAGTTACACACATTGTTAAACACCTAATAGACAACAACTGTGTGTTAAAGCTCTCCAGCACATGTGTGAAATAATTTTTTTTCTTTTTTTTTCTTTCTTGATGGGCTTCAGTTCCAAATGTGCTTAGGCTTCTCTGGTTTCTGTATTAGCCTCAACCCACCAGTCATGGATTAGGCTATAAAGAACTGTTTCCCGCCACCTGCACAAAGGAAAGGGGAAGTGAAATGAGGGCTGCTGGAGGGGGGAGCTTGCACCAGCTGGCTCTGCTCCTGAGGCATTTTAACTGGATTCTTTGTGGTAGAAGGGTGTGAGGTCTCAGGTCATTTCCTGCCAGGTTTGCTCTGAATGGGAGGGGGATATGTAATTGCGCTGTCTCCCTGTACCATTAGTGTCAAGACTCATTAGGAACCCAATCTACTCAGTGGCAGTAGGCATACAAAAGAAAGAACTATCCAAAGTCTGCAGACTGCAGAGCAGGAGTTGGTGGAGGAAGCAATTGTAAAATTCCCGTCTGGGTAATTAGAGTCAGCAGGGAATCAGATTGGCTACGGCAGTGCTTTCATTTTTCCCCTTGCTGTTTTAACAGGATTGGCAGGTGCTGCTTTATTCCAGGGGTCAGGTGATGTGCCTGTGTCATAATTTACAATGAGAAATGATCATCAATTTGCTGCCGTGCTCCTGGGGTGAGCTGAGCAGGCAAACTGTGATTACTATTGTTATTAGTACCTTGTTAGCATGGAGCAGGAAGATTGTTGTGGGCAGTTGTCTCTGGAAGGGGCAGGATCTGTGCACACAAAAGCATGTTCCTGGCAGCTTAGCTCTATTTGGAAAGTTTGGGACTGCTAGCTATTTCACGCCCTTTACACTGGGATCACCATTTGTTAGTGGTCAAAAAGATGTGAGTGACTTGGAAAATTTATCTCATGCTTAAAAATTGGCAGAATATTGGCATGCTTTACCAGCAGGACAATTTAACAGAGTTACAACACAATAAACCAAAATGGACCCTCTTTCTTTGAATGTGCTGCTTACTACTTATCTGTTTGCTTAGTGAGAGGTGGAAAGAGACATAGGCAAGCTATTCTGTCTGCACACAATGCAGTTTAAGGCCTGGATCGAGATGTTGTGAAATCAACAGACAGATTCGTATTGACTTCTCCAGATTCTGGCTCAGGCCAGTGGGCTTGCATGCTCTGATAGTTGACACGATAGTTAAAAGGTACAGCCATAAGGGATGTGCCAAGAAGCATGGCTTCTGGGAAGAAAGGTTTTCTTAACACAGGATTTGTTCCATAAAAGTTCCTAGAGAGAGAGATTTCCATAACAAATTGGCTACATTTACCAGTTAAAATAGGATTTTCTCAGCAGCTTTGCTTAGCTGAATTCCACATCTCGGAGTCAGACCTTCTTCTTCCTAGCTCCATCCATCAACAGTCAAACGAAGGATTAAGGAATTAAAGCTTTGCAGACAAATTTGTTGATGATGCACAAGCCAGCATAAAATGCAGTTCACTTCTCTTCTCTGCAACTGTGTGGTCCTGGTGCTAAGCTCTTGGATTTTCATTAAAGGATGCAAGATTTATTCCCTACTATTAGCAAAAAAATCCTGTTGTGGGTGGTGGACTGCTTTTCTGAGTAAAACATACAGGATTGGATCCACAAGGAGGAAACAAGTGCAATGGCAAGCCATGCTGTTTTCTAGGCACTCTTTGGTAAATTGTTGGACAGGAAACAATATTTCTGTCTAGCAAAATACACCAACATTGCAAAAAATGTTTGCTGTCCATGAAGTAAAGCTGAGACCTTTCAAGGTATATTTTGTGGAAAATATTAAAGCGAAGTGAAAGTATGTCCTGGTTTTGGCTGGGATAGAGTTAATTTTCTTCCTAGTAGCTGGTACAGTGCTGTGTTTTGGATTTAGTATGAGAACAATGTTGATAACACACCGATGTTTTAGTTGTTGCTAGGTAGTGCTCACACTAAATCAAGGACTTTTCAGCTCCCCATGCTCTACCGACTGAGAAGGCTGGAGGTGCACAAGAAGCTGGGAGGGGGCACAGCCAGGACAGCTGACCCAAACTGGCCAAAGGGACATTCCATACGATGTGACGTCATGCTCAGTACATAAACTGGGGGAAAACCGGCTGGAGGGGCCGCTGCTCGGGGACTGGCTGGGCATCGGTCGGCGGGTGGTGAGCAATTGCATCATGCATTACTTGCTTTGTATATTCTTTCATTATTATTGTTATTACTATTCTATTTTATTTCAATTATTAAACTGTTCTTATCTCAACCCACAAGTTTTCTCACTTTTACCCTTTGGATTCTCTCCCCCATCCCACCAGAGGTGGGGAGAGTGAGCGAGTGGCTGTGTGGTGCTCAGTTGCTGGCTGAGGTTAAACCACAACAAAATATTATCCTGAAGAGCTAGTGTTTGGACCCTTGTTGGAGGTGTGGGTGACCCTGTTGTGTGCTTGTTTCCCCTGTTCTGGGACAGTATTCTGCCAGCCAGGCTGTTCTGAGGTGCTTCTTTGGGCTCTGGCCAGATTTTCCCAAACCTAAAGTGGAACTATGTCTTACTGGAGGCCTAATGAAGCCAGTATGTACCCACAAAATTCTTCAGCTTCAGTAATTCAGTATTTTCCCACCAAAAGAGCAATTTCATCTAAAAGGATAGGAGAAAAAAAAAGAGATCCCTGCCAGCTCTACCCTTCAGACTGCAGCTATGTTTTAAGAACCTATTTGGAATGCAAACAATAAGAGATGTGTGTTTCCCTCGGTGCCTTTCCTTTGAGCCTCTATGCGTCTCTTCAGCATGTTGGGTCACTGGCAGAATAAGAAACTAATACATGAAAACCAGCCCTTCCCCTCATCTCCAGGTTCCTGGCTGGAATGAATGAAGCTCAGATCTATAAGCTGCTTAGACCTTCCAAGCACTGTAGATTAAATGATGGCTATAGAAGCTTTGCTACCTCCTCATTTTTACAGCTAAGTGTCTCTCTCAAGTCAGAAGCTGACAGTCCATACAGATATATGTGTTACTGCAGATGATTTCTCAGGCCCATTTGGGTTATTGGCCATGCGTGGTAACTTGGAGTTTGACTGAGCCTGTCCTACCATGGGGAAAAAATGCATGCTTGCTTCTCCCTTATACCCCCCTCTCACTTAATCGACAACTACTTCTGTCAAAACAAGGCTGACCCTCTCTGTTCCTACCCCTCACCCATCCTTGGCGGGTCCTCTGTCTAGATGGCTTTAAATCTGATTTGGGATTTGAGTGTTATTTGGATTAACTCATTAGTGGGGCTCCATTCTGGCAAGCCTGCTAATCTGTGGCAGTGGTGCATAGCACTGTGACAATATGACACTGAAAATGAGAAATCTAATGAGATTAGCATTTTATGCATTCAGACAGGGCCTGGGTGTTTGAATGGTCTGCAGACACTTGGTATGAATCACAGTAGGCCCAGGAGCAAACAAAATGACTGGACTGTAATACAGCACCCAAACACATAGAAAGGAGATTGCAATGGTGCACAGAAGCGTCAATAGCTTGGTTGTGCGGAATAGAAACGTCTGTGTCCCCATCAGCTAACTTTGTCTCAAAAGCATTTTTATATATGCCCAACAGATTAATTTCTTTTCCTAGGGATGGAAGAGGGCTGATCTGTGTCCAGGGGATCACCTTGCAAGTTAGTCCTGCCCTTACTAGTGGTGATGGGGGAAGGTTTTAGTGGTTGCTTTCCTGGGGAAGAAGGCTGCTGACTCCCAAGTTGTTTTTACACCACACAGGGATGCAGGGCAAGATATGCTTGTTAATGTGTGTGACTACCAGACTGCTCCATTCTAAAATTACGCCCACAAGATTAGTTGCCTGGACAAATTCTAGTCGTACTTTTCCCTCTCAAAGGCATTGTTGTTTTTACTTCAGGTTTAAACAGAGAAAAGAGTGAGCCAGTATCTGCAGCCTCCTTTGGCTGCAGGGAGAGGGAGAGCTTTGTCTGGTTTCTTAGGTACACCTAGTAAGGCAAGGCAGTCCCCAATGCTGGGTGCATGGGCTTCTCCTGCTCTACCACCCAGCTAAAGCTTTTGTAGCCTTTTGTGGGTGACAAGGACACAACCTTATGAGAAGCTGAGAAGTGATGCACCAGGGCTGGGAGTCACTACTAAGTGCTGTCCTAGCCTGCCACCCAGTGCTGGTTTCTGGCACTCAGAGCTGCTAATGTGCTCCAGCACTGCAGCTGGTACTTGGACTGGTTCTTCCTGGACCCTGTTGAAATATTCCTTCCTGAGATACTGAAACAGATATTCAGGTCCTGTGGAGAGGTCCTGTTAGAAATAAGCAATGTTTTAAAATGGGCTGCCTTTGGAGAAGCATGTGACAACTTCTTCAGATTCCTTCTTGAGTACTGTGGGCTCAGCAAGTAGGAAATGGCTTTTGGGTGTTGTGCACTTGGCAGGTGATGGGCTAGTCTAGCTTCTGGTTTTAGTGAGCCTTAAGCAAGAAGGGAAGGCTATTATTTCTGGTCTTGTTTTTCCAGGACAGCTTAGGAATGATCACAGGTGCACAATCTCTCAGCATGGTGATGGATCCAAACCAAATACATCCACTAAATGATGCTGAAGTTGGCAATAGTTTCCAATCTGGGGTCAGTGTGTCATCTTTATAAAAAACAGCTAACAGAGTTAGGGAGAGGTGATAATTCCTAAAGATACCACAAAACTGTTTGAACCCCAGAGAAGAAGGGGAGGAAAGAATATTTCCTTGGGAAAGCAAGAATGGTTAACAGTGCTGTGGGGCTGAGCTGTTCCAGGAAGAAGATGGAAGATGGTGGTGCAGATGACAGTTTTCATTCACACGACTCATCATGTCCACAAAACCATCCTCCTATTACAAGGCTAAAAGTGCTGCTGGGGTAAAGATGTTATTTTGTAAATTCTTTTCACATAAAATCTGGGGTAGATAATTTAGGGAATTGTTTTGATTTTTTAAAAGTGTTTGTTTTTTGTTTAGTTTTTTTTTTTTTAAAAGATGTCTGTCACTTCACCATTGAATAAAAAGTAGTAATTGAGTAGTGTCACTGACAACAGAAATTGTATGTACAACCAATAACTTTAATTGGGTAAGTGAGGTAAAAATCTGGCACAGTCTTAGAAACTGCTGTTTGTCTGACTTAATAAGCAATGGTCAGTTGTTGTTTGTAATGGCACGAACTAAAGCTGCCACAATAGTGTTTTATTGGCTAAAGAATTTAATAGAGCAGCAGCCTTTGTGACTGTGGCCTGACATTCAGCCTTGACAATGCTGCCTGGATTTATCTAGGTGACCAGATATATTGAGCTTTCGCTCTGCAGTGTGGGGGGTGGTGGAGGGGATGAGTGGTAATTTTTCTTTAAGTAGTGAGATAGTTTTTGCTGCCAACTGAAAAGGAAGGGGCAGAGAAGAAAGAATGTGATGAGATGGCCTTGTTTTAAAGTGTGTGAAGTGCAGAGAGCGGGCATAATATAGGAAAAGGTGAGTGTAGAAGGAGAATATTAAAAACAAAGGTGTATTTACTCTGAAGGGTGCTTAAATGCCATTAATATGTATTGTAAATCTTTAAATGCTTTGTTATTCAAGCATTGTATTAAGTGGAAGGAAAAAAAACCCCACTGCTACTGATTTGCATTATATTATTAATTCAGAGTGAAAGAGAGGAAAAATTGTCAGCAAGGTGCCTTAGCGAATCTTCATATAATAGTAACAATTTATGTATGGGAAGCAAATACTTAAAAAAATGAGTAAAATGAATAGAAATGTAATTCAGAGCAGCACTAGCACTTCATCTTCATGTAATGATATGGGCAAAGCCTGAATTCCAACACTCTGCAGTGAATTATGGGACATGGTAGAGCTTGCAGGACTGCAGAAATAAAACACAATCAGTTATAATGTCCCATTAGGAAAAGGTGATGTAATTAATTCTTCTTTCATGGCCTAGCAGTGACACATTTCATCCCCTAGGTTATTTACCCCCTGGATAAAATTCATAATCTCTCTCATAATATGAAAATATCTCCGTAGATAAATTTGGGGGGGAATCTCATTAGAAGCTTTTGCTGAATGTATTTTTTGTCAGAGTTGTAAAGGCAGTGAGCTTCGTCAACAGGGAAGCTGGACTGGGAGCCAGAATACCTGGGTTATATTCCTGACTCTGCTGCTGTACAACACTGGGTGAGCAC
>NW_008824035.1:5037917-5058042 GCF_000699105.1 Pygoscelis adeliae
CATCTGTCACAGGTCAGCTGGCGTAGTCAAGACTCACTTATTTAAGCTGCCTAAGCCAACCCAGCTCATCCTGGGTGAAATGTGTTGGAGCCATTTAGCCTGTCTGACAGGGGTATAATCTTCAGTGGGAGAGGTGATGCATGCATGGCTGTGGAGAGGAGTGAGTAGTACTAGCTATGGTTAGGAGAGGACAGATATCCAGAGCTGTAAGATATCGGCTCCTTGAGAGAGGGTGTTATATGTGCAGGAAGGCACAGGATCCATTCCTGAACTCAGCTAGGATTTCTGGATGCTCCAGGAAAGCTGTCACTAATGTGGTGGTTTTCTTTTGGCTCAGTGCATAAGTTGAGAGGTTATAACTGGCCTGCATGGGCCAAGTTTGGAGCTACTACACATGAAAAAAATTACTCTTTAGTGGCTTGGCTGACTCTCGTATTTTTTCTGGACTAAGGAAACAAGAGTGAACAAGATGTTGTTCAGTTGAGAGAACTGCTTTTAAAGGAAAGCTATTTTAAATTGATCTTTTTTTAAATCCTGAAAGGAGGCTTGAGAATTCTTAAAAAGCTCACCTGGAAACACAGTTGGCTTGCTGGTTTAAAAAAACACATACAAATCACCCCAGAATAGGCCTTGCAATTTCTCATACTATGTAGCATATCTGTCTCTACTAACAGGTATCTGCTAGCACATCTCTACAGGTCTGTAAATATTCAAGATTTAGCTTTAATAAAAAATACTGTCTCTATAAAAAGAAAAGGTAATAGTTTATATGCAAATGCTACAGTGCTATCTTTTTAGTTATCTTAGTTTTTTAAAAAATCAAACCACGGCCTTCAGTCCTATTTAAATGTAATAAAATAAAAAAATCACTTTCTCTCCAGAGATTCAAAAAGCTGAATATATTTTCCTAGCTGATTGATGCTTTTCCATTTATTTTTAAATGTAATTTTCCCCGGGTAAGGAATTGTTCTCTTGAATGTCAAGAAGGAAATATTTCCCAAATCATAGGCTTGGATTGGCTGGCTCAAGCCTAATGAGATAGCTCTGTTGAGAGGGGGTAGGCTGGAGAAGCAGAGAACGGAGGGATTTGTCACGCTGGATTTCCAGCCATTGCTAAAGAGCTGCTTTGTAATGCCAGCCTGCCAAATCTCCTGGCCACAATCAAATTACTCCCTCTGCATGCACGCACATCCACACCCTCGCCCTTTAGATCTATCACTGACAGAATAGTTATTAAACAAAAACTCAGCCTGGGGAATTATTAATCGCCAGGCTTCATTTCTTTATCAAATGTTGTGGCCTGGAGGGAGAGCTCTTTAAGCTTTCAGAAAGACCGTAGCACATTAATCACTGGAGGGAAGCGGGGTGTGGGCTTGGCATTTGTAATACTTGTCAGATCAGAAATAGGAGATACAGAGATCAAAAGAGATGTTTATGACCTGGAGGCAAAAGGGTTTCACTTTTCTTGCTCTCCTTTGTGTCCTCCTCTTTTTACTGTTTGCTTTGGGATTTTGTTTTTGGTTTTGCTCTGTTGGTCTTGTCCCAGAACTTATTCTAACTCTGTCACTATACCTCTGGCCCACACACTGTCCAGGAAGAGAAAAGGCCATGAGTTATGGATGCAGCTTTCTGTGTACCCAGTAGCAAAACAGTGGTCACTGCTTTTGAGTGCCAGCCTGTTGTAGTGCTGCACTTGTCCAGGCACTGAGCAGGCCCCAAACTGCAGTCAAAGTTGGGAAGCTGGGGGTACTTAGGTGCTTCTCTGTATAAACTAATTAAATGGAGGTACCCAGCACTGAAGATCGGTCCTGAAAAACATGCCTGACTTCTTGAAAGTTTAATACTGGGTTCACTATTACATGCAATAAATATATATACACACACTTTTAAAAAATTACTACAATTACAGCAGCTCCAGACCATATATATAGCAGATTAAGCCCATATTGTAGGCTGCCTGTGGCTGGAAGCACTTACCCTGTGATTAGTTAAAGCATTAATTAACATTGACCTTGTTCACTCTAATCCTGAGACCTTTAGCCCCTGTAGTATGTGGGGAGGTTGTTAGTCCTGGCAGGGTACCTTGTGAGGAATGTAATGTAAGCTGCTGTTCAGTTGACATGTTCTTCCTCAAAAAAGGATGGTGTATCAACTGAAGCAAGTAGCTTTTATTGTAACGCTTCAGCAATGCCGCACTTTGCATTCCTGATTCTTGCTCTATCACCTGAAGAGATTCTTCAAGCTACTGATGTTGAGAGGTGGGTTTGCTAGTGCAAGTCATCCCCACTTGTATACGTAATCTTTTCTGCAGCAGAAAACTTCCTGATTTCTTACTAATACCTTAGCTTGAAATATGTAATAATTTTAGCATATATTGTAAACACGTCTACTTCCAATGTGACCTGGAGCTAATTACCAAACCAGCCTGCTGCTTCAAAATAATACATATCTATATAAAATATGTATTTAGGTGTGGAGAGGAGATATGCTAGGATATGTGAGAGTATGAGTGAGTAAAATCAACTTAGAGATTTTGTAAATAAATACCAGCTTCCCCTCTCATAAGATCGCACTTTGAGTTTTGTTGCACCAATTTCCTATCAGAACTATCCAGGGTTTTGGCTGCAGTGAGAGAGCTGCAGGTATCTAGAACCTCGCTGTCTCACAGGAGCACCTGAGGGGAAAAAAAAATCTTTAATTCTGTGGTATATACAAGAGGTTGCAGTGAGGATCCCAAGTTCATTGGTGAACAGGCTGTGTGTTAACATGCATTTATACTGTGGCTGGCACGCAGCCTGGTTTTGTGCAGCCCTGCTGTTAGCTGGAGCCTCTAGGCACTACTATAATATAAATATTCTGGAAGAATAATAGGGCTATTTGTGGCTCTTGAGGGCAGCTAATGTGGCTGGTATGCAGCATGTTTTTCAAGCCTTCATCTCTTATTTTTCCAAGCATCCAGCAAGAGAGAAGAAACAAACCACATTTTCTGTGCACAGACAGAAGGAATGAGAGGAGGGATGGATCACATCAAATGGATTTTGAGAGAGCCACAAAACACTTGTTGCGTGTTGTCCCGACACTGCAATATGATATTTGCATTGTGATGTTGTATCAATATGTGAGACGATCTGTCTTCTTGGGAGTCTCATGTCTGGCAAGGCAGTTCCCAACTCAGAGGCTCACTTCTTTTAAAGGGATTTTGCCTGTACATGTGTAAACAGCAGCTGATTCTTTGGGGTCTCCAGAGCAATCTGTGTAGACTTAAGCACTGAAAAACTTGAATGACCTACAATTCCACAGGCAAAAAATTCAAATGATTAGTTGTACTCCCAAGTATATCATCATATACCGAAAAGCGTATCAGCACACCACTGTGAATAACTATCAGGCAGTCTTCCTAACGAACAGCAAGGCAAAAGAGAGTGTATGGGCTAAGAACAATATTCAGTGAGTCTGGTTCGTCTGTCAAGAAACCCCTGAAACATCCATACCTTTGGATAGATTTTGCACAGCAGGCACCGTCTCATTGTGTTTATTGTTAATTGAAGCCAGCACTGAAGGAATTGCTTCTATGTCATTAAATGGGTTATCCCCCATGTGATGCCTTTTTTTTGGATGTTTTTTAGAAGTGGTGGAGGAGGCAGTAAATCAAGTGTGTTGTGTTACCATTTTTATCCTCAGTGATATTGTGAAAAAGAGCATGCAGATGTCATAATCCCCTAACTCCTGAAATACACTCCTATGAACTGGTTTTGCTGTGCTTATCAGGGAATGTTGCAGCTAGTACTCAGACAATCTCAGAATTAGTGGGATTTGAGTTAGGATTCTGCAGTAAAACAGGAATTATTAGAAGAGAAACTCTGTGTAGTAAGTAGCACATTCTCTTTTGTTCCATCAAAGCTGTTTTCCCACCTTTCTGTGAGGAGCTGTAGGTGAATTTCTTCATGAGGCTCTGTAGTCAGGGTTTACATGCCTCTAACAGCTCAGAAAACTAATAGATCCCAGGAAGCTTTGGAGCTCCAACATGTATTTGGTCATGAATGTTTTTAATTAACAATGTTGTTGCTGCCTTTAGCTCTGTCTTAGTTTGCTTTGTATCTGCAGAACCTAAAAACGGGTTCCTTGGGCTCAGTGCTTTCCTTGCATCAGATTACCTCAGGCCAGCTGCTCCACCATGACTGTTCTTAGGCTATGTCTTGTTCCCCTATGGTTGAGCGGAGGTAATTTACTCTTCTTTCAGAGTATAGTATGTGACCTCAAATGGCACTACAATTATGGGATGATAAGATCTTGCACACAGGCTGTTACTCCTGAATAGCTGATACATGGTAGCACGCATATAGGGCACTCGGACAGGCTCAGCAGTTCCCACAACAGCAGTGGGATCTGCACTTTTCAGGTGAGGATGTGGCATGGGCCTGTGAGGTGGAGACAGTGGGTAGGTGGCTGAGGATAAGGAATTAGAGAAGCCTTGGGGCTGGGCAACAGACAATTTGCTTCTAAAGCATTTTTTAGGTTTAATTCATGAGCACTGAAACAAGGTTTTATCACATCCTGCACTGCATGTTTAATGGTAGTGGCTGATATGTCTCAATACAGGCTTAGCTGAAGACTTGGAAGAGCTTTCCTAGTGTCTACAGAAAACTATCTGCCTTATATTAATCAGTTCCTGGTAGAACCAGCCTTGAATTATGGTTAAAAGCAGGGTTATGTCCAGATTTGTCTGCTTCCAGGGCTTTGGTTTCAGTGCAGGTCTCTGGCATCCAAGCCTAAATCATTAATCCTAATGATAGCCATCACCAGTCACTTCACTGAGTTTATTTTTCCTCTCGGAAGACCTATATTTTATATTAACATGTGAGAATATATTTTTATGCATATTTATTTATATATTTTATATATATTGTATATATATGTATAAATTGATTCTAAAGCACGAGACACTTTACAGTGGAGAAGATACTTAAAGATACTACTATACTTAAAGATGCTACTGTGACGCAGAGGTAACATTCTGCTGTTCCTTTTGACAGAAATATGCGGCCAGGAATAATTCTCAATGATGTTAATACTTTCTATTCCTGCCTGTTAATTGTGTTATGGTAACACTTAGCCGACCGACTTGAGATAGAATCCTTGTTATAGTTAGTGCTGCAGAGACATCTAGCAAGACAGTCCTCACCCTGCAATGCAAACAGGGGTTAGCAGAGGACAGAGGAAGGAGGAGATCCGTCAGTGCCACCAAGCAGGTGAACAAGAGTCAGAAACAACCCTCCCTGGGACAATGTATGCTCTACTGGAGCCACAGACTACTACTGCCACTGTGATACACAGCTCTTTTTCTACTCATTTGGTGAACACCCAGGAGCCACATCAGGATTTTTTTCATTTGTACCACTATCACTTCTGTGTTGCCACTGACTTATCTTCAGCGACTGCAAGACCCTGTGTAAAGGCTGGGCACTACATTACATCGGCTGTGAACAAGATGAAATGCTGCTGAAGCACATGCCAACGAGCTGTCTGCACAGAATCACAGAAAACAGGGTGGGGAAGAGTTCTTGAGTAGTCATAACCAGAAAGGGGTCTGGTTATGACTCCACCTAACTTACCCTGCCTGCCTTGCCTGTTATTGAAGAATGGTAGAGACTCCCAGACCTCTGCATTCAATCCATCCCACTGCTCCCCCATTTTGAATATTAGAAAATTATATTCCTTTGTTTAACTTCCCCTTGCTTCAAGTTGAGCCATTACTGCTTGTCACACCTACCTACTCTTTTTTTTTTTCCTTTATAACTATTGTCCTGGTTTCAGCAGGGATAGAGTTAATTTCCTTCCTAGTAGCTGGTACAATGCTGTGTTTTGGATTTAGGATGAGAACAATGTTGATAATGCACCGATGTTTTAGTTGTTGCTAGGTAGTTCTTACACTAGCCAAGGACTTTTTAGTTTCCCATGCTCTACCGACTGAGAAGGCTGGAGGTGCACAAGAAGCTGGGAGGGGGCACGGCCAGGACAGCTGACCCAAACTGGCCAAAGGGATATTCCATACCATGTGATGTCATGCTCAGTACATAAACTGGGGAAAGCTGGCCGGGGGGGCCACTGCTCGGGGACTGGCTGGGCATCGGTCAGTGGGTGGTGAGCAATTGTACTGTGCATCACTTGCTTTGTGTATTATTATCATCATCATCATCATCATTTTATTTCAATTATTAAACTGTTTTTATCTCAACCCACGAGTTTTTCTCACTTGTGCTCTTCCAATTCTCTCCTCTATCCCACTGGGGGGCAGGGAGAGTGAGCGAGCGGCTGCATGGTGCTCAGCTGCCAACTCAGGTTAAACCACGACACTATTTTATCTGTTATCTTGACTGCCTTCAGTTTATTTTTCTGTTTACCTAACAGCTGCAATTTCTTTGCTTTTCCCTTACGGCCATGTATTTTAGCTCTCTGCTTATCCTCACCACCCTGCTCTGGAACAGTTCCAATTGGGCCACATTTTTCTTGCCCTCTTGCTAATAATGCCTGGCTGGGAGCTGGGACTGAGAGGGGGAGTGGGAATCCTATGCTAGAGAAATCACCGATATCAAGTTTTGCTAAAGGTCGGTGGGGGGGAGAGGGGAAGGAAAGCAGAAGTGGGAGAAAGTGACCAGAGACCTCCTGTAAGTCCCAAATTTCAGGTTAATTTGCTGATATGAGGTCAGAGGATTTAGCACTGAGAAGTGCAAAACAATGTACTTTGGAAAGAACTACTTAAACTACACACAAGTATGTATGTACATACGTGCAGGGATTATGTTTTACTTGGCTGCAACCTCTCTGGGGAAAAAAAAAGATGTCAATGAAGACATCATCTCTATGTGCAGAGCTGGTAAAAAAAACAACAGCAAAAACATCAGATTGTATGAAAGAGGGAAGAAGAATAATGTAGAACATACTAAAGTAGGATTACATCAATTGATATCATAGCTTCAGCTAAACTACTGCATTCAGTCCTGGTTGCTTCATTTCTAAATGGCCATTGCAGAGACCAAGCCAGACAAGAGCCCAACAAAATTATTAAAGACACAGCATGGAGGAATGGGAGAGTCTATGCCAGATGAATTTAAAAAAAGACTAGGATGACTTAATTTGAAAAGTGCAAAGTAATAGAGAAGATAAGAGACAAGAGATAATGAATTCCATTCTGTCCCATGGCCTAAATGCAAGACAGCTCTTGATGAAATAAAAAGGCACAAATTTAATATGGATCAAAGGAAATTTCGTTCTCACTGCAGCATAATGGCCAGATATCTTGGCCTGACTTTTGTGTGCTTGGCACAATTCAATGCAAGACAGAAGTACAGCAGTATTTTTAAGCTATTTCTGCTCCTTTCTGATAAGAGGACTGTTGCTCTGTGTCCTGGGCCAGCTCTGCTGCTGCAGGACAGCAGGGTGCAAACTAAAAGGGTCATTTGGGTGGCCAGTGTGCCCATATCGCTCAGGACTGAGCCCTGGCTGACCACTCCAGTACTGCTGCTACAGAAGTGCATTGTTTTTCATTAACTCCTGCTGCAGATAATCCTGCTTTGCAGTGTCAATCCTTGTTAGATTCGCAGTGCACTTCACTAGCTGTAGGTTTCTAGCACTGTCAAATGTGTCTGAGCTAGTAGTTGCCAACCTCAGTTGAGTAAACAAATCTTTCAAGGGAAGTGCTTTTTCATGTTGTGTTTTATGTAGAGAGAGAAACAGCATTTTTCACCTTTTGTTATTGTCTGAACAATGTAGGCACAAATATTGCTGAGGATCACATGCCTGATGTATCTTGGGAATACATTATCCATCAAGAGTAAAACAGAGGTAGAAGGGAGGAAAAATTCTTATTAGATGCATCTTTTACTTATTTCATGATTTAGCAAAACTGCCTCCCCATGAGGTAGTCCGCATAGCTCTGTGTGGCCGTTGTCTCCAGTTACTTATCTTGATTCAGTTAATATGGCTAGTATCCAGAAAATGCCAGCTGGTGTGAGAAAAGCTGAGGTCAGGGAAATAAAACTTGAGATTATACCAGTTCAAAGGAGAGGAGAATTAAAATCAAGAGGAGTTTGGTGGACTTCCTTGAAGTGTCTCCATTTGCATTTACACTACTGTAATAATTTTGTGGTTGTCTGAATCTCCTTTTCCATCAAAAAAATCTTCCTGTCATCTTGGGAGCATTTCTCTAAAGTTACCTGAGTGGGCTTTTGCTCTTACTTAGAAAGGATTCTCTTAATTAGGGCTCCTGATTGAAGAAGATCTAGGAGCATTCCATGATTGTTGAAAGAGAGGAGGATTAGGAAGGAATTAACTCCCTAAGTTCCGTTTTTCTGGCCATCTATGGTACCCTGCCAGAATTCAGTGTTAATTGCTTCATGAACAGAAGGGATAGTGCAGCACTGTCTGGCAGTGGAAGCAGGTGCGGGTCCTTCCTTGTACATCCTGGAGATCCCTTTGGAGAGCCTTTATTGTCATAGTATGGCTGTTTCTATCACCATGATCTTGTCTGTACATAGAAGTTATTGGGCAGTGACCAAGAGCATGAATTTGAACTGCATTAGCAAAGCTGCACCAGTGCATGCAATCAGAGGGCTGCTACTTCACACAAAAGCATATACTGTACCTCAAGCACCAGGAGAGGAATTACTGCGAAGTAGGTTGTAAGCACTAAATTTACAATCATGTATGTAATATCCTTATATGGAGCTCTGTCTCTGTTGACAGGTAGGAAAGAGCAACTGGGGGAACATCTCTGGGGGAGGTCATATGCCAGTTGTGAGAGTGGCCTGGCTAAGAGGAGGCTGGACAACTTTGTAGATGTGGCAGGGCACCCTACGAATGTGTAAATGAATAAAGAAGGAAGACACTTTAGTTAAGTCTAAGCTTTCTGCTCCACGTGTAAGCTACTTTTATGTGGCTCAAGGGAACCAAGTGTGATGCAAAACCAGGAATAGTGGGTTTCTTTACCAAGAAAGGTGCAGGCTGTTGATAAATATGAAGACTTTGGTGGCACAGGGAAAAGAGAGATTTAGGTAGTGAAAATACCAGGTATTTGAGGAACTCTCTACATTCAGATGCTCACGTCTGCTAAGAAATCAGTAACCTGAAGGAGCCTTATTTAATTGCTTGTGGAGAGAGGAAAAAGGTTGAATTCTGTATTGTCAAAAACACAGACTAAGGCCTTAAAGCTGTACTTCATAGAGGTAATAGTGTTTCTGAGAAAAGAGTAATTTGAAATGGTCATCCTCCAGGAACTTAGACTATTCAGCTACAGGAAAGCATTTGAAGGAAAAACAGTCAAAGTGCAAAACCAGAGAATGAATGGAGTTCTGGGTTTAATAGACAGTGGGATTTTTCAAGTAAATGTGATATAGAATAAGGTTATAAAGGGGACATGGCAATAATAATAACTGAGGTTAAACAATAAAACAATGCCAGCACCAAAATTAGATTTTACATCTGCACATGGCAGGTACAAAAGGGGTGTGTGTCTGGTTGCTCATGAAAACTTATTTATATATTGGTAAAGTACTTTTCATAATGGTATGACACACTTAAAACTCAAAAGTTTA
Source organism: Pygoscelis adeliae (assembly GCF_000699105.1). Lineage (NCBI taxonomy): Eukaryota > Metazoa > Chordata > Aves > Sphenisciformes > Spheniscidae > Pygoscelis > Pygoscelis adeliae. The sequence goes on from NW_008824035.1 coordinate 5,047,508, forward strand.
GGGTAGGGATTGGACTTTGAAATCACCTTAATTGAAGTTATTAAGCTTTCAAAAGTACACAGTACCAGGCAGACACTGTTTTTTAATGTGGTTCAACAAGACCAGCTCCAAAAATCTCCATGCACTTTGTAACACAGCCCCCATAACTATTTACGTTTGAGTGAGGTGATTTCCTCTGGCTCACAAATCAAATTGCAGTGGCAGAACTGGGATCAGGGCAGAAGAATTAAAACTCTCAGCACTCCTTATTCTTGCCACTAGATCAAACTCCTGCTTCCACACTTCAGCACAGTACAGCCTTCATTAGGAAAAACCACTTTAAACAAACAGATGAAGTGCACATAATATTTTTACTCTTCAAAATCTGGAATACTATATGCCATTAACACTGAGTCATTGAAATTGCTCCAAAATGAAATATTATAGTGTGTTGTGCCAATGCCTTGAAAGTCTTTGTGTTAAGGTTTCAACAAGAGAAACCGAACCAAAATCCAAACCTGAAATTTCCAGTCTAGGCATCACATTTCAGTCCTAATGCACAGGAAATATCAAAGTATTATGAGCCATCACGTCCACACAGAGAGGCAGATAAAAGTCTAAAGTCGTCAAAGATGAGACTGCAAATAGGATACACATTTAACTGAAGATAATTAACCACTGGAACAGATGGTAAAGGGATGTGGTAAATTAATCGCCTAGAGTCTTTAAATCAAGATTGGATGTCCTTCCTTCTAAAAGAGATGGCACGGTTCAGCTATAAATTATTGGGCTGGATGGTGGTATCGCTGGGTGAAATGCTCTGGACTGTGTCATATGCAGGAGGTCAGAGTTGATGAGCATAATGATCCATCCCTCCAGACCTTGCTATCCATGAATCCATTATGTTAGCTTGAAAAGTTTTATATTTTAACAAAGCAGTTACAGACTGTTAGGTTCACAGTGTGCAGCCTTAGAAGTTTCTAAATACTCTTTCATTCTGTGTTGTAAAGGGTCTGAATTAATCTTGTTAATATTGTTTAAAAGCATGCAAGTGTAAAATATGAACATGCTTTGTTTTTAACACATTGATTCCCATATCTCACTAAAACAAAAAATGGTCTTCAGGCAAACATTGATTGTGTATTCCCCCACATGTTCATTGCCCCAGCTCTTGAGTGGGTAGGTGGTAGAAAATTTTCTTCTCCATCTCTTTCTTTCCCTCTCTCGAGCAATGTGAAGGAAGTGGTAAGTCCTAGGGTAAACAGGGGCTCATCATACTGGGATGTCTCCACTTTTGATTGCTTGAAGGGTTCTGTGACAGAGGACTACTCCATCGCTCATGGCTGTGGCAAAACTGTGGTCTACTGCTGCCTAGTCTGCTCCTTTTTGTCAGAGTACCAGCCTACCATGTGATAGTTCTTATTTGTCTCTTCACAGTGTTAGGTCAATGAATATGCTTTTAGTATCTTTCAGGCAAGACGTGGGCTGGAATTCAGGTGCCTGAACACAGGCATCTAGTAGTATCTCAGATGCTCTTGAACATCCTGCCTGGACTTCAGCTGCTGCTGTGAAGGGTGTGGGTCTCTAGCCCCGTAGTCTTCTGGAGCAGTAGCTGGAAACTAGGTAGAATGACCAAGGCCATGTGGACTGGCACTGGATGCCTGTATTAATGCACTGAATCACTCCTGAAATGTTTTTGGTCATTAAAAATCCCAGTGAGCTCTTGGTGAGTCCTAAGAAACTGATCTAATCAGGCTGCAATTTGGAATATTACTTTCTGCCACCCGAACTTCATCCCCACAGTTTTATTTGCTTACAATAGCCTTTACTTCCTGTTCTGAACTACTGTGTTGTGGTGTTGAACACCTCTATGCAGTTGCTGAATTTCAGAATGCACTCATCTGTGGTGATGCTTCTTGACAGGTACATTGTTTTGTAAAATGTTTTGGGATCATTCCTTAATATATCTTCAACATTTAAGATCCTAAAGCACTCCATAAGAGTTATATATAGAAAATGCTGGGTTCTCCTCTCGTTACAGGACAGGGTTATCAAGACATGATTAATGATGCTGGGGGTCTCTGGTTTCTAACATTCAACTTTTCACCAAAGAGGCATTTGAAAAGTCATTCAAAGAGAGACTGCTGAGCCCTTTGTGAGTCCTAAGCTGAACACCCCACGGTAGAAACACCCCAAAATTATCATTTGCTTCTTAGAAGTCTTGGTCCTAGTGAATTTTCATTGTCATTCCATGCACATGTTAACATCTTTTGTGATTATGAGAAACAGCCTTGCATGTCTACAAGGCAGTTTTTAGTCAAGCACCAGGGAAATAACATTTTGAATACCTAGCCCCCTAATGCTGCTTAAATTAAATCAGTTTCTCTCCTCTCCTTTCTCTTTTCTTAATTCTGATTGACCCTCCATACTCATTTGAATTACATTATTTTTCTGTCTTCATCTATTCTCAAAGTTTATAGTCCCTTGGTTAGATAACCATAAACATTCAGCTCCTCTCGTATATAACCAAGATTAAAGCTGTGTATATAAATCTGGCAGCAAAGTGGTATTTTTGCCCACTCTTGAATTGTAGATATATTTCTCCAGTAATGACTGAACAAAAATTCATCATTTTCACTTTTTCAATCCCCACATAAATATGTAAACCAAAACTGGTTTTTTGCTGGCAGTGGCAATCCCCACATAAATATTTTTGCTGGCAGCTGACTATTGCACTTAAACACCTGAGAAACCCAGGTTGTATCTGTGAACAAATGTAGCTGCTGATTCCTTTCATGTTATTACAAGTAATTCTGTTTCACTTGCATCGCAATTAGAAGTTGTACAATAGAGGCACTCAGAAAGAAAGGCCATTGAGTCAACTTCCGTCCACAGGATACTGTATAGTATCTGCAATCTCTTGCTTAGGTATATAATAATCTAACCTGCCCTGTACTACTTCAGGCTCATTTATTTTCTGAATCCCACACATACTCCTACACATGCAGCTGTGTTCAGCTTTGTGGTGGATCCCACAGGTCTGCCCAGGCATATATGTGGGTATGTGGATTTACTTATTGCAGGTGATGCATGGATATGCTGTAAAGGATGCTGTGTTCACGCTCCCTGCTCACCACTTGAGAGCACAGCATTGCTAACTAAGGATAAACTTATCTCATCTGCCCACATGTTTTCATGGCCATTGCTGGCTGTAGCACTCATTGCTACTTCAGGTCCTGTGGGAAGGGGTGAAAGCAAAGCTACGGACCCTTGCACAAGGTTTGCTGTGGGCTCCATTTTGTTGATGACAACAAACAGGGTTACAGCATGACTCCTTGTGGCAGCCCTGGAAGAGGCACTAGGTCTAACACTCTGTAGGGCTTCAGGAGTGAAGCGCTCCCATCTTTGCTTGTAATTGTTTAAGCACTGCACCAGTACAGGTTGTGGGTTATAAGTAAACAAGTCTGTGGCACCCATCCAGGCTTCGCATACATGTATAATTGATGGCCTCATTTCTAGACAGCCCTCTTTTGAGAGTCTGCATCAGCAGCTCTCTGCATGGCAGTCTGTTTTCTCTGACTTCAGTTTCCTAGGGCTGCTTTTTGCTCACTCTCCCCTAGTTCTCTCCTTCCACACTGCACTTTCCCTCGCAAAAATTCCTCAGTAAGCTCTATTCTCTAACCCACTTCAGACCCTAACAAGATGTTTTTCACCTATAAAAACAAGACACTTTTTGTCACTTGTCCCACTTTAAAGTGCTTTATGTAGCACTCTTGTTCCATACTGCACATTAACTGCCTTTTACATTCGCTGCTGCACCTGCGTCTCTCTCTCTGCCCCCAGTGCCCAGCCAGATGGGAAGCTGTATCCATCTCTCTCTCACACACACAGGCACCTGCATGCACAGAGTCTGGTCTTGCTGTCAGATAGTTCCACCACAAAGCTCTTCATTTTAAGTTAGATTAGATGTCCAAGGGGTTTGGCAGATTCATGCTCCCTGTTTTCACCCACTCAGTCCCCTTTTTAAAATTCAGTACCCCAAACAAAAATAAAGACTGATTGAAGCTAATCTCTGTTTCATCTAATTTTGGGGTACAGACTCTTAGTCTGCTGAATAAGCTTGGATGGCCTATCTGCTAGAGAGAGAGCTTTCAGAACCTGAGCTTTCCTACAAATAAAAATAAATTATAGCTCCCTAGTTGCTAAAAAAAGGAAAAGAAATTTTATGAATATACTGTGTTTTCAAGCCCAGATCTATAGGGAGAGGTATTATTTTGTACTGAGTCACATAAAAATAGACAAGGTTTTGGACACAAAGTTTTGGACACAAAAGCTTTTTCTGAATGTGCAGGCAGCCTGACCTGCATTTGAGCTGAAATTCCATCTGCATTGAGTATGTTAGGGCATTAATTCTCCAGCTTCACTAAAAAAAAATAGTGGCTGGAAGTTGTTGCAAAGAGAGAAAAATGCAGATCAGAGGGAAAAGCCCTCTTAAAGGGAACAAAATAAAAAGAAATAGAAAATAGAGGATGGAGTAGTAATTGGGCCCAACTACAGCAGTCCGGCAAAGGGAAGCTGTTTTCCTTCTGAATCAAGTCAATAGTGAGGTAACAAACTAATAAAAAATAGAATCGCTACAAAAAGGCCAGCTTTTCATCTTGTTGCAAACCTCCTGTCAATATGGGAGAAGATCTGTAGGAAGTAAAGAGCCCTTGATTTATTCATGCAGGGACCATGATTAAATTAACTTCAGAGAATTTGTCTTGTTTCCTCCTTCATCAATGAACCTCTTCTCAGAATCATCTCCTGACTACTCTTCCCCTGGCTTGCAGTAGCTGGATGTTTCTCAGATGACAGCTAAAACTGGCAAGTAGTGTGTTCTCTCTAGGAAAGTAATTCAGGTCGGTCCCTCAAGCAGTGCTTCAGGCTCCAGATCCATATACAACTCAATGTTCAGTGTGTGCAGTTTGGTTCAGATGAAGAAACTGACTTTTGTGTGTTAAAGGATGGTGCCAGACAATGGGAGGCTGCTTCTTGAAACCTACCCTCAGGCACCACCAAGGAAGACTAGATCTCATGGTCTACTCAAGAAGCAAGAGATGGATGAACTAAAGGCCAAACAACCACCTGATTCCTTTAATCTTAAAACTGTCTTGGCACTTGGGTAGTGCCTAATGCAGGTTCAAGACCTGAAGGCTACTTTGTTTTATGCTTTGGCTAAAAGAAATAAAGGATGAGTTTCCAAGGATGCTAAGGCCCATGTGTAACTCTCGCTCATGCTCTTTGAAGGCCAAAGGTCCTCCAGGTCAAGATTTAAAGAATGTGGTTTTTAGGGAGATACTGTCTAGTATTATAAAAAATTTACTAAATTAAAATTTACTAAATTTGCCTAAATTAAAAAAATGCATCAGTTCTCTTACAATTTTGTCCTGGATGCATGGAAAAATCTTTTAAAGTTTGGAATGAGAAAACCAGTCCTCTCCTTCACCACAGTTAGCAACTGCCAGGTCTGAATTACAACAGTGTGGTCCAGTGAGTACTAGGCTTTGCTGTCAATCAAATTTTATTCCTAGCTTTGCCATGAATCATTGCTATGAGATAATCATAGTTCATTTTCATGTTTCTGTTTTTCTTCCTACTCTGGAACTCAGGAGCTGGGAATATCTCTTATTAGATGCCTGGATCAAACTTAGAAAAGGAGGTGGGAAGCTTTGTTGAAGATCTCTACTTGCTATCGTCATCTGAGCAAATGCTGTTAAACAGCATTGCAGCTGTTTGTCCTGGAGTTGGGAATAGGAGTAATGGGAACAGCATGCTTACATTTTGTTGCCAACTGGCCAAGGAAAAAGAATATGTATGAAATATATTAATTTAAAGGGTTATATGTGAAACATGGCCCAGTAACTTGAGACTTAGGATAGCTACAGTTGATTAGCTACGCTAATACAGACTTTTTATGTGACTTGTGAGTTGGTTAATAAGCTTTAAAATTAAGACATTTACATTTACACACCTTATGGTGCTGTTAAGAGTGTAATTCATTAAAGGCTTGAGGTACCCAGAAGCTGGTAGCAGGAGTGTCAACTCAATGCCTACAGCACATACATTCATAGTGTGATAACCCAGCTCTATACTCATTCTTCTGGAAGTACGGAATAAAGCTGTAAGAGGAGGTAAGGACCGGGCTCACAACTGTGGTATTTATGGGTACTCAAAACCCACCCAAGAAACTTTACATCATTCTTTTTAGGGGCTGGTGTCTTTATACGTTGTGCATGCACAGGAAGGGAGAAAGCAAGGACAGCTAGCTGCTATATGAAATTTGGATCTAGGTTGTGCCTTCATTTCAAATTAGTGCATTGAAGTGGTACCCTTGCAGGAGAGCAATTTGAAATGACCGTTTTTGTCTCTGACCTCAGATTGCTTAGGACAACACTGGAGCATTGTGTATGGAGTAAACAATGTGTATTAAAGTCTTTTGCATTATTCTCCTACTGCTGGGTGGAGATCCTTGTGTATGTGTGCAGGTGGTATTTTGTCAGGGTCTGGGAAAAAACAAAACCAAATGTGTCTTTGTAGCTTTCTCCCTTGACTTCTGGATAATTGGAACCCTTGTAGATTTTCCCCCTTTGTAATGCCCCAAGATGCAACTCGCTCTGGGAGTTCCCTAATCTGTGTATCAGTGGCAATCCTATAATCCCATATTATTGTATTAGTCTCAATAGCAGATTAGCTCCAAGTGCCCCTACAGACAAGGAGCTGTCAGCTCTGCTATTGTTTCCCACTTAATGTGATTCCAGACAGCAAAGAAGAAAAGCAGCTGAGAGCCCTCTGTCTCACATTACAGCCCACAGTTTCTAAACCAATTAAGAAAAAGGGATTTGCAGTCAACTGGATTAAGGGCTCTGTTTATATTATCCCATATTTCTTTTTATAATACCTTCCATTTTCTATCTAACCTTGTAATCAACTACCCTTTTCTCTGCCTTTTGAAACACCCATCCGTGTCCTTACCTATCCGTTTACCAATCCATCTCACATGTAGGATTTCAGCCATCTGTCTGGTTAACTTCACCAGCCTGTTTTATTGCATATTTGTTTAGAGGACACATGGTGTATGAAGCATACCGAGTAATGCCGAGATTAAAACCAATGCCTGATTTCAGATCAGTTTCAAGATGACCTCACTAATGTAAGTGCATTTGTGAGACAGTGTTTGGGCAAATCTCTCCATTCTGCTAGCTAAAACATTCTACCACCATCCTTACCAGAGCCAAACAATGCTAGTATGTGAACAGCAAGATGGTCAATCATTATTAGGCAGGAAAATGGTACTTATAAAATCCTGCAACACTCACAGAAGAAGAGGTAAAATGAGACTCTGGCAGCACCATGTTAATAAGACGGAAGATCATCTTGTCAGTTTGGTCCTTGATCTGGTCAGCTAATTAGCAGATCAAGGATAGAATTTGACACCTTGCTCTCACAGAGGTGTCCCTTTTGCTGTGACAAGAGGTAATGATTGCTGGAGGGTGTGGGCTAAAACACCACTTCACCTGAGAACAGGCATCAGCAATCAAGAGGCTGGGATCTGGTCACCACTACGGTTTTATTATTTATTTTATTTATTATTTTTAAAAATACATACAAAAAGTCATGCAACAGCTACCAACAGTAATTGTTTGCTTTTATTTGATTAAAATAAATCAATAAAATAAAGTTAGCACAATCCATATTGCCCAAATGTCTCTGTTATCATCCTGCACAGTAAATTACCTTGCATTCCCTTGAATTCCTAATTCAGCATAAATTCGCACTAAGGGACATTAAGACATTCAGGTGACTGTGATTTTATGTGCTTTCCTAGATGGAAGTTGCCCAGTGAGTACCTTTCTTTATGGTTTGTTCTTATGACAAAATTAGTTTGGGGCTGTCTTTTCTCTGAATGGGGATTCTTTCCCGATTGAATACCATTTCTCAAAAATATTTTTTCCCAATCAGCTCAATATTTAAACAGGTTTAAATTTTAAATCTCACTGTACAAATTCACTTAGATTTTTAAATTACAGTAATACTTCACCAGGTTTCATTTTTAAGGCCATGCAATATGTATAATTCATTCCATGAATCTTAGATAAGGTTAATATTCTGATACAGTGCAATTTGCTGCCTTGCACTGAAGGTTTACAGCTAAGGTTAGTTCTTCCACTTCAGGCTGTAGCTTTATTACAAATGGCTTTAAAAGAAATAGGAATGAAAAATGAGAAATGAAGTGTTCCAGTAGCTGGAGAGCTCCACAACCAATGGCTCTTTTAGCACTTGTGCTTGTTCATGAAGTGCTTACGGCAAAGTACTGCTCCACCTCACAGTTTCCTTTGGGCAAGGAGACTCTTTCATTGAATGAGTTGCCTTCATTACACCTTTGAACTAGATATGTTCGGGGGGAAAGCTCAGGGAAAAGGATAAACAACTGAGAATGTGAAAAGATTGATGATGGCCAAAAGATTAAAGCAAATAGGGAAAAGTTTTCAAAAGCAATGATTAGTTTTCACTACTTTAACAGTTGGGACCCAAATGTAATGCATTTAAAGATGGTCCTTTTTTTTCAGTTTAGTATTTCTTGCTACTGAAGCCACCAACCAAAACCAGTAAGAAAAAGACAGAGGTGCCTGAGTTCCAAATAAGCCCATGAACTAAGTGTATGCAGACACCCCAGGCCTAGCTACTGTAACAGTGTCTGCTCCATCTCTTTTCTGATAGCTGCTACAACACTGATCCCGGTGAGTACCATCAGAGGGTTTCCTAAAGTTTCCCAGTATCCCAGTAACAAGAAGTGCTTGTGACCGCCTTTGATAACCAGTCAGCAAGGAAAATTACTCAAGCCAGGCACCTAAAAATGGAGATACCCCAAATAACAAATTAATCCTGACCCTGGACCAGCTGGGTGCTGCTTGTATGACAGCAGTTGATTCAGGAGCCAGATGGCAAATGAACCTTATACTGTTATATGATGATGGAAAATCATTCAGGATCCAGATGGAGCTGGATTGCCAGTTTGACAGTCTTAATGCAGGCTACTTAGCGCCTGTTTTCCAACAGTGGCATAGTTATCTCCAATGCTCAGAGTGTATACTCTGTGATGGCCTAAGGATTTAAGAAGGTGCTAGCGTGAAGGTGGACAGTTGCCAACACTTCAGCATTACTCAGGTTGTCAAGCCTTGGTTCTGGCCTGCCCTAGCAGAGCTGTTACAATCAGCACTGGTGCTAGCTACATTTTTGCTGGTAAACATTCACAAAATTTATTAGCGTAGACACAAGTTGTGAGCATAGCTTCTAAAACTTTCAGGCAGTAGCAATCTGGAAAAATTGATGTTTACACAGAAATCCTGTACTGTTCATAATTTGAAGATGCTGCTGCCATGGTGTATTTCTGTCAGCTTGCCCAGAATCAAATCTCTTAGTGATAACCATGGAGGGATAGGAACATACAACTCATCATGGGGAGGTGGAATCAACTGAATACAGAAATACTTGGTTGGCAAAGAAAGGATGGGTATTGGAGGGATTATTAAAGAGATCTTCTGTATTCACCTTCAAAGATATTACTGGAAACACTGCTCTTTTTCTATACTGTTCTCCTTTTTTTAATGAAGACCACTTGAAAATTTCCAAAATGTGGTACCTGATTGGGAGCGGTACCTTTTACCTTGTTTTTCTTGAAAGGTTCGTGTAGAAAAAACATTTGTGGTATGGTGACATTAAACCAGGCATGACCAACATCTAAGAAACAGCGAAGGGACATTTAGTACACGTTTACAAGAGACATAGGCATGATTTTTAAAAGCTATGTTTCTGCTTTTCTTTTTTTGTATAATGAAAGCCTGAAAGGTTGTCTCTATTTTTAAGAATGAGCTGATTTCAACTTGCTTTTTACACTGGGAATATGAGGACTGTCAGCTCTGGTCTCCTGTAGTTTTGTAGAAAGCCTTGCAGCATGTTTATCGTTGCATCTGTACTGAATCTTTAGCACTAAAAGTCAATGTTTTTATGAGAAAAAACAAATGGCAAATAGTTTTAAACAAGCTGAGGATAAACCTCATCACTTGCTGACTGCTCAACTTCCAGTCCTATGTTTTTTATACTGTGATGATTTTGGTAATTTCAGTAATTGTACAGTTTTCCTGGGATGAAGATACCTGAAATTTTAACATATGAAAAAACTGTGGTTGGAGGTAGGGATACCCTTTAAAGAAAGCAAACATTTTTTAGACCCTTCTCCTGTATCATAAGAAAGAACAAAAAGCCACATCACTGTGCATTTTGTCTAACTCCAGTAGCCTAGTAACACACCAGAAAAAGCTCCTTGATAAAGCAATTGTTTATTAGTTCCCTTCTTTCAGTTACTGGTTGAGAGCCCCGCTCTGCACAGTATTTCCAAGAGAATCATAGAATCATAGAATCATTAAGGTTGGAAAAGACCTCTAAGATCATCGAGTTCAACCGTCAACCCAACAGCACCATGCCCACTAAACCATGTCCCTAAGCGCCTCATCTAC
>NW_008824035.1:5058785-5059245 GCF_000699105.1 Pygoscelis adeliae
AGCAGATCAACACTGCCGCCCAACTTGGTGTCGTCTGCAAACTTACTGAGGGTGCACTCGATCCCCTCGTCCAGATCATTGATAAAGATATTGAACAGAACTGGCCCCAAAACTGAGCCCTGGGGAACACCACTCGTGACCGGCCGCCAACTGGATTGAACTCCATTCACTACAACTCTCTGGGCCCGGCCGTCCAGCCAGTTTTTGACCCAGCGCAGAGTACACCTGTCTAAGCCGTGAGCCGCCGGCTTCTCTAGGAGAATGCTGTGAGAGACAGTGTCAAAGGCCTTACTGAAGTCCAGGTAGACCACATCCACAGCCTTTCCCTCATCCGCTAGGCGGGTCACCTGGTCATAGAAGGAGATCAGGTTGGTCAAGCAGGACCTGCCTTTCATGAACCCGTGCTGGCTGGGCCTGATGCCCTGGTTGCCCCGCACCTGCCTTGTGAGTGCCCTCGAGA
>NW_008824035.1:5059391-5061638 GCF_000699105.1 Pygoscelis adeliae
ATAAATTATTGAAAGTGGCTTGATGAGCACTTCCGCAAGCTCCCTCAGTACCCTTGGGTGGATCCCATCCGACCCCATAGACTTGTGAGCATCCAGGTGGCGTAGCAGGTTGTTAACTGCTTCCTCTTGGATTATGGGGGGTTTATCCTGCTCACCATCCCTGTCTTCCAGCTCAGGGGGCTGAATACCGCTGACTCATCTCTTATCCATCTCCTCTCAAGCAAAAATAGGAGGATTGGTACTGCTCACATTGCAAACAGCGTAAGACAAACAACTACTTAAAAATCTTTGTATATAATAAAAAGCATAGGAGGCCTTCCTCTACTACTGTTTTTTCAGAGCATCTCTGGTTTCAGCTCCTTTCCTAAGAAATCTACTAATTATTAGATCCTGTTGGCAAAGCAGTAGATTAAACGTATCTGAAAGGCTTTTGGACAAGGTAGAGTTCTTTGCTGTGAAATAGTCTACTCTAGTGGTAAGATCAGCATGACGAATTAAGCAAATGAACCTGAAATGCAAAATCAAAACTTATTTTCTAGTACCCACAGTGTGAAAAAGTCAGTCCTGAGAAATACACTCTCAGTTCATCTTCGATGTTGAGTAACGTTGCCAATACACTGATGCCTACTTCATAATATTCCTCCTTGCATTTACTGTGTGTGTTCTCCTGACTGCAAAGTTTTTCCAGACAGCATTTAAACTTTTTGAACATACATAAATTAAGTTTTATATCTTAGATCTAATAGTTACTATAAAATCTGTAGGTAATAAAAAACAGGCAACCATAAAAGCAGGTTTTTTACCTTGATCGTGATGAAGTTACAGCTTGCCTTTATGATTAATCTTTTATAGGTTGTAAAGCACACAGATTATATGGCATATGAACCCACAACAGATACCACATAGCAGCAATCTAATACATATCACCAGAAACAATTTAGCAGTAAATTATTTCCTGTTAACTAGTAAATGCCACAAACACCCACCTCATATGTAAGTTTTGCTAGACATTTCAGGGCACGCTGTCAAGTAATTTGGGGATGTGGACTGGATTTGGGGAATAAAGGAATGTAAAAGACAAAGAGTGCCAGGTGATCCAAATCTGAAGATGCACAGGAGATTTTAATATGTGTCTTTAGTTATATTTTCCATTTAAATGATCCTAAAAATACTGGATTTCAGTTTGCAACACCCTATGCTAGTGCAAAAGAATGAGAAAGTGCAATGTACTGTGAAGAGTTGAAACTCCATTGTCTAAATTAAAAGAAGACAGCAATGCAGGAGAAGAGCATAGGTGTTGAGCAGCTTGCTGGATGCTTACAGTGCCCTGGCTTTTAGCTGGCTGTTTTAAGATGCTTGTGATAGAACAGATTTTAAACAATAAATGGAAACAAATTATGCTCCAGTTACATTAATGTAAATAAAAGTACTCAAAAATTAAGTGACATGAATAGAAATGCTTCACGTTTTCACCCTTACAATGATTTTCATTCCTTTAACTCTCTCCTTGTTCAGATCATTCAAATTACAAATGTGTTCAGTAGAGAGTTTTGTAATAAGTAGGGATGTATATTGATCGATTTGCCTAGACTGGTTTATCTAGTCAGCATAGATAGTTTTAATCACAATGCTCTTGCCCAAATCTACAGTGTATTAGTTTTAAGGTTTATTTATATTTAGAAGTGTATTAGTTTTAAGGTTTTCTAAAAAATTCAGTCCATGAAGATATCTGGGCATGAGCTTGAACTGGCAAAATCTGCAAATTTTCAAGTTTGTTATTGCTGCTATTCCAGGCTCTGTCTGTACCTGAGAGCCCAGTGAGATAACAAGGGGCACGGCGTCTGATCCTGCAAACTCATTCACTGTAAGAAGCAATGGCAAATCTGGGGATTCCTCAGAAAGAAAGATACATCCTGGCCATCAAATGTGCAAGGAAGCAGCAGTGACTGTCTCGTTTCAGCTGGCTGCCCACAGCATGAGGGTGTGGAAGACAAAGGCCAGGCCATGTGGAGATGCAAAGCCGCAGGCCTCCCACCCTGCTGCAGGACTTCAGCACGGTGTCACCTCTTTGTGTGGCATCTTGCAGTGCGCAGGTGAGAGCAAGGGCCTGCAGCGAGGGCAAGGGTGATATCTGCAGCTGGACAAAGCGCTGTTGTGTGAAAGCCTCTCACTCACACTCTGGCACAGCTTAGTCATCATGGCTGCTAGGATTTCACCTGTTGTGTGTCATCATTGCCATGTAGAGCA
>NW_008824035.1:5061709-5069455 GCF_000699105.1 Pygoscelis adeliae
GCAGGAATGGGAGTGGACTCAGTCAGTGCATTCCCTTTTGACACCATAGCAGTATCACTGTGGCCCAGGCTGAGCCCACAAGATTAGCCCCCACAGGCGTATCTTGCACACTGAAGAAGGTTCCGGATGCCCTGGTCTCTTCTTTGGCTGGAGCTGCCCATCTGTACTCTCTACTGCCTCATCTGCTCCTTGGGGTTTTCCAAACTAGGCCAGGGATGGTGCCCAGGGCTCTGCTCCCCTCATGTGGGGAATCACCACTGTGACTTGCCCCTGCGCGTGGTCCTGCCACCATCCTGCAGCCTCCATGAGCAGCAGAGACCTGAGAAAACACTGACATACCCCACCTTTTGCTGTGCCAGCCTCTCTGCCTGCCCTGCTGCCTGATCCTGCTGCCCTTTCTCTCAAGCTGCCCCATCCCCTGCGTGCGGCACAGGCACACAGTTCACCTGGCAGCCAGGCAGCCAGTTACCTCAGGGCTGCTGCAGGGTGCCCAGGCAAGCATCCTCGCCTATCCCCAGAGAGGTTGGGAAGTGCCTGGCACCACAGAGAGGCAGCTCTACCTGAGGAGATGAGTGCCTGTGTTTTGCTGAGGAGTTGACAGCCAGTGCCAGCTGAGGAGATGGGGCCTGTGCTCTGCTGAGGAGATGGGGCTGTGCCCTGCTGAGGAGATGGATGCCAGTGCCTGCTGAGTAAATGGTCACCACTGCCCGTGGAGGAGATGGGTGCCTGTGCCTGCTGAGGAAATAGTTGTCAGTGCCCGCTAAGGAGATGGCTTCTGGTGCTTGCTCAGGAGATGGGCGCTGCCTCACTGAGGAAATGGATGCCAACACCCCTGCTGAGGTGATGGCTGCCAGTGCCCACTGAGGAGATGGCCTCAGGTGCCTGTCAAGGTGATGGGTGCTGCCTTGCTGAAAAAATGGATGCCAGTGCCACTCTGAGGAGATGGATTCCAACATCCCTCTGAGGAAATGGCTGCCAGTGCCTGCTGAGGAGATGGGTGCCAGTGCCTGCTGAGGAAATGGCTGTTGGTGCCTGCCAAGGAAATGGGTGCTGCTTTGCTGAGGAAATGGATGCTAATGCCCCTCTGAGGAGATGGCTGTTGGTGCTGGGTAGCTGATGGCGCAGCAGGAAGAGGCCAGGTAACTCCTGGGTGGTGTGTGGCAGCTTCAGAGGGTGCTGGGGTGGTCCAAACAGCAGTCCTCTTTGGGGGGTCCTTCAGGAGTAAAGCTGATCCACACAACGCCTTTATGTTCACCATATTGACAAAAGTGGGAGAAGCTTTTGTCGTTGCTCTGCTGTGGGTTTAAATGGTCCATTTTAATACCATTAAAAATGCTTCACAAAGCAATGAGCAACTATATGGAGAAAAGTACTGGAGCCAGCACAGCCTACATAAACCAGAAGGCACTGTTCACTGACATAGGAAAAGCCATGGTGACAAGCCATGCCAAACAGAAATGTCTTCTCAGCCAGGGCTGCTTTCTTCAGATTGTGATTTACAGGAAGTTGTTGAACTATTTGAAATAATTAACTTATTTAATGAATTGAGTTTCATACTCACTTTTCAAATTGTCATTGAATATGCTCAGAGTTTTGTAAACATACTTGCAATTATTTCAGAAGTGGCTGATAAGAGTTGTCACCCAATACATTTCTTATTAATTGTTTGCTGCTCTGCTTTGAAAGCAGACTGTTGTACTATACCTGTGTGCTTGATAGCCCGTTTTATGGCATTCCCCCTGAGCTCTCGGGCCCCTTTTTCAGCTTGTTGCCTGAACAGTTCCTCCACAAATAGTCATGTGAATATGATATATACACATGGAGATATAAGCCATGCTTGAGCATTTTGAACATTTTTTTCTTTTTAGCTATAAGCAGCTAGTGTGAATGTTTGCAGAATAATAGAAGAGGATCTGGGTGGAAGTGGAACTACCACTAAAAATAAGCCATTTTGTTCAAACACATATGCTCCCCCTTTCTCCTCCAGCTTTCATTCAAGAAATAGAGGTATTAGATACTTGACCCTGCTCTATCCAGAAATAATACTTAACAGTGTTAAATAGATGCAACTCTACCATTCAACTGTGTGATCCAAATGTTTTTCATTCATGTAATAACAAGGGCTGGATGAAGAGGCTGTGGAGCTTCTCCTTGTGCTAGTGCCACAAGGTTCTGGGCATGGCTCGTTGGGAGTGGGGAAAGAGCATGCTATAGACCCAATTGCTTCTCCTCCATGGGCGAATAGCATAAATCTGTACGTGACAAGCCATACCGTAAGATTATGGGGGCTGCTTTTTTCATTATACTCTGAAAAACTCCCAGAGAATCTAGAGTCCTTCATCATCACTCTGTGTGTTTATATATATAAATCAGAAACAGACAATTCCTTTTTATTAACTGTAGCTCCCAGATTGCAGATACATTTTTCATACTCACTTCCTTTCCCAAACACTTTTTCTTTCAGAAATTAAAAGCATATGAATTCAAAAGTATCTCAGAGAAGCAGCCAAAAATCAGGTCATAGGCACACTCAGATGGTGGAGTCTCTATTACCACTGTTGTTTGAGTCAAGGAGATAAAAATCTCACTGAGTGGCTTCGCATTCTCTGACTTCAAACAATGCTGTTAAAATGTAGCACAATTCTTAGGATTCCTGAGCAAAGTAAGGTTGTGTCTCCTTCCTCTGCTTTAACTCTTCTCTTTAAAGTCCTGGAGTCTTTGGGGTGTGGTATCTTATTTTACTGGTTGCTTTATAACAAGGATAAAGGGGTTATGTTGTTGGAGTTAAATATCACTTAAGAACTTCAAAGATGCTCCTTTGAGAGGAGGGTCTTTGACTTTACATCTGGGTGGAGAACACACATGGAAAGGGTTACCATGAGAAACAGTCTTTCCCAGCTGCTGCCTGTCTTAAATTACTGTAGCAGCAGCAGCCACAGTTACTTACTTATGCCAAACATTGTTTTTTGGCATATTGCAGCCTGCTCAGTTTCTTGCAGGAATTCCCACAAGGGTGGAAGGGATTGCCAGCTTGTTGAAGTCTCTTTTAAACAATTTGAGATGGCTCTGTCAGTTTCTGTATCTTAAGTCAAGACTGGAAAATGGAATCTTCCGAAGTCAACAGCCATATGAAGTATGAAAAGGGACTTGCCTGAGCTTGCGTGAACAGTTGTCTCCACACTTTGAGTAACTCTCTTCTTTTTCTGCAATGAGAGATACTTGCCTTTTGCATCAGATGTCTGTGTGGCTTAAATAATGTGTAGTCATTGTTCTTTTGTCTTTTATTTATTGTTGTTGTTGTTGTTGTTATTGTTTTGTCAACAAATCATTTTGGATTTTTCTTAACTTCAGCCTTGCTATTTTTCACAAGCTCACTAGACAGGTAGGACAAAAAGAAAATCCCAAGCCCAGCTCCTCCTCACTCTAACAGCTTAGCAATGAAAATGTGTTTTAATTACATTCAGCTCCTGCACAAAAGGCTTAGTCACTCAAAGTTAATAAGGCGTAATGGCTTCCCACCCCACAGAGTGCTCAACCTGCCATGCGGCTCCTGCTCTGAGGCAGCCATGTGATGGACAGAGTGGGGAAAGGCAGCAGCAAGAGGGGCTCTGAGGATAATTGTTAGCAGGCCTGAGCGCCTTAGATTTCACTTGCTCGTTTGAAAACAACCAGGGCCCCTTTAACAGCACTCAGGAAAATTTCTCAAAAGAGCGAACTCCTGCTCCAAACAATTATTAGCACCATGTCTTCATTACGTTAGCTTTAATGACAGTTACGGCTCCCTTTGATCTGCTGGTGCATGGCCTGGCCTGTCAGATGGCACCAGCATGCAGCTGGATGCCTAGGCAGGCAACAGTGTGCTCCATGATTCCCGTAGACTTGCTAGTCTAGTTAGGATCAAAACCTGAACAGAACGAGGCAGGTTCCCTCCAGTCTTTTAGACTCTTGCTGTGGAGGTACTATAGTTCTGCCTGCTCACTGCAAGCCCAGCACAGTCCAGAAGAGGCCGGGTCAAGGAAGAGGCACAGCCAGCAGTTGCCCATGGCAACTGTAATCCCACAGTTTTGCCAGTTTGCAGTCCCCTGCAAAGCTACGGCTCTCACTGCTGCTGGCTCCTGCTTTTGCTGAGAGAAAGCTGGGGGTATAGGGACGTCTCTTACTGTGGGATGGAGAGAAATGGGGATGGCAGAATGGGCCCCAATGGCAGCAGTGTTTGCTGCCCCAGCTCCTGTGCAGCCAGCAGCAGTGGGAACAGCAAACCCAGATCCCCAGGATTTTTCTGTCTGGCTTTACTATCTTACCTCAGCTGCCTAAGAGCATCCCAGCCCTGTCTGTCTGTCCTTGGATTTGGAGGGTTCAATTTCACCTGTGTTACAGGGAAGCCTCGAGCTGGCTCTCAACTCAGCCGTTTGATGAGCTGGGTTTCCTTCTAGTCCAGGCACTTGACCTGAAATCCAGTTAAATTGAAATGTCTTACTAGTTTCTCACTTTTGCTCTTAATCCTGAAAGGAAACAGGAGGAAATTACTCTTAGAATGTACAAGTCAGGAATCACTGCGGGAAGTTCTTTTGGCTGGAATTCAGAAGGCCAGACTAGATAATCAGGGTAAGCCTGTTAGAAATCTATGAAATAGCATGATGGAGGTGCTGGAAATGGGTTAGAGTTAAATCCTAGATAAGTCTATTCCTTTTTTAATTTTATTTTTTATTTTTTGCTAAGTAAACCCTTTCTTGATTATAGTAAATGCCTTCTTAAGAGATCAAAAGAATTATTTTAAAGGACACTGCTTACTCACTAAATTCATTATGGTAATGCTCCATCAAACTTTGCCAAGCTGCTCTCTCTTTGATCTGCTGCTGCGGCCTTTTGTCTGTTTCTGCAGTTAATCTACATTTTGTTGGTGTCAGGTTTTTTCAGCTTTTGCATCTCTGTTTTATTCAATATGGTAGTAACCCTGTGGAATTACACAATCTACTTTTGAAATTGATTTCAGTTTAAGATTTAAAAAATTCCTCCATTATGAAAAACTAAGGAGCTCTTGATAAATTATTGATAAGGACATTTACTATTTTTTTAATCCAATACTGTAATCTAGTAAAAATTATTTCCTGTAATACAGTATGCTACTCTCATACTTGAGCTGGGATTTATTTGTATATTTTAATGGCTTTGGCTTATTTTGATAGGGAGTGTTGTGGTAATTCGTTCTTGTCAAACAGTTTGGGTCGTGTTATATGACACATTCCATGTGAGTCAAATTTGACAAAAGCCTTTTTCTTCAATATCTTCAAATTAAAGCTTTTCATTGTCAGCTCACTTTTGTTCTAATTTATTTTTAGTGGATGTTAGTACTTATGAATGGCAGTGAGATTGACAGCCGTAGACACTCCTGCTTACTCTGAGAAGAGGACCTTGATAGAATAGACATTATTCAACAGACAGCTTGAAATATGATGCAATGACAAAAATCAATAAGATACTGTCATTCCTGGCTATGAACTATACCCAAAGGACAGCTTAGGTCACAGAGGTGTGAGAAGAGTACTGTAGCTTTAAAGAAAGAAATGACTCTGAGTGAACTGGTGACGTAAAATTTTAGTGAAATGCATGTGACAGTCTATGTAGGTAGAAATCTTCCACAGTGTGATTAGAGGTAGGCTAACAGGTTTGTGCGAACAGCTTTTTCCTCAGTAAAGATACTGCATACATGCTGCTAAGGGAGATCTCAGAGAAACAAGTCAATGAAGCAGTAATAACAGGGGAATTGCAAGCAAACATACGTGAACTATTTGGGTATGACAAAAGGACAGGGGTTTAGAGCAGTAGTTTCCCAGGGTGTGAAGCAGTTGTTCCTGCTAGCTCATCCAGGAGGAGGGGTGACTCTAATTAGCATGAAAGACTTCTAATGGGAGTTTATTTAAGAAGGAGCATGTAAGCCATTAAGTAAAAATCCCACAATAGCTTGGAGTTCAGGGTCCACAGGGATACCAATAACTTACTAGTTGGCATTTCATTTTAAGAAGGGGATTTCAAGAAGTAGACAATACCAGTCAGGAAAAGACCTCTCACATAAACAAGGGTCTGGCTGAAGAGTCAAAATGACATGGAGGAACAAAATGTGTGACAGCAGATGAAGGTGTGTTGACAAATGCAGAGCAGAACACGTGTGATTTTGCTTTTCCCTCTCACTGCAGTTTCTGCCCAGGATGGGTGACCAATGAACAGAGAATTCCACACTGAAGCATACCATTAATTTATAGAGTGGCATTACAAAAAAAAAAATTTTTTTCTGTCCTGTTTCTCATTCATCATTAACGTTCCTTTCTCTTTTTTTTTTTTGGAGCAATGACCAGATGTTTTCCACTGAGATTGTCTCAAAGATACCTAGGTCTTTTTTTTTTTTTCCAGAGTAGTTACAGCTAATTTAGGACCCAGCTGTCTTGTTAAACTTGCCAAGGTTCTAATGTGGCAGAACCAAAATGTGTGTGAGGTTCAAATCCTTTCTTCCAATTTCAAGCTAACTCATTTGAAAACAGCGTTACTGTTGGCTGACTGGAGTACAGGGATAGACTAGTTTGACTTTCCCATTTAAGATCATGTAAGGGGAGTTACTCCAACCTAAACACATTCGTAAGTCCTACAAGTTCTTTGACTCCATGAAGAAATCTAGATGCTCTGGAAAGTTACAACTAGAGGAAGATGGGAGATGAGGAGGCTTTCTAGCCACTCGGCATCCCACTAGGGTGAGCTATTATTTTGGAATTACTTCAGTACTCTGGTAGACAAGGTTTGTTTATGGTCCAGAATGCATTTTTTTGGTTTTGGAGGCATATATATCTTTAGAAATTTACAGACAGTTTCAGCTACAAAGGGCTTGAAGTAGTGCTGGTTTGGATCTTTGTAATAAAGCACATGAATTTCACGAAGCCTCTCCCTTCTCTTTCCTCATTTTTTCCCTTATGAACTTGCAGCTGCATTTTGTGCCTGAGGGGCTTATATCAGGGTTACACAACAGACTTTTGCCACAGTTATGTTGTTTGGAGACATCATCCTTGACAACATTAGCTTGTAACATTTTTCAGCCAAAATTATGCAGGCCATTGTGGCTTGTTTCACAAGTGTGATCTAGATAGTAGGATCATTTCTTATTATAATATACAATGTGTAGTAAACAATGGTATTTCAATATGTAGTAAAGATAGAACTTTATAGGAAGCAATAGACTGGGCTCTTTCAAGCCTGATAAGACAATGTATTTTTTAAAGATCTGTAATGTTGAGGGGAGGAGCAACTAGATGGTATTTAAATGTGCTCTGCTTTTTTGCATGCAAATAATACCCAGTAGATTTCTTTGGGAACACAACTTTACACACCTACATCACTGTCTCAGTCTTGGGAGTAAGTTTAAGGATCTGGTGTTCACATTGTCCAGATTTCTGGAGTACATACTTCTGCAGTGCTACATATATGATACTGTTTCATGACACACTGTAAAATCTTTTTTCTTGTTTTCAGCAGTCCTGCTTATACCTACAGGCTGTAAACAAGGATGTTGGGGGAAGAAAAACAATGTGCGAGTATTTTAGCAGCATTAAAACAGATTTGGAAAGTTTTGGGGGCAGGAAAACCACAGGGAAAATGCTGTGATGACAGTGCTACTGCAGTGGGCATCTTCTGCCTAAGACGAGGGGTAAATATACATTTTAGGCCTCAACTCTGCAAGATACAAGTGTGTCCTGTGCACAC